>NC_133027.1:65427500-65730530 GCF_048771995.1 Taeniopygia guttata | reverse complement strand
TTGCTACATATGCTTTAACTTTGTAGACTGTTTGACAGGTATGTGACAATAATTAGGGGTATTTTTGTATGAAATGCTGAGGAAATTAAGTTTTGACCCCAAAAATGTCCTTCTTCTGAGGCAGTTATACTTTGGCTTGAATTTCAGACAACAAAGCACTGAGGATATTTTAATAAGAGATAATAAAAGATGCAAAAAATTAAGACTCAAACCTTGCAGTCTGGAGGAGATCAGCATTGAGGTCTGCTGAGAATTTGACTCTTGTTTATAAGAGAACTTGACCCTTTTGTTTTGCTTGGGAATGTTCTTCTCCCCCTTCTGATTATACTGGTTTTATCACTCGTTTTATCATTGACCAACATCATGTCATGAAATAAAATTATTAAATTCTTCAGGGACTTAGTTACTGCTCAGTCTGTGCAGTTACCATTACTCAGTGCCAGGGAGGGCACAAGCCAGGGCACTGTACACTTACACTTCTTTCCTTATTTCTGATAAGGACATAAACCAGAACACTAATTTGGGCTCAGTTCTGTCTATTAAAGACAAAACTCAGCATGAAATAAGTACAAGTTTGTGGGCTACACAGAATGTTTTAAGATATCTCATTTAATGCCTGTAGACTCTATGGAACTCTCAAAACACAGGGGTGTTGCACACTGTGGAATGAGGAGGTGAGGGGGGAAAAAAATACGTGGACTGGCCAAAGCATCATTCATGTGCAAAATCAAATTATTTTCACTTGTATATCTCAATATGCTTTTCATCCTCAAGGCCTATACTTGCTGGATCACACTACCATGTTTCAATTCAATAGGATAAGAAAGCTACTCATTATTAGCTTTCTGTGAAAGCTAAAATTGTCTTTGATAGACTAAACAATCCATTTTAAATAATGTTGGCCTCAGCTTCCTTTCAAGTAATGCCTATTTCACAGAAAACACAATGGAAATAAGAAAAAGATCTTAAAGTTCTGAAAACTTAGAAAATGCCTAAGTAGTGAAACTAATTGAAAGTTGTAAAAATAGGTCTCCTGCACCTAAAATTATATAGGTGTCAGAAAAAAAAACCAAAACAGAAAAAGCAAGAATGAAGCTCTTTGTTGTTCATATATGTTGAAATGAAAACCTAGGAGTTGTGTATTATATTCCTCAGTATTTTTAAAAAAAACATCTACCTGTGTGTTTATCTATCTAAAATATTGACCCAGTACAAATTCTTAAATATTAAAATGAGGCTTTGAATTGGAAACTACCTTACGATTATTTTTCTTTTCTTTTTTTTTTTCTTATTTATTGATCATAGAATTTAAGATACTCAACTGAACAATTTTTTTTTTTTTTCTTGCAGTACCTTTTTATTTTTGGTCACAGTGGTTGATATACTAGCTTTTCTGACACTGCTTGTAACCCTTTGATGCAGAATTGCATCTGGTTTGGTTTTTCTATTGTTTCAACTACCTCTGTGATATGTAAAAACATTATTTCTAGTTTATTTCTTCTATTTCAACTGTTTTAAACACCAAGAGCCTCATAAAAATAACCCACTGACTGAAAAGGAGATTCACAAAAAATTACTTGCACAGATTAGAGCTGGATGAACTTGGAGAATTAACAGTAACAGTGGTATTAAAAAGATAAAGTTTTGGATTTACCGATCTTGCTGCTCTTTACGACTTCAAATTTTTTCTGAACATGTTTGTTTTTTAGGGGGAAGTTTTGCCACCCATCTATGAGTGATACAGAGAAGACAAAAGTACTCAGCATTGGCCAAAATAAAAGCTTGTTTTCTTTTAGGCAAGGAAAAATATTTGAAATTTTCATCTGTCTGTTCTCAGTTTTCCTGGATTTGAAATCAAATGTCAAATATTATTGCATTGGGTCTGACAAAACAAAATGGTTTTGCATATGGTCTGATCACTAAAACAAATACAAGCCATTGACAGCAATGTTTTCTCGATGCTTGGGAACTGCGCGTCAGCTCCTTTGTCCCATGTGATGAAGTCCTTTGTGCCTGTACACAGCATTTGTGGGAGCTGTGTGAACTGCACCTTTGCTGGGATGGCTTAGGCTGACTCTGGGGACTTTGCACTGCTCTGTGGCCAGGAGATCTCACTCTGAGGGCAGGCTGTGCTGTGGTCCTCTTCACTAGTAATTCAACTGACACCCTTTGGAAATCATTTAAATGCTGCAAAACAGAAACCAGACTATGACTGGACCTAAAATAAGTTCATAATATTCATGTATCCACTTATTTTTTTTATTAATTCAAGGGGCCCTTCTGCTGAATATAGTGGTCCACACAATATTCTAGATCACTGCCTCAAGGTAATGGGCATTTGAAATTCTCTTCCTGATGTGTTCATCAGCATGGTTGTTGAGCTCATCCATTGCTATTTGCATGATGAATCTAGGCCACAGATGAGAAATTATTTGTATTCTCCTTTGATAAAAAAAGTGTCCATTTTATTTGGGATATTTCCAATCACTTAAATCTATGAACAAGTGTATAGAAGTAAAAAGGAAAAGTAAAAAGAAAGCTAAAAGGAACAAAATCACATAAAGACAGACTCTTTTTTCTAAACTCAGCAGTTCATGGGCAGAAGACTGGGAACTCTGATAGGACATAGGGTACAGTTGGAGGGAAATTTTTGCCAGCAAAAGCTGAATTTCTAGCTCATATTTGAAAAGATTTCTAACAAGAGGTAGGTGGCATCAAAGCTGGAAAGCCAGATAAAATATTGCATGGATACATTTGAGAAAGCTGGAGAGCATTCCCTTTTGGAGACACCTTTCTTGGGAGCAGTGTAATCGTCTTATTACAAGCACTTGGAAGCCCAGAAGTACTATGTGCCAGTACAGAAGCTTTTAGGTCAAATTAATGAGGACTAAAGTCATGTCAACAATCTGTGTCCTCCTGTGGGGACCAGCTTGCTGTGAACACCATGAACTCACCAGCCTCCATTCTTGTCTGATCCACATGGCCCCAGGTAATTTCAAACAACCCTGAACCTCAGCTGTATCAGCCAACAGCAGCTTCTGACAGGCTCTCTGTAAACACACCAAAAAACCCAGGCTCTCTGTAAACACACCAAAAACATCACACAGATCCCAGGAGAAGAAAAGGGAGTCTGCTCTGCACACTGTGCACCAAGGGTGATTCCAGCCATTCATTGCAACTGCAACAAGATTAATCTGAGGGCACAGATTTGTAAATAAACAGACACAAAACCTTCACATCTAGTCACTATGAGCAATTTCACATAATTCAGCCTGGAGAAATTTGCCTGTAGAAGTTTCTCAACAGTGTAAGATATGAACTCATTTCCAACAGTAGTGTGTCTGTATTTATGGGGTGGGATGAGCATAAACTTCCTTGAAACTATACTTTGACTGGGGTTTTTGACCCTTTCCTTCCTTTGTTTTCATGAATGCAGGCCACTGTCACTCTGCACTTGTCCACCTTTATTGTACCCTGACAAAGAAAGCTGCAGCTGGCTTGACAAAGAGCTACTTTGGTCACAGAGTTTTCAGCATCTTCAGGTTTACATGTTTATGCCCTAAGGAATAGTAGAAATATTTTGGGGAATCACTGTAATGTACAACTTGGCAATTCAGAGCAAATTTGGGGAGAGTGGAGGAAAGTGGAAAGGAAGAGTCAGGCATGAAGTCATTCATCTGTAGTAGCAACTTGAACAAGTTTTCCACTCCATATTCCTAGCTCTCATTCAGAGGTCTTTGAGAAAAATATGAAGAGCAATATTTGGTCCAGTTCTGCAGCTCATCCTAAAGATGGTCAGGGTAGAAATAAAGCAGTGGGAAGAAAGTGGAAGGTGTCTTAGGAAGGAGCCATCTTTTTTGCCTCTCCATGCACGGTGGCTGCCATTCTATCACGTGCAAACAAATTTTACTGGCACTGAGATGAATTTATCTTTAAGTTTCAGGGATTATATCTGGTTATAAGGAGTGTTGTTTGGATGAGGCCAATTAAGCAGCCTCTCTAATATTCAGCTTCCTTTCCAAAGACCACAATGGAAGATGGCAGATTTGTGAAGAGGAATGCCATTCCATGGTAAGAGAAAACATTTCTTGGTGTGCCACCTATATCAAGAAAGGAGAATAATTAAAAAAAAAAAAAAAAATTAGAGCACCTCCAGTGCTGAACTAGGACTGTAAAAAGAAGTCAAATAAATTATTTAATCAACTAGGATTGCTCAAAGAGACAGGTTCATAAATTTGAGGGGTCCCCATATCTACTCTGTTGCTTATTCCAGAGATAAGGAACACCAGTGTCTGTGGCAAGTTCAGCTCGTTTTTCAAGAGCTACATTACTAAAATCTCCCATTTGACCAAGTTCTTTGCTTTGGACAATCCTGCTAATTGCTAACAAAAAGAGTTATCTACTTTATCTGCCTGGATCTGCAGCAGATTGCGCAACAATGCCTATATTCTTATGCTTTGTACTATTGCTCAAACTTTCAATGCATGTTTCCTGCTGCATTCTGAACTTCTCAGTGAGACTTTAGGCATAATCTCCTTTACCTTTTTTCCTCCTCTGTTTCTTCCTCTTGCTCCTGAACAAGCTTTGGCATTAGTATTCCAGGCACATACTCACATGACTCTACCCTACCAAGTTTCCGTTATGTCAATTAAGTTGTAATTTTGATCTTGCTTTAAGTGTTCTGACTCCATTGTATTTATTTAGATACAATTTATATCAGTCTAGGCTGAGCATCATTTATTTTGTTTTCTTTTTTCCTCCTTCAGTGACTTTTTAAAAATAATCAGGTTTTTTTTTTCAGCTTTTTTTGTTAGCCCAGTGTTGGTCACATTTATCTGGACATGCATGTCACCAGCCTGACAGGATATTTTAGCATATATCAAATCACATTAGCAAATCTATGCTAAAGTTTTTTCTTTGCTAGGTGAAGCCCATTTTTTCTCATCAGTCCCTCCCACCCCATCATGGAAATGCACAGCTATGCAAAGGTAACAAAGATATTCCCTCTCATTCCCACCCTTGCTTGCATCTCCTCATGCAGGCATTAAGATTCTTTGTCCAAGTAGAAACTGCAATCAGAAGTGCTTCCAGACCTCTCTCTTTTCACCAAAGAAACCTCTACCTCACAAAACCTACAGTGACCACTCACTGTCATAGGGCCACTTGGCTGCAGGAGGCTGAAGTAACCTCTAATTTATTTAGGAGAGAGACAAGACCTAAGACTTTGTGCAAAACTGGAATGTACCTGAACCCTAATTAATGAAATGCAATGTAATGTTATTAATGAGATTGATCCTAAAATGCAAAACCAAGAAAACAATTGGACTGAAATAGACATTTGAAAATCTAGATGTAAGAATTTGAAAATTCTTACATCTATACTCCACAGTAGGATCACCTGTATCAAAACGTCTCATGAATAATAGTTGACTAACCTTACTTATAAAAATAGCCAGTAACAAGACACTTCAGACTATCACAGCCCATCTATTTCAGTACTTCATTCTCCTACCTTTAGTTTTACCTAAATCAAACAACTTTCCTCTGCTGCAATTTAATTGCTCTAACCACAATTCATATGGAGAAAAATGTCATCCCTCCTTTGCAAATTGTCTGGTGCTATTCTAGTTAAGTATACAGAGCCAGAACTCATCTCAAAACAGTGGACCTTGATTACCTACTATGTCTTGTTTCTAGAACAGACTTTCACACATTTTGGACACTGCCCTGATTGCTTTCCAAACACACTCTGAGACCTATCATCAGCTTAGGTGAAGCTATGTTGCCATAAAGGGTGAAGAAGTTTAAAGGCCAGATAACGTCTCCAGGACAAAGAATAAACTCTATCTAGTATTGTTTATTTTCTTTCAGAGAAATATACCCTTTGTATACTTAAGAATATTTATCAACTCTCCTTTCTTTGACTAAATAATGCCAATCTCAGTCTTTCTTCAAAGACTTCAGATCACTCCACTGAAATCCATTTAATTTTCAGCTGACATTCCCAGGACTGGTTCCTGAAGTGCAATTCCCAAAGTGCACTATTCGGTTGCCTGCTCACCAAAGCTCAGTGAAGATAAACACAATGGTTTTCTATGCACCACAATAATATTTCTCTTTGTACATTTCAAATTTCTTCATACAGCTCTCTAAGTACAGCCAGGGAACTTAACCTGCTCTAATTGACTTTGTAAATCTCTAATATATTTAATACTTTTTAATATGTTATTCTAGCACTTACATCCCCATAACCATTACATTTGTAAGATGACTGCATTAGCAACGATAGCACAGACAGACTTTTTGGCAAGCAAAAATCGCTAAATATTTTGACAACACTGGAGCTGCATTTTGGTAGAATCAGTTGGTGGTCCTGGGGAAGTTCCTATGACTTCTACTGTATTTGTACATGTTCCATGAAGCACTGAGAAATTTTGTTCTCAGGACCTTTCTGCCTACCCATTTTTAAAAGCACTTCTCTGTGTTTTAAAATTAAATGCAAGACTGTTAAGACTTTTTAGAAATTAATTGTGCATCAGAGGCTAAGATCTTTGAAAGGATTCCCTAGAAGAACAAATTGATAAAATTAGAATGATGCAAGTAACACAACACTTACTGTTGTCAAGTGACCTCCTATCAATTATCTTGTGCTGTTTTGGCCTTTTTTGCCCATGCTAATTGACCTTAATGAATGTTATTTGTTTGTTGAAGCTTCAGCAACGTGGGTTCTCCACTGCCAATGGTGTGGTTATACTGAAAGCCAAGGTCTACCTGCCTCTTGCCTTTTGATGTGGACTTTGGTACTAAATAAAATGCTGTATGGTGGCCCACAGCAGAGCTCAGAGGCAAGCACAGCTGGACTGCGATCTGCTGGTGGAAGGAGCAATTGTTTGCCCAGATCTGCCCTCAGGGGTGACTATATCTGTGATTCCAATGGGGTAGAAAAGCAGTTTGCTAATCTGCAGTGTAGCTCCTGCTGACTGATAAAAGGATGTGTACAGTAGTCTCAGTCTTATCTCTTTAGCCAGGTTTACACTGGTGTGACACTGCTGAACTTAGACAAGCAGTTCCTGATTTACTCTAGGGCGAGGGCAGAATCAGGTCTGATTTTGCACCACAACCCATAGAGATTACCCAGCTCACCCTGGAAAACATCTTGTGTCTATTTAAGAACACTTCAATATATGTGAGCATATTTATAGCCTTTCCCCATGTCGTGAGGGCATTTTGGATCTTTCTAGTACCTCTGGATATAAAATCTTTCTGAGCTGAATCCAGGGCAGATAAATCATGACTCCGGCTTCTTTCGCCTAGGGTAGCCCGCCTCAATCACTGCCACATTCCTCCCATAGTAGTCGTTTAAAATTAATAGCACATGCAGAGGAAAAACTAAACCCTTTGACGTCACTCCCGAAATGAGGAAACATAAACAGAAAAGGCTTCTCGGCGGCGCTGGCAGCAGGGCTGGGATTGGTCTGCGCTGCGCGCCCGGCGCTGCCAGCGCCTCCCAGCCCGGCCGGCCGCGCTGCCTGACAGGGCAGCCACACTGCCGCAGCCCCAGCCCGCACCCCGCGCTCAAGTGCGCTCTCTTCCCGAGCCTTTGCGCTTCTTAAGGTGGTTTTACTGGCTGGGTTGGGGGACCTGGGGAGGTTTTCTTTCCTTTTTCTTTCTTTCCCCCACCTTTTTTTTTTTTTTAATTATTATTATTTTTGTTTGCTGTCGTTACTTCTTTCCGTTCCCAATCCTGGATGCAGTTACTGGATTCTGCAGTACAAGTCTTCATGAACAAGCCGCACCGCTTAGAGATTTCACAGCATTCAAAGGTCACAGAACTGCCACTATGGTTAAATGTCTTGTTTAATGGTTGAGGTACGTACAGCAAATCTAAAAGAGGCAGCATGATTTTTCTTTTTTTTTGAAGGGGAACTAAAATTGTGAGGGGGAGAGGGAGATAAAACTATTATTTAGTGGAAAAGATTTTTACTGGTGATTGTTACTACAGCAACTGTATTTTGAATTTCCTACCTTTTTCTCTTTATTCAAACTAGATGAAAATTTTAACTTATGTTGATTTAACCATTTGATGGTTACAGAAGATTGCTAAAAGTATCTCTTGTAATAGTCCTTTCTGACTCTGCTGGGGAAAGTGTGGTTGATTTTTCTATGTGTTTTCCTATTGCTCTGCGGCAGGAGAGGAGACCTGAGACTTGTCTGGCTTAGATGAAGGAAGAAGAAAACAGAAACTTGTTCCTATCCTGAGGGGGCTGTGAGTTTTTCTGAGAGTCAGAGCAGAGGGAGGAAGAGCTGGAAATAAACAGGTCAAGCAGAAAAGAATATCGTCTTCATTTTTAGGAGTACATGTACTGCTCTTTTTTTTGTTTGGGTTCAGAAGTTCAAAATTAAGAAGGAGCCTGAGCTTTGACTAAGAAACAGATCCCCACTGGGAGGGGAGAGAGCTGGTTGTCTTATATCAACACCAGTTTTCATACAGCTTTTGCTACCTAACCAGAGAAAAGTGGGAATTTGCTCAGGAGTTGAAGTGATGTAACTTGGCATCTGTTTGATAGCATATAGCTTCAATTCATATTTGAGCCAGCAATCTGC
Organism: Taeniopygia guttata; assembly: GCF_048771995.1. Taxonomy (NCBI): domain Eukaryota; kingdom Metazoa; phylum Chordata; class Aves; order Passeriformes; family Estrildidae; genus Taeniopygia; species Taeniopygia guttata. Next base: position 65,721,926 of record NC_133027.1, on the reverse strand, counting down.
CTTGAATGAGTATTGCAGCATCACAGTGGGCAGTGTGTGCTGCAGTAAATGAAAGCAACTGCTACCATCAAACTAACATTGTTTCCAAGAGTGTGATTCTAAATTATAAGAGTAAGAGTCACTTGTCAGAGCTTGTGTGTGTGTGTACAAGTGGTCTTAAAAATAACTCCAGCCAAGACAGGAGATTTCTGTTGTTAATTGGATTAATATACAGATATAGTCAATGACCAGCAGTCTTCATATTTTTCTGATTTGTGGAAAGAGAATTTTCATAGGTCTGTTTGAAATGTTGCTGTAGATATAAATCCTCTTCAATTTGAAAATATTTTGGTTTAACTTTAAAAATTATACCTAAAAAACCAATTCCTCTAACAAGAACCAGAACAGGAGCACACCTATCTCCTGCAGTGTACCCCATAGGGTTAAAAACATTAACTACACTAGGCTAAAGCATGCTAGCTTAAGGACTGCAAAAATATTAGCTCTGAAATGCAGAGGATGTGCTATGTGCTGTGAATGGACAATTGCTATTCTGCAGTGCCTAGTGGGAAAACAAGGACTTTGTGTATTGCAAATGCATAACTGCAGCTCCTCCATTTCCTTTGCTGTATCTTCACTGATGACTGCAGAAACAAAGAGGTTTGCCACAGATAAGCTCTGTAGTGCCCCATCTCTTTGAAGATGCAGGAAGATATTTTCTCATATCCAACAACCCAAAGTCAAGCTTAGTTGGGTGAACTGTAATTCTGTAATCTCTGTCATTCTGTCTAACTCAGCCCTCCCCAAATTCTTACTATGTGAACTACCGGCTGTTTTCAAAAACCAAAGTAATACTTCTCTAGGCTCAAGTTCAGAAAGGCTAGCTAACAGAGTGTTGATTAGATGATTAATTTGTAAATTTAACCAAGAGTGTGTCTCAGCCTATAGAGACTATAACCTGTTCTGTAAGGAAAAACCCTGTAACTACATGAATATATTCAAGTTTCCAAAAGACAACCTGTAAGATATTTATTTATAATAATTTCAGAGAATTATTCAATTATTTTGATAAAGAATTTTTAGAGAAGCTTTGGTTTTAAGCTCTCTGTCTAAGTGTTGGTGCATCCATGTTCCATAGCAACTACTAGTGGTGGTACTAATAGAAAATATGGTAAGTGGACTTCAGCTGAGGAAATGAGTTTTGCTGATTTAGTAAGAAAAGTTTATTTGCAGTGTTTCCTCTGAACAATCTCAATTCAGCATCTAGAAAAAATACAATTTAAGGTTGCCCTCTCTGCAGTGGACAAAACACTTATTAACATTTGCGCTCATATTGTCTCCAGAAATTGTGTATTGCAGAAGTTTCATGGGCTATGAATGGCTGCTTCTTCTGAGTTAATTTCCATAGGGTGGACAGGAGTTGTCACCAGCGAAGTTCCAGTGATTTCATCAGACCAAGGCACAGTCTGCTGACCCTAATCCAATACACTACAGATCACTTTTTAAAATTCTAATATGTTTAATTGTGTAAAATAGTATATAAATATATAATTATAACAGCAGCTCCCCTTTCTCCCTGTTTATGTCCTTTTCCCTTTTGAAAATGACGTCTCTGCTTGCCCTTACCAGACTTCTAGGTAAGTCATGGTAGCAGACTGATTTTCCAGTGTCTTCTTTGCAAGTGTGATGTATATTTGAGACATTTGATCATGTGTAATTCCTTTTCACTCATCATGTGGTTCTTCTACCAATAGCTAAAGCATATTTTAATCATGTGGTTCTTCTACCAATAGCTAAAGCATATTTTAATCATGTGGTTCTTCTACCAATAGCTAAAGCATATTTTAAAGAGAAATGGTCTGAAAATTGGTCTTCTATGACAGATATATGCTTTTCTTGTAATTTTTCAATCTCAGGCAAAAAACTGCTCTTGTACTGGTAGTTTCCTTTATAGCAGCTGTATGAAGCAAAAATGCCAGCTACTAACCAAGCCATTACTGCGAATAGAGCAAAATCTGACACATCTCTATTTAATAATAAGAAATATTTGAGACTTAATCTCTCCTCAAATTAAGGTAGATATATGCTCTTGATGAGATTGGCTCTGGTTTCTGAGCTAACAGAAAAACAAGTAATTTGCTGCAGCCTGGAAGATATCCCATGTAAATAGGAATTCTTAGCTACTCCGTGTTGTTCATCATCATTGTTACTTCATTTTCATGCTTGAAATTATTACAACATTCCATGTGCTTGTCACAGGGTGAAAGTGAAAGGGACAGCTGCGGTCCTACTAGCTGCCAGAATAAAATTAAGTCTTTTGTAATCAAATGATGGTTCAGTGTTCCTCCTCTCGCATCCATATAGGGTAGAAGATGTCGGAAGTGTGAAATTCATCTTTCTTGTTCCTCAGCCAGCAAGCTGGCTTATCCTTGCAGGGACATCAGTTCTTACACTCCCAATGAAACACTAGCTTTACTTCTAGTGTGAAATTTGCACTTTTCAGTCACAAGCTTCAGGGTGTAGAATTGATGTTATTTAGAGTTTATACCCTGACGACACTGGGACACGGATAAAGCCTAAGTGTACAAAAGTAGTTCAGAAGTTCTGATGCTTTTTTCTTTCTCTGGCCACCACAAGGTGCATCAATTTTGGCATCTAAAGATGAATAATTCTCAGAAGATGGCTCACAGTGCCAGGTACCACATATGCAATCAGATAAGGATTGCTAACAACGTTTTGTGCTTCACAGTAAATGAGTGGAATAACATGCCTTCTGACAGTAGTAGCAGTTTTTCAGATCTGAAGTATTAGTTTTGTATAAATACTAGAGAGATAGAATGCATTTGTTCTATTTAAGACAATTTGCTTCAATAATTAATAGAATTTGAAAATGAAAAGATAACTTCTGCAAGGATTTTTCTGCAAAAAGAATTCTGTATCATCCTAGAAACTGTGGAGAACTCTTAAATTTAATTTTTACCATTATTCTTACTACAGTGACATTCCAAAAACATCGCATTGGAAAACAGTATTTGAAGCTCTGAATGCTGTCATTTCTATGATCCTGGAATAGTGTGGGATTCAGAAGATGTATTGCAAGGGTTCACAGTGCTCAGGTCTGGGGTAGTGATGGCTATCTGTTTTAAAGCCTCCAGTTTTAGAGTAGAAAATTAACAAATCAGAGCCAAATACACTGTTCAGATCGAACAGTGTATTTCCAGAGGCCAGGCTTCAGCGGCAAAACTGTGAGTGAAAAGTTTGTGACAGAGACAATTCTCAAAAACCAGCAGTCTTTTGCATGCATTGAATGGTGTGATATCATCAGTCCATTGATGCAGTAATTTTGATATGCATTTGGCCTTTGTTCTGTTCTTTGAAAAGTGAAAAGTCTAGGGCTATCATTTAAGCATGTAAACAGTGTCAAATTAGAGAAACTAAACTTATGAAAGGGTTCTATTGAGTTTCATTTTTTTATTCTGTTCTTTCTCCCAGTAGGAGCTATGAGTGAGAATGGATAAGAACTCCGTTCAGCTACTTATTTAAGTCACATAGGCTTGTGGTGGCATATGATATTCCTCTGACAGCTTGCTGTCCAGCCAAATAAGACACTCGGGTTGCCTGGATGGATAAACATAGCAGATGACCTCTTCCTCTTAATAGGTGGCATGAACAGTCAGGATTCTTCCAGTCACACAGAAATAAATTTGTTACATTTTAGCTAAAAGAGAATTGCCCTCAGACTCAAGCAGCAAGATTTACTTCCCTTGGATGGAGTAGGTTATTTTTTAAAAAAATATTTTAAAGAAAACAGTAGCAGAGGCTTCTTTATTTTTTTTTCTTTTTTTTTTTTTTTTTTTTTTTTTTTGTGGCTGGTAGGTCTGTACTAGTCACCCACAAAAATTTCTGGTATGAGAAACCTCACCAACTAATATCTCACTATGATGTGTGTGTGTTAATGCTGGCAGTGTAAGGTATTGAACAGAAGAGCAGAGAATCTGCTGTCAAATGAAGTTTAGCTAATTGTTGCGGTGGCATAAAAACACACTTGCAGGGCAACTGCTGTCAGGACCTGTATACAATTTTGTGCATGGCTGTTCACAGCAGAGTCTATGATGCTAACCCCTCTGTATGTAGGCAAGGTGTTTTGAAAAGGATGGTCATTAGCTTTCAAAGAATAAAGCAGGAGGCAGGCATGTTGTCACTAAATATGCAGCAACTCAGGAATGGCTTAGAGAAATATACATCTGTATAAATGAAATTAAGAAACATCAGCTTAACTAGAGAGTTCCCAGAGGATGGTATTGATCTACTGTGTGATCAATTCTGCTCCCATTGGCAATTGCCCTTTATTACTTCCGAAAGAAAGGATACGTATGCTCCTGTTCTTATTCCTTCTCTTTTCCCCAACACAACTCAATACACTTCCTACAGGGCATGTAAAGACTAGCTAGGTTCTGGGGCTTGTCTTAACATGAGCTGGCAGAGTTAGCATCAAGTGTGCAAGGATTCATCCCTTGGTAAAAGAGGTGTGAATCCCCAGGTGGTTGCTGTGCAAACAAACACGTATTGACATGAAACACCTCACTATTTTCTCAAAAATTCAGCTGTCATCCAGAGGGTGCAGCTATTTTCCCCCTTTATGTACAGTGATTCAGGTAGAGAGTGACAACTGGGACCTCTGCTTGCACAGTCCCAGAGGACATAATCTGCTTCATATTTCTGTAGAGGATCACGTATTCAGCTGCACGCTGAAGTACACTGAAGATGGGCAACACCTGATATTTTGTTTTGCCTTTTCCTTAACTTACCACTTGGCTTTGAACCTCTGAGAAGGTTAGACAGAATGAGGGCTTGGTGCATACCAGGCTGCTGGGATGGAGGAGAAGACCTCACATTGACACCCAGAGAGATGAAAATAGATGCATGACATCTTCATGGAGAAGGAACACTTCTGGCTTTGTGTTAATTGAGAACCATATTGAAACAGGCTGTTTTCTAGAACCCTTTCTGTTTCAAATGTTGGAGTATGACTTGGCTCTGTCTAATGTATGCAGAGTCATTCTTGTTTTACACACTGACATAACATCTGAGTATCTATTAATAAAAATGTTCAAGTAGTATCAGAATGGCCATCATAAATGCAGTTAGGCAGTGTAACTCCATTTAATCATTATGGTCCTTAGAACAGCCAGGAAAATAATAATTATTCATTATTAATAAAGAACTTGCACAGATCAGTGAAGGAAAGAGAGGAGCTCTCCATGTTCAGGACTTGGGAGGAAAGCAAGTTGCTTTCTGCTTCAGCAGATCTGAGAATACTTATTAAAACTGTTTGAAAACACTCTTACAATACTAAATAAAATTCTCTCATTAAAAAATAATTTTCTTGAGTGAAGTGTAAGTATCAGCTAGACAGATATAACTGGAATATATTTCTTCACCAAGCAAATTCCTCCAGCACAAGTTGGTTTGTTTTACCAGGACTTCTTTGAAAAGCAGAGCAACTAAAAGACAAAAACAAGACTTGAACTGGAGTGCTGTGGAGTGTGTGTAAAATGTCATGATTCCACCAAGTTTAATAGGACTCCATCAATTTATACCTGTGAAAGATCAGACACACTGAGCTTTCAGGCCTAAAATGCATTCTTTCTCTTCAATGGTTAGATCAAACTTTAGGCTCATTAACCTTGCATCATACCTGTTTCATACCAGTTTTCCACAACTTCCTCAGCACTGTGGTACCACAGGGCTGCTTTTCTGGTTCCACAGAAGCTGTGATGCACTCTTTTCCTTCCATGACACTCTAACCCCATGCTTCTCTCCTTTCCTTTCTCACAGAAAAAAAAATGTTTACCAGATTTTATTTGAAATCGGATACCTACATTTAATTTTTAGCTTATGTTCTAGCATCTGCAAAACTTTATATATTTGTAATACAGAAGGGGCTGATGTTGCTCATTTTCAGAACAGACCATGATCTGCTTTAAGGACATGGCTATGTAAGTAATATTTTTAAAAGCTGAGGAATAACAGGAAAACAGTAATTTTGTTTAGGAACCAATATGCACTGTGCTGTATCACAAGAAAATTTTATGCAGTAGGATTTTAACATCCTGTCTATTTGAACCATGAAACTATAACTATTGCAATCCTAACCACTACGAAAGTGTAACCTCTGTAATAGTATGGTAACAAACACCAGTGCAACATGAGAACATTGAATAAAGTCCATCCTATATATCATCATCAAAGCTGTTAGAAATGGCCAGGCTTTCTAAAAAGCTAAAATTCACTTTAGTCTCTAAATGAAATGGCTGGATCTGAAAAATTGCTGTGTGTTAGAAGCTGCCTGGGAAATGTTTTCCCTTTCTACCTTAGACAGACAGAAGTAGCCAGTAGCCTGCTATTAGTGCTTTCAAGAAGGCATGGAAGAAAAGATTCAAGTTCCTTCTCTACTTCCGTAAAGCTTTCCTGAGGTGGATTTCCACTGTAGTGTCCCCTAAGGATTGAACTGGGTCTTCATGGGCCTCATAGAGGCAACCACAGTCCACTGCCCCAGCTTTAGCCCCAGCGTGGAACTGGAGCTTTTACACTGCTGAAGGGGCACATTAAGATGGTTTCAGGCAGACGTTTACCTGCAGCTCCAGGAGTTTTGTCCTGAACCCAAGAAACTTTTCTGATGGGTGTTTTCTTCAAATGAGCACCTCCTTCTGAACAACTTTTGTACCAATGAATAGTTGTTTTTAAGAAGAAAGCTCAGATGTATTTTACAGAGGGGGAAAAAAACATCTCACCTCTTCTGAAGAATGTCTATCTTGCTTGCTAGGACTGAGGAGTACAGGGACATTGTTTGGTTTGGGTGCCTGCTCACAGGCATTGGTGAGTGATAGATGGTTGGACTACATGATTGACAAGGTCTCTTCCACCTCTGAAGACTCTGTGAAATTCTGGGGACGATTCAGTGACCATTCTAAAGTGTCTGCTTAGTTTTATTTTATAGACCTGAATTGAAAGCCTAGCGATCACTGCAACCTTTAATTTCTAAATGTTTCAGCAATCCTCTTACTCTCCTACCAACAGACTTAGTTATACTTCTGCTTCTTATATTCAAAATAAGTGGGGGATAAATCATCAATCCACACTTTATTTGTAGCATCCCTATAATGCTGAATAGATTATTTCTGCGTGAAAACCTGTGTGTAGAGTGCTCTTTTTTTTTTTAACCATGAAACATATGTGCTTTAAAAAGAGGTTTTCATATGCACTACAGGTATATTATTGTTCTCATCCTTCCCCGAGCTCAGCCCTTCAGGGCTTCTCTACCGGAGCAAAGGAGTGTGGAATTCTGGTTGGGTTTTTTGGGGTTTTTTTGGCTTAGACACTGTAGCAAATATTGTTTCATTATTACATTGTTTCAAATCCCATAATATGACAAAGGGAAGATTATAATGTTTAGATATGTCAGCTGATCAAAACGCCTCTTCTGGGGCAACATCACAGTTATCTGGACCACCTAATATGCACTACAGCTTGGTCCCGCTACCTTAGAATTTTTTAAATTGGTATTCATGGTTTCACAGCATCACTTGGATAATAATTTTTCAAAAATTTTAATCATGTTTACTACCAATGTGAATAAGCTGGTGCTGACTTCTGCCATTTTCTAATTATTATTGAAAACTCTTTCACATTTCACAAAAAAATAAGGCTAAAATCATTCAGTGCCAATTTGTGCTTGGCATTGCACCTTTTTGTGATAGCTGATGAAAATTAGTTTGCCAATAAGCAAACCAACTTCTAAAATGTCTCAAAAGGTCCTGATGTTTATGATGTAGAAAATAATTAGCAGAGAGGTCTCAGTGCTTTCTAGACACACTTTAATTGTCATCTATTGACAATACTTTGGCAGTTGAACTTCTTCAGCTCTGACTTCAGGAGAATTTCACAAGTCTCTGAGCTAATTCCTTAATTTCTAGAGACATTTTCTGAAATATTATATTAAAGGGCACTTCTCCTTTTTGACTCTGCAACCCTTATTTTCTCCTGAGAACACTTCTCTTAAAATGATATTTTCACCACACTGATTTATAGGTTCTGGCATGGAAAATAATGCTCTTACTCCTAGTAGCAGAAAGAAAATTAGTCACAATCTGATGTTAAGAACTTCTTCATTACCTAAAGAGTTTTACACTTTTTTAAGTTCTACACAAGCAGATCTAGTGCCTTTGAACCAGGTAGTTCTTGTCCATGTTGCAAGTATGCAAGACATTAATTAATTTATAAAGTAACAATAGGAAGTCAGTCTCTGTAGCAAACTGGGATCCAAATTGTGATACTACTGAGTTCTGCAGAGAAGTGCCACTTGAGTGCAGCAGAGAGAAAAAAAATTGGTTTAGCTAATTTACATTAAAACATCAAATATGAATAATGCTGTCAATAGAATTGCTCTTGTGGTTCTTCTTGGGACATGAGATTCAACATATTTTACCCTAGTATTTGACACATAACATATTTGTCTGCACTGGCAACAAATAAAGTGCAATGTAGAGAAGGATAGGGTGTTTCTGAGATACAGGATACTGTAGATTTCAGTGACAAACAGAACAGAAAAGCTTTTATGAAGTCAGCCCACCATCAGACATTTCTACTAAGTCACCAGTGGTGCTATAATTTTGGTCCCTTAAATTGTCCTCACTGCTTTTCAGATTCAAGTACTTACTGAGCACACAGGTTATTTACTAATTAACCTCTGCATCTTGCCTGTGAACCTCAGGCAGCTCCTGCAGTTCTTTGCAGCTGGAAGAGGAGCCCATGGAGTCACAGAATGGGTCAGGTTGGAAGGGACCCCAGTGGGTCATCTGGTCCAGCCTCCTGGCTCAAGCAGGATCATCCTAGAGCACATGGCACAGGGTTGCATCCTGACAGTTCTGGAATATCTCTGGTCTGGGAGACTCCACATTCTCTCTGGCCAGTTTATTCTGGTGTGCATTGGAAAGCCAGTTATGTGAAGGAAATGGCCTTAGTTTTAGCCCAGGCATATATGAAATTGTGTCAGCATAAGTTCTGACATTACTGTATAGGGTATAAGAAATTATAAGGCATTTTTCACGTTTCATGCATGCAATGGCATTCACTCTTCTCAGAGTCTAGTGTAAAAAGCTGCATTAATGAAAACCCTCATATAGACAGAGGATGTTTCTGAACACACTCATGAATAAAACAAAAATTGTTTTTGTTTTTGTTTTTTTTTTTTTAAGAGAGGCTTTGCCATTATTAATTTTCCGAATAGAGGCATAGAAAAAGTTTTAGCTTGTCTTGGTCACCTCAACACTTTTACTTTAAATGAAGATTCTTTTTAGGGAAAGATTCAGAATTTTCAAGCTTACCCTCTTCTTTAAAATGTTTTGGGGACATTTTGAAAAGTGTGACCTTTCCGTCTGTATTTTATATTACATTCATAGCAGCTGCTTACTACTTCTAAAAATTATCTTCTTACTTCATTTAGGGATAAAGAATCTTTTATCTAACTGATTTTTAAAAAGTGAAATATAAAAGAGAAAATAATCTTTTTTTCCTCTGATTGTGAACCATTGCAAGTACACTGTCCTTCTGATCTGTGAGCATAGTTACAGGCAGTCGATGCACTGCGCTGCGGGCAGGCTTCAGCAAAAGGTCTGGCCTCATCTATCAGAAGATGTCAGAAGCATTTCTGATTGGGAATGATAAGAGAGTGAAAGAGAGAAAGGCAAGCAGATATGGTCTCAGAGACTCTGTATCCCAAATAGGAACACAATATCATGTTCAGACTCATACCAAATGAAATGCTAGCCTAGGAAAAATTGTATTGAGCTAAGAGATTATTTAAGGCTCTTGCTCTATGTTGCAAAGTGTGTTGCAGTAGCAGCAGAGTATGAAAATACTGTATGTAAAATGTAAATCAGATCAGTAACAGTCACTTAAGTAAGACACGTGTATTCCCCACAGGTAGAAATGCAGATGTATGAAAGGCTGCTTTCTGGAAATGGCTTCCTTCTCTGTGCATAAATCTTTTAAAAGTTGGAGGTTCAAGTTTTGTCATTCCATATTTTTAAACTCAGGAATTTATTTTCTTTATTAACTAAGAGATCATTTAGTTTTTAAATACAATACTTATGCTTCCTATTCTTTGTGAATCTAGTTATTTGACTGCAGAACAATCAAACATTTGTTTAAGCAGTTTATGTTGACACAGTTTTCTACTACGGAAATTTGCCATTTCATAAAAGAAATAATTTGTTACAGCAAATTGCTCTGTGTAGTAGGGATTTGGAATCCTTGAACAGAGGGTAGAATGAATTAATGTATCTATTTGATTTTTAATTTTTAAAAAATAAAAATGAGGTGTTTAGTTCACCTACCATATGCACCCTGAGTACAAACTGTACCCATCTCCCTCTGAATCCAGAGTTCAGACTTGTTCCAGCAGGCAGGTGGAAACCTCACATACCCTGGAGCTTTGTTTCCTCTAGGCACCTCCACAGCAGAGGATGAGTGATCCCATAGCTCTTCTAAGAGTGCAGCTTTCCTCAGCATCACTGGGCACAGCTCAGGCTGCGAGCAGAATCTCCCACAGAGAATTTGTCGTCTCTAACCCAAAAACCCTGGCTCTGCTTCCCATTATGCAAGCAGGGTGGGGGCATATAGGGAGTGAAAGAGTAGAGGAGGAAGAAATGGGAAAGGGTGGATGCAGAGAATGAGGGGCGGGGGGGGGGGGGGGGAAATTGCTATCTTGCTATCTTAAACATCTGTAATAATGCACCTTTCTCTATCTGATACTGATGCTAAAATTGCCGATATTAAGTCTATATCAGCACTGTTTCTCCTTGTTTCCATCAGGTCTTGATCTTTTGACCCTCCAGTATTTTTACACAAGTTGTTAATAAAAAAAACTTGCTCTGTTAAACATCAGGGCTCTCAGGGGCTTGAGTCCAGCTTTACACAGATTTCTTTACCATGGTGGGCTGCATGCCTGTGGTGACATAAAGGCTGTCTCCAGCGTTAGGATAAAGATTTTATAGGAGACATCTCTGAAATTTCAAAATGAGCTGCTAAGAAACTGAGCATTATCATATTCCTCAACACTTCCCTTTCCAAGTACAAGAAATATTTCTCCCAATTTTTCTAAGAAATTATCACATGTTTAAAAGAGAGTAATTGAGACTACAAATGAAATATAACAGATACCACAGTCCTAGTTTATACAGTACTGGAAAGTACTCACCCTTGAGGATGAGGGACAAAACGGAACAAAACCTAAGAAGACTGTTGGAAATGTAAAAATCTGTCCTTTAGGAAAAAGCAACAATGAAAATCACTATTTTTTTATTCCAAAATGTTTTTTTTGCTGCAGTGGTTCACCCTGTGAGATCCCATTGCATGCAATTATCTGGATGGTTCACACAGTCTTTGAGAATTTGTTGTGGCAATTTTATTTGATGTGTGAAATAAAAGTCATTGTGGCATTACCTGCAAATAATGTTTCACAAGAGCACGAATATGCTCATTCTTTTTTTCTCTTTTTCATACAGAGAACTTTGATTTTTAAATACTTTGAATATTTTAGATCTTTAACAATGTATTTCATTAGGTGAATAGCTTTGCATCTAGGGGTGTTTAAATACTGAGGAAGTGCCAGGGTCTCTGCAGGACAATACCCCTGCACAGTACCAAAAATTGACTTCTCAATTACTAAATAGCTTTTAGAAAGTCTGTATGATATTTAGGCAATTGTTGCTTTGGAAAATTGACAAACTATATCTGTGGATTTGAAGTGTTTCTAGATCCTTCTATATTTTATATCACTATGAAAGGTTTCACCTATTAATTGTTATTAAATACAGATATGAACAAGAAATTAGGATCTAACACAAACTCATAAGGTGAAGGATCAGGTCTGTGACTGTATACTTAAGCTGTCAGGATATCCTGAAAAACTGTATGGTACAGAAAACTTGGTAGACATAAATAAAATTTTTTTTATATACATGAAAGGAGAAGACTGCTTGGCTTCATAGTAATCTTCCATATATGGAAGAGGGTTATGTTAATAAAGAAATTATTATTGTTTCAAATTTTAGAATTCAGCTTATATATGAGTCTAATAATAAGAAAAATCCTGCTCTCCTGATTTATCAACCAGGTCTTTCTGGTTTACATGCTTTAAGTTCTGTGTTAATATGCTGGCAGCTAATCTCTATTGCATTTTACTTTGAAAAGCCAAATATCAAACAGTTTCTGGGATTAAAAAGTCCTTGCCATATCTCCAAACAAGTATTTGTGCATAAATAAATGAATTTGGCAGAACTGTGAATTTGGCAGGCATCTTCTTGTCACTAGTACATCAGCAAATCAGGCTATGCCTTTGTCTAAATTCCAGATTCCTAATCATTCTGAAGAAATCAGTACAAATTTAAAATAAACTTGCCTACAGGCACCTGAAATTATTGTAACTAATGAAATAAGCCCTAGGAACTGTAGTAGTTTTTCTGAAGTTGTCATTTGTTTCTTACTTTAAAGACATATATTCTGTTCTCTGTTCTGTATATCCCTCTTTCTCTGCTGTAGTCATTTTGTGCTTAATCCCCTGATGGCATCTTTCCCTTTAAGCGATTACCCTTTACATCTTCTTGGCACCAGGTTTATTTTCAGCAAGCTGTACTCAGAGTGCTGGCAGCCATCCCAGGGAAGCTGCTCTGCCTCAGTGGCATTTGGTACATGGGAATTCCAGAGTGAGGAATGGGCAAAGGTTACCACGTGTTTTACATCACTCTGAGAAACATCAAACTAGACTATTAGTGTTTGATTACAAACAATGCACGAGGCCTTTAGGCATTGCGGTCTGTCTAATTCTTTATTTTCCCTTTCCTTGTAGCTCCACTCATACCAGCCACACTGGAATATTACCTCTGCATTTTTCATGTAATATCACCCCATGATGTAGGAAGATAATAATAAAAGATGCAGTTTGAAAAATAATAATTTAAATGCTAGGAAATAGTTTAACTCCTATGAAACAAACCAATTGCTTAATAAGATTTGGATAGTTGTACTCTCAGACTTTTCCTGGACTTTGCTGTTTTAATATTTTAAGAGTCTGATTTCATCCTGGAAGTTACTTTCACTGTATTTTCCAAAGGCAGACAAGCAGCAGCTTTCTTTGCACAGCAAAGCTTGTTGTTTGCCATAATCAGAAATATCCTATCAAGAAGCAAAAAAATGCACAGATTTAATATATATATATCTGTTGCTGAAAAGAAATGGCAGATCACTTTCCACAGTTCTGTTTCGTAGTGAAATTCTAGTGTAGTTCTGCCTGATGGAAGTTTAGCCCACAGACCTGCTTAGCTGTCTTCTACATGCTCCTGAAAGCTGATGGTGAACCAGGTGTGCTGCCTGGTTTGCCTGCCTCCAGACCATTTCTTGCTGCATGGTCTGCCTGGCTGTGCCTCATGGTGTGGGTGGCAAGTCACCAAGATCACCAAATGGTGCCATTGGTGACCTCTGCCCTCGCTGGCAGCTCCTGGGAACTGCTCTGCCCATCCCACGGGTGGCTGAGGTCTGATGTGCCAGGGTACGTCACTGCTCTTTATCAGCTGTGTCTGCCTAGTGTTACTGAGAGTTTTTTTGGGTTTTTCCTGACGTGACAGGTCCTGTACTAGTGAGTTACAGTGGTCAGGTGAAGAACATTGTTTGCTGAGTAATGTCAGAGATTAACATTCACTAAAATAATGATGGAAAAAGGAATAAATAAATTATTTGGTGGGGATGAACACAGAAAAAACTGAAATGGGCTATTAATTCAGACTGTACGGGTGATTGATCTTAGATCAAACTCACTAGAAGTTGATTCATACTTGATCCTTCAATACTGATCCTTAATACTTACATGTAGAAAATCACAGACCACAATCTTATTTTTCTTTGTTTTAAATAAGGAAAAAAATTATATGCTCCTTTCATTTCATTATTACACTTTGAAACTATTTTCTTCCCTAAAATAAAAAGGTTTCCTTAAAATGTTATGAAGCTCTCTGTAGGAAGATTTATAGTAATATAAAACCACCATAAATTAAAATGTATATTTATTCAAGTCAATGTTATGAATAACTAGGCTAGCCTTCCAGACCTACTTAGGGATCTCCTTATTAAATCTCCATAAATAGATTTGTTACTAACAGTAGAAGATAATTTAGAATGCAAATGGGAATTTTTACATGAATGAACTGAGAATAACTCTTGTAAAAACAAACAGCACTAGGCACAGGTTCAATACTACAAAATAAAAAGTTACAAATCCATAATATCTTCTTCTAGTACAACATGTAGGAAGTCTGAAGTGCTGATTTTCAAGAACAAAGTATAAACAACTTACAAAAATCACATATAATAATAACATAACTGCTTGCTACTTCTGATTTTCTGTATGCATCATAGCCATGTCAAATTAGCATTTCTGTAGCTATTTAGGAACACTCTCTTAATTTGAATATAAGTGTCAAATGACCACATGACAGTTTGTTAGAAGACCAACCCACAGGGGCCATCTTTGCAAAGCCACAGGGCTTCCCTGTGCTATTCAGGTGCTGCAGAGAGTGTTTTCTTGCTTCATTTGATTCATTATTTGAAAGCTGTGGAAGTTGTTCTTACCGTGAACAAATTTTTGGTGTTTTTTTTTTGTTTTTTTGTAGTTTTTTTTGTTGTTGTTTGTTTGTTTGCTTGTTTGCTTGTTTGTTTGTTTGTTTTTTTAAATAAAAGTGAAGGGTGGACTTGAGAACTAGCAGAAGAGAGTATAAATTCCAAGTAATTAGTATCTGAAGGCATGTTTGCTACTGGAAAGGAGTGAGAAGGAAATTTTAATACATGTGTGATGTTTGGAGAAGTTAAGGGTAGTACATCCATATTTGAAGGTATGAATTTGTATTCTGTAGGATCAGAAAGAAGTTTTTGACCACCAACACCAAGATGTATGGTATCAAGATGTACATAGATATTTTCTATCTTCATGTGAATAAATCAATATTGCCCATTCCTAGAAATCTGTTATCTGATTAAAGACTGGACTGCTTAATTCTGATATACAGAATGATTTGACAGCTAAACTGACTCTATTCCTATTTCAATGTGTGAAATAAAATAACAGATCAATGCTTTTTTAGACCAGTGAATTTTTCTATTGTGACAAGGCAGATTTTTTTTACACTAAATTTTGTCAAAGATTTCTAAATTATTTCATGATATCACAACAAAGTTTATCTTTCATTTAAAATGCAAAGCCAAAGACAGACCTGAATGAAAAGAAGGAAATATTGGTTTTCACTTTTCCCATATTTTTGCTCCTGATGTATTTACTTGCATTGCAGCTATCCCGTTTCCCTCTGCCATCTCCATTGCTCCAGCTGCTGTGCAGCCAAGGTGGCACAGGGAGAAAGGCACTACTTTGGTCATTTAATTGGAAGCAAAAGTCAACTGTTGCATATTAAAGAGAAGAAGCAATACAAGCATATAAAAGTAAGATTTGATATTTGCATAGTTAAATTGTTGCATAAACTGATATCTAAATTTTTGTATGTTAAAATGAGCTAGTGAAGTACAGAACATTTTTTTTCAATGACATAGATGTTATCCTTTATATTTACTTCAGAGCAAAAGCACTTTTTTTCTTTTTGGGGAATTCAAACGATACTTTCACTGGAAGTTATTATTTTTGATGCATGCTGGCTAAGTTAAATGGTTGGCCCACCTTTAAATCAGTCTTGATTCAATCTAAAAAGACTTTGTAGGCCTTCTTAATTCATAGTCCTTAATGACAAGTTTTACTGAGATCCTTAGAGGTTCACAGTTTATTAACAATCCATGCTGTGAACCCATATCTGGAGCGCTGCATCCAGTTCTGGGCCCCCCAGCGTAAGAAAGGCATGAAGTTACTGGAATGAGGTCAATGAATCACCAAAAAGATGGATAAGGACTGGGAGGATCTGTCATGCATGCAGAGGATGAGAGAGCTAGGAGACTGTTCAGCCTGGAGAAGAGAAGGCTTGGAACAGATCTTGTCACTGTGTATGATGGGGTGTGTTAGAGACAGGCTCTGGGCCAGACAGTCTCCAAAGGTCCCTTCCAACCCAGCCATTTGGGGACTCCAGGAATGACACACATAAGGCCAGCAGAGTACCAAGCCCACTGCTGTGGCACTGCCAGCAGGCACCAGCTGGAAGAGTAAATGCCAGTAATATCATTTCGGGAGAAAATAGAAGGAACATCCCTCTATTAACAAGTTTTCTGTGACAGGGAGGTCCAAGCCAACGAATGATTTCAAGTAAGTGTTGAAATTAGTACCTTTGCTTCTTTACCAAAACAACGTAGATAATTTATGTTTCCTTTATCTTTCAAAATATTTTGAGGATATTCTGGATTATGTCTGTTCCTGCTTTTATTAATCAGATCAAATTATCTTTCAGAACGTTTTATCCATTAATTCACATTCAATAACATACCCTTTTGCCACTGGGCATTCTAGGTCATCTATGCTTTGATATTTTTCTGGCACATCCATTAGTATACTATTAGAGTTCAAAAGGAACATGATAGTAAATGTTTCAAATATAACATATGCTTTCAGTCAGTATTTATGCTTTCAGAAGATGAATAAGAGTCCCATTTCTTATGATGTTCCAAATAATTGCTACTACAGGTAATTTGAAGGCTTGATTTTGTTTATGTATATGTATGTGTGTGTACATGCCCAGGCATTGGTACTTGTATCTCTTCCAAAAACTGTGAAATCCACAGGGAAGCCACATTGTAATTTGCACATAATTTACCTTTACAACTTCTAATTTTTTGAGCATATCTGCTGCCTGTGTTTGCTAGCTTTATTCAGAAGGGAAAATATTTCTGATCCCACTGATTAATAGCTTGTATTAGAGGGACAGGATTATGTAAAAGCATCAGCTGCATGTTCTCTGCTCTAAAAGCCTACTACCGCAAATGTTTTTAATTTATAATTCAGATATTTACATCCCTGAAAATTCCTGGGACTCTCAATCAAAACAAATGGAAATTTACTACAAGCAAAGCATAAATCTCAAACAGTTCTCGGTTTAAGAATGACCTTGAAAAACCTAGTATGCTGTCCCTATCATCAGCAGGTAAAGTAGGAAGCCTGCTTCTGTGTGGCAGCCCTGCTTAAGAGTCTACATTTGAAGATGAGAAGTAACATGTCATTCCATGAATCTGATCTCACACAGTATATCCCAGGTCCCTGGTTACGGTTATCTTTAATTAATATTTTAATTAAAGTGTATCAAGTGAATGTAATGAGCTCTGTAATAAAACTCCTGTGAGCTACAGCAGAGCCAGAATATCACAATAACCATGAGAAACTAGCACAACAGTAGGAACCAAAACTCTGCAGAACTTATTAAATCTCCTGACATGCCCCAGTCTGCCCTCTTTGATTAATACAATCATCCATGTGGTTCATCTTGATCAAGAAATGGCAAAGAATCTTTCAACAAAATTATTTTTCACTCCATTAATGTGGGGCTCTGTATCTGTTATCTCAATGTAACTAAGCTGGATTTGTTCTATTCTCAAGTAAGAATTATCTGTCTTGTAAAACAGTCTCTTTCTAAAGCTGATTGCTACACTGTGCTTATTCCATTGTTAGGAACTTCTTTAACTTCAACTAGTTAACTAGTTGTAACTAGTAACTAGTGTTACTAGTTACAAGAAACTAGTAACTAGTCAGCCAAGAAACTTCTTACCAGCTAAGAAATTGAGGATCTGAATGCAGAACAAATAGGCCTGTGGAATTTTTCAGAAGGTGGCATTTCAACATTGTGGTCATTAGTCATTTTGGCGGCAATAGAAATATACCTACCTGAGACCTCTGAAAGAAATTACACCTAGGGGATAGGTTGACTGCCTAGCTTACTTCTTAAACTCCATTGCAAGGTATGGATAAATTGTATTTCCCAATTCTTGGCCACCTGCTGGCAATAATTATCTTGATTTTTGTATTGAATTTCAGGAGTATCTTTTGTTCATCACACTGTTAGAGGATGCAGCCAATTGGAATGTGTAAACATGGCTCTTCCCTGCTTAGCAACCAAACTTGCATTCAACACAGTGGAATTGAATGTGTTTCGATTTGTACGGTGTTTGTATGCAGAGTTTGCTGAAATTTTAATTTCACATTAGCATAGATTGCAATCTCATACATTGAAACCTGATGATGTAATTATCAGCATCAACTGAGATTTTATTAAAACATTACATGGCTTGCTTACATTTCAAGTTTTTACAGTGCGTTTTTAGCAATACACTACTTGAACCTTCCAAGTGCGACCAAATATTATAGTTACAGAATAATTAATAAATCAAAAAGCTGTGTTGTTTGTACAAGGTTCTATGTAAAGAGAGTTTTCTGAAACAGTCAACATAATAGTTGGATGCTAGTTTTGTGAAGACTTTGACGATCTCATAATGTTCCAAATGTGTTTTTTGATCAATGCTCTTCACATGGATATATGACAGAATTTGCTTTTCTTCATTTTTCTACTGCAAATATAAGTTGTAATAGCTAGGTAGCAGCAGGCCTGGAGTTACATTAGGCTGGGAAAAGTGAATTCAGTGAATATTTGGTGTAATACTTGACAAAAACAGTAAGAGGCTTACTAGTTCTTAATGAGCCAGACTTTTAATACTAGAGCTGTAAAAAGCTTTTAAGTCCTACATACCACATTTGTGGTCCTTGCACAGCTGTGTTTGTCATATTGAAGAATTTTTAATTATAATACATTTATAAACTCCTACTTGGCTCCTGGTCAGTTATTGACATGGAGAAGCCTGCATGTGATAAATACATAATACAACAGTATCTCTTTCATTTGCCAGAGACAGAAGGAGACAGTAATGCTGCAAAATAGGCAAAATCGTTCCATAACAAGTAAATGCATTTTGTAGTTTTCAGGTTAATAATTTGCAGTTCATTATTTATTATCTTGTTTCTTTAGTATAATGTTCTTATTCTCATCTGCAAAGCTATTTGTGATTTAAGTGCAGATCTAAAGCCCAATAGAATACATGGGAAGTCTCTTTATGACTGCAGTAAACTTTGAATCCATTCTCTCATCAGAGCATTTCTCCTGCTAGGAAGAAAGTGTCTTCTAAGTGTTTATATTTCATCTTCCTAATAGTTGTAATTTGTAAATGGCATGTAAATATTGTTCTTTATCATATTTGCACAACCTAATAATAACATTTTATGCAAGGCACACCCGCTTCATTTGCCACATGGGACTGCATTAACAATGATGGTGGCCATGTAGCGTTCTTGTATTTCCATGTAAAAAGAAGTTCCCATGCAAAGACAAATGAGCCCTTTGCCTCCTCTTTGGGCCCGTAAGATCTTACCAGCTTTGTTGTGCATTCTTCCATTACTCATGTTTCAATATCACTATTTGTTTAAAATAAGACTTGTAGAAGGGCAGGAGAAAGGATCTCTGTTGCAATATGTTGAGTGCTTGACAGTGTCTGAAGTTTTGCATTTATATGCCTCGTAGTTGTACAGTTATACATCTTGGAGCTGGACTTTGATGATCCTCATGGGTCCCTTCCAACTCGGGATATCCTGTGACCAGCTCAGCTGTGATCAGCCTTAAACAGGAACAAGAACTTTGTCTGATAGGAGGTCATGGTCTCACATTGTGTCAAAATTAATTATTTCAGCCTCTTGTACCTTTGTTTCTTTGTGCTTGAGAGTTATTTGAGAATGTGGATGTTTTATACACAGTTTATAGTTTACTAGCTACTTAAGAGCTACAGGTCTGATGCCCTTATATTATGTCTTTCACCCTCGAAATTTAAATGTGAGCAAGCACTGTGAATTCTCTTTCTGTATGACACATACTTATACAAAGTAATCAGTACACATTAGCTTCTCATGCTTCCATCTCCTTGGTGTCTTTAGTAGTTATACATTCAATAATTTATCCTCTTTTTGCACTGTATGAAAGCATTCTCCAATATTTAAGTCAAATTTATTGTTCAGTATTTTTACCTTCATATTTTGTTTGTTAGGCAGGCAAAATTCCTTTGCCTTCCTGTTTTTGATTGTGAAATTTTCATTCTCCTACCTCTTCTTCCATGTAGTAACTATGTAAGTAGTCAATTTTTACCTGCCTAACCTGGCTTGTTGCTACTTAAGACAGGTTATGTTCAAGGGTTCTATCAGTGTATAAATTCGTAAAATATGAATCAAAGCTGAATCCTTCTGAAGTTCTAGGGGCATAATCTTCGCAGATGACAAATAATCCTGTTGCCCAAGTCTGAGCATACTCTTGTCTGATTTTCCCAATTTTTAATGCCTGGAATTTGTATTTCCAAATTACTTGTATTATTTTGATATTTATATGTTAAAACACAATTCCCATTGAGTTCATACTTGGACCCTGAGAAAGTAACAAATAGAAATTCATAACTCACTTTAAAAAATATACTTGAGCCATTTGTAAAGCTGCTGTTTCTCATCTTGAAATCCCTATTGGCACATATTTGAGTCTTTATGAAGCAAAGTAACAATCTATCCCTTAATTAGGAGGCATAACCCAGGAACTCCATGTGAGCAGCAGGAACCAAATGATGGTTAGTCCTCAGCACTGTCACTGACCTGATAAACCAGGCAGAGGTTCAGTGGGAGAAAATCAGCAGGTTGTGAAGTTAGATTTTTTTCCTCAAATGCAGACTCAGAAGAGAGTGTGGGGATTTTTTGTTTTAACTGAAGTAAATTGACGATTGGGGTTCTTTTAAATGCTCTGTAGAGTCTTATTTGTTTTCAGCAGATAAAGGAGGAGAGGTTCCTGAATTTTTAAAGGAAATAACCGAAACTTAAGAAAAGTGTTTCTATCTGTTATGGATGCGATACAGCAAGGTAGCAGGATCAAGGTTTCCACTGTAGCAAACAGAATAACTCCTCGCCTTCCATAGAAATGACCTGCAGACAAAGCCAAAAGTAATTTTCAGAAGGCTGCAAAGATATTTGTTAATAGCAGGATCAAAAATGTACAAGGGCCTCATAATGCCACAAGGGGAACCTGAAAGTGGACACCTTCAGCTCATAATTCTAGTTTTACTAGCTGCAGCTCACAAAGCAACAGCTGCATCTACATTGCAAAATACCTCCCACGCATACATACACACACAGTGTTTGCACACAATACTTATTTTTTTTTCCTTTAATGTGTGGGAATAAATTAGAATCTAAGGTCTTACTGAAAGAAAGTGTGTGCTGTTTAGTTTAGAGGGCTAAAGATAATACAGCTCCCATACTTTGATCATGCATGCTGCAAATGGAAGAGGGGATCCTGCAAAAAGAACTATTCCAGCAAATCAAGGTAGAGTTTATTGAAATCTTCCATCTTCATGATTCTTTTTGTAAAATTATCTTTTTCCTATATTGCCTAGTTGTATGCATTAATTAGGAAAAAGACTGCATAATCAGAATTGTGTGCTTTGAATGAGTACTAATGTTTGCATATTATCTTTTAAAAATTGTACCAAAAAAAAAAAAGAAAATTCTTGCACCCAAGCTTTGTTCTGAACTTGGAAGTCACAACAATGGAGGTCTTGTTTGCTGTCTTTGCCCTGTGAAGCTCTGGTCTAGAAATTTCTCAAGGGAATAGGATTTTCTATTACTACCTTATTGTATAATCTGGCAACACTTTGAAAATGTATGTTGACATTTTCTTTTCAAAGTCATTAGCCAAGTATTTTTCCAAGAAGGGCTCCAGTCTAATTCACTTTTATTTAATTAGTTCATCCATTGCTGCAGCCTAAGCACCTAATGACTCTAGGGGATGGTTGGACTTTTCACCCTTTCTAGCTATTATACTCAGTGCTGTACTGTACTCATAAGTCAAGTGCAGAATCACATCTCAAAGGCTACTGTGCTTTTATTTCAACTAAAGAAATTGGTCTTTTCCTCAAATCTGACAGGTTTCTTTCTTAAAAAAATGTTGTAGCAAGAGGACAAAGTACATGTGGTTTGCAATAATTGGTAATAATAATATATTATTAAAATGTTTTCAATGCTAGTAGTATGTTCCCTCAAGTTCTTCCAGTTTGATATTTCTGAAGAAGTAAAGAAACCCTTTAGAAAGAGTGGCAGGCAATGTTTCTTCAGACGCCAAGGAAAATGTCTCCTTCTTGATTTTATTAATGGTGTGTGGCTGGTTAAAGTAACCTCCAAACAATATCTATTGTGGATTTGGACTGACTACAGCTTTATGAACTCACCCAGCTCAAAGCAGCAGATAACAGAAGGCTACTATTGATTTGCAAGGTCCTGACAAGCATAAAGCACTCATGTTCTGTGGTACTTGCTCCACTAAAGATTAAACAAACAGAATAAATGCACACCTTTTGACATGTAAGTTAATGCTTCTGGCAGCCCACTGTGTCAATCAATGCAACTGGCAACCTTAAATATACATTAAAGGTACTTTGCTCTTCTCAATTGAAGGAAATGTCAACTTCATTGTTTGTGGCAGAGAAAAGAGACTTAGGAACAGAAAGTCAGCTACTGCACATCTCTAAGTGACACAGAGACTTAGTAATGAGGTAGACATAGCTATGTGGAAACAAGAAAAGTTCCTGCACTTTTACACAAGGTAAAGAAATAACACAGAAAAAGGTGCAATAATATGGAAACGTGTTTGGTTGACAAAGACATCTTTTCTACTGAAAATCAAGCAGAGAGCTGGAAACAAATTCCACTGAAAAGGATCTTTGTTATATATCACCACATTCTTGATTGGAACATAAAATTAATTGGAAGAGTTGTTGCAGAATTTGTTTTCTTTCCGGGTATCTCAGGATATAACACATGCTGCAGCCAAGGGCAACTCTTTCCTGCCAGCCCATCCTTAGCCATGCTGTTTGCCATTAACTGTGCAGGAGTGTCTGCTCAACTACGGGGCATCTGTACTGCCCTTCATGGTGTCCTCAGCAGTCTGTGCCAACTCAACATATTTTGCCCAAAAGCTTGGAGCTGTTCACAACTTCAAAGAATCATTTAAGTTGGTAAAGACCTTTAGGATTGAGTCCAGCCATTTACCCAGCACTGCCAAGTCCACCACTAAACCATGTCCCTAAGCATCACATCAGAAAGGATTAGTAGCAACAACAAATTATTTCATTGCCCTGCTCTTCTCCATTTATCCACTGAGATCCTAATGCACTATTTCAGAACAGTCAATCAATCTATAACTAAGAGGAAACAATGTCTTACAAGCCATTCAGTCAGTTCAAAATAGAATTATAATATGGCATTATCCTTACTTTAAGACTTAAATAACATGGTGGGAAATAGAGTAGCATGAAGGTTTTGAAGAGCCTATTTGTTCAATGTAATTTTGCATCTCCATCATTTAGAAATTATCTGTCATTGAATGAGGCAGAAAATATGATAGCAAGTAAACAAGTAGCTGAAACATTAACTTCTTGCAGCATACAGAGGTTTTGCGCTCATATTTGGAACTGTAACAGCATTGCTTACATTGGCAGGTAAGCTTCTCCTAGAAATAATGAAAACTGAGTCCCATTTCTTAAACTGAATTTGCTGAAGTTTTAATTGTCTTTCATCATGACCAGTTTCTCTGTCAGAGATGGAATGTTTTCTCCTGCTGACATGCCTTCTGCAGAGGGATGAGGTCCATCTTGTCATCCTTTCTGTTCAGCAGACTCTGGGTTCTTTAAGGGGCCTGTTTGAAAGCTAGTGTAAAGTATGAGTGATACCCAGCACTGCAGCCCCGTTTGCACCTCAATTGCCCAGCCTAGTGCTCAAGGTCTCCTTGAGAACCAGCTGATGGAACAACAGCTGAGTGAAGTGCTGGAAGGGATGTTGGTGCATTGCACAGGGAACAAATGCAGGTGATAGGATGAAGCATTTTATGACTCAGGCAGTGCATTTAGTTCTTACATGTTCAAAAAGCAGGGGTCTCAAGTCCTCATTTACTGATGTGGGTTGAAAGAAATCTTTTTGCCATCTGTGTATGACCATATATTTCTGACTTCACTCTTGATGTGTTGATCTGATTCCTATGAATGCTATTTTGGCCACAATCCAAGGCAAATTTATGTAGAGAAAGTAGCATAGAAGGGTGTGAATTTATGCTTTTTCATATATGTTTGTTTTGAAGTTGATGAAACTTCAAATTATTTTAGCAGATTGAATTCCTAGTCTTTGTTTTTTTTATTTTTTCATTTAAAGATTTTCTCCACTGTCTACAGAATTTAAATGTGAAAACAACTCTAATTTACACTAAGTAAATCTTTTGATTCTGCATATGTAGGTATTTCTATGGCTGCACTGAAGATTGCCTTTGGTTTGTTGCACTTCTTCCATGATTCATCATAATCTTGTACTTTCAGCTACAGGTGACTGCCAATCAGATTTTCAGAGAAATGCAGGATGTTCCTCTTTTCTGATTTCTCTTTTCCAATTCCTTTCTAAGAACTAACTCCCCTTTTACTTCCATTCTTGTAGAATTTATGATGATTATGCAGCACCCTCGAACTTACCCACATCCCTGTTTCCCATTTTCTGTGTCAAATATCAACCTCATCCTTTGTTATAGTCAGTACATGTTCTTGCTACAGCATTGGGTTTTTCCTCTTTGTTATATTGGTATTCTCAAATTCATTCAGCCAATTTCTACAGATACTTTTCCTAAGCTTCTGGTACAGCAGCATTTCCCATTCACGCTTGCTCACATTCCATATCTCTGCTTCTTGTGCTAAATTTTTTTCATGATCTCCGTATCTCCTCCTTTCTCTTCTTTTTATGCATTCTGCATCAGTGAGATGTCATATCCATGTATTTTTCAGTGAAATAAGCTGCTGCTGCTGCTGTTCCAGGTTTCTCCATTTTTAGTATCACAGTAGAAAGTTCCTAAAACTTGGTTTATGACAGCCTGTCTCTCAACTCTGAGTAGTGCTACAATTAGTTCCAGGAGCACATCCATACTTAAGTGCAGCTTTCTTTAAAGCTGATGATAGACACAGTTGATAATTACTCAGCCCAGGCTTTTTTGCAATCAGAAAGAAATTGCTTAAAGAGCTGTACTTGTTGACAATTTCACCCTTTTTCCCAAGAACACATTTCAGAGGCGTCAGTAGTATAAATGAAAGATGGTTGGTAGTAGAGAAAGTGGTTAAGAAGTCAGTTTTACCTTTTCTCATCGGGCTAAGTGATTAATGCATTTCTCTCAAAAGCCCACAAACAGTCTGTATTTGTCTGCCTTCTGTTCCAATACAGCTGTGTGTTGACAGGGAGGTTGAAAGTTCTGGAAATAAATGAGTTTTATGGTGCAATTGTGAAACTGATGCCAGAAATGTCATGTAAATTCAGAGACAAATATTTCTTATAGAAAATTGTTTCAAACCTAAATAAATGAACTGTGATGGTAATTCCAAACAGTCAAAGCTAAAATAGTGATTTACCAGGAACACTTGCCCAGAATAAAAAGAGAAGAATCTCCCCCTCCCCCAGACACCAAATTAGGCACTGACTGGGAGTTCGTAATTTTGTACACATCAAAAAGATATTATTTAAGTAAAACTGAGAATGGAATTTTCCCCTGGTTTTTTAGAGGTTGTCTTCCTAATATTAGAATTTGGTAACACATTAAAGAAATGAGGTAAATGTTGTGCTCAGTTTCCCCCCAAACTGTAGCATGAAGTCAAAGGTGAAGAAGCCATTTCCACAGACCAAAGTGCACTCCATTACTGAAATGTAAAATACCACCTAAATGAACCCTCCTTTCATGGTGAGAAATTGTGATAGACCATGGCATTTTAGATTCTCAGAGAAAAGCTCACTAAATAATGCATCCATTCTAGCCATGTTCCATATTGCCATGACAAGGTCAGGCTGCCAGTTCAGCCAGAAGGCCACTGTCTTCCCCTGGTTGAAGCAGGGTTTGTTGAGCATTACTGCATAAATGGATTTGGCTTCCAGGTGGAAGAACAGCGATGGAGTGAAAGAGGTGTGATCACCAAAAAAGGGAAGGATTTAACAGAGGTCTAGAAGTTTTGCAAGGCTTGGAATTCCGCTATTTTTTGTATGGCAGGAATGAGGAAACACTTAATGAGAATGTGGGAGAGCAGAGTTGGTGAAAAGGAAGTACTTTTTCACACAATGCATAATTAAATCATGGAACACCTTTCCAGAGGATGTTGAAGAGGCCAAAAATACAAATAATTTCAAAGGTGAAAGATGCAAATCTATGGAATAGATCCATTAAATGCAGCTAAACAAAATGGCCCAGTTGCAACCTGCTCAGGAAATCATAGTCTTGCCAAATTCTAGACAGAGGATAGCTACTTTCCTGGTTCCTGCCAGGACAGGGTTAATTCTTTTCAGTATCCAGGAGGCAGCATGGCCAGGACCCTGAGGTTATTCTATAACACTTGTGTACTCTCTTCTGAGGAGAAGGGGTTCTGGTCTGGCTGAGCAAAGGCACCAGAGAGAGCCAGCTGGTATTGCCTGGGGGGGAGTTGTGTTTCTTTCTTGTACCCCGTGTCATTAGTATTGTTGCTATTGCTGTTCATTTTCTTATCTCATTGCTGTTTCCAGTAAGTTGTTCTTATCTCAGCCTGTGATATTTGTCTTTTTTTGCCTCCAATTCCCCCACTAGAGTGCTGCAGGGGGTGGGGAAGTGGGGAATGGGCAGAACGTGTTTTTAGTGGGAGTGCTAATCTGGAGAACACCATCCCCAAACCATGACAGATACTTATCAGGGGAGCTTTAAACTCCCAGTTCTATTTCTTATGGTCTTTACCTCAATATCTCTCCCTTGTCTTTAATAAAGTTATTTACAAAGCAGAAGGATCTCTAACATGACCCATTTTTTGGGTTTTTTTTTGCTAATTGTGAACAGAATCAGAACAATTGTAAATTTCAGAGACCCCAACCACAGCAGCCCTGAACAGCTGTCCACAGCAGCCCTTGGTAGTGTCATGTTCTGCCCTCAGTTAAGCACTCCCTGGCTGAGGGAATATGCCAGGAAAAACTCAATTTTCTTTACTAAAGCATTTTCTGGCTTTAGTTTTTTAGAGCCAGCCCAGAAGAATATGATCCTATGACTATTTACATATCTGCTTGGGTTGATGTTTTACCTACATGTCATTATTTCAAGAATTTTTCATTTTTTTCTTTTAACAAAAGCCAAAGTCTTTTAAAAAATCACCTTCTTGTTATTTTTTTTGCGTGTTTTCTATGAAGAAGGTGGACAGAAGTAGAAAAAATCAATGGATCCTATCTGAGATCCCTGCATAGGATGGAAATCAATCAGAGAAATATACAATTTTCACACAGAACAACTACTCAGTGCTATATTTTGGTAAAAGCTTTTACTGGAAAGGGTCTGTTTTCTTTGAGCATATTTTTTTCTTCATCAGAAAACTGAAAAATAACCATTTTCTGTCGCAGGTGGGGACCAGACTAGTTTTGGCTCTTCTCAAGGAGAGCTCAGAGGAGTTCTGTAATTAAACTTTCCAAATACAAAAATCATGACAAGCCCCTACCTTTGTTTGAAGTATGATTATTTTAGTTAATAATCAGATGCAGATATATTTAGATCTGTCGTAAGTGGTTGCAATTCCTTGGAACTCCATGAAGCCCCAGCTGCTGGGGCAGTTTGAACTGGTCAGTGCCCTTCATCACTACTCACCACCATGTCTTCCCAAAATCTGTTAACTCCTTTGTCACCAGATTTACAAATAAAATATCAGCTAAATTATAGATCTGCAATAAATTATGTATAGCCATTATTTCCAAATAATAAATTCAGAGATTTTTAGTACGAGTGGATGATGTTTTGTAAAATATTCCTTTCAAAATCACAATTTTAGCCAATGAATTTTTTTACCCAATTATTGCTCTTGGAAAAAAAAAAATCTTCATTTTGGAAAAATCTCCTACATTTCTCATAAAGGTGTTTTTAAATCTTCAGTTTTGTGGGCTTTTTTTCCTAATATCTCTCATTAATCAATTTGTCATCTGTAAAGGACAGGAGAGAAAAGAAGCAAAATGGGACAAACCAAGGAATTCCTATAATAATAGTCTCACATGCATTGTTCTGTTTCAAAGACGCAAAGAATTAGTCTTTCTGCTTGTTTAAATTTTGAAAGAAATATCAATATTGCTTCTCGAAAAAAATTAATTATTGATAAAAAACATGAAACAAATCAGGTCATTGATTAAAAAAATTATTTTCCTCAAGAAAATAATTTCAAAACTTTTGCCTGAGATATTTTGTTTGGCAAGAATTGCATGTTAAGTTGCTAAGACAGCTTGTTTTCCCATTCCTAACTTAACTCGGAAATACTACATTTTATTTAATCATTTTGGGTTTTAATAATTCTACAGGTTTGTACAGTAATGAAACCAGGCAAAACACTTTGTGCTTCAGGAGCAGAACCAGAAATTCAAAGATGCAAAATAGAATTCAGTATCATTTTATTATACTTGTTTTACTATAAAAACTCATTGTGGCACTTTCTGATAATATTTCTTTGAATGTTACAAAAAGAAACCCCTGGAGGTTGAAGTAATTCCAGTTATTTACATATTAAACTGAAGAGCAATGTTGATTGGGTTTTTATTCAGTTATATCACTTAAATATGTACTTTTTTTGTAAGGATTTGCCATGTGCTATTACACTCAAACTCACAATGGTGAGTCTGTCTATCTGTGATGCTGTCTATCTCTACAAAAACTCAGTGTTTATGTGCAATATGGACATAGGCAAACAGATGGCTATATAACATATGCAAATGTGACCATAAAAACTAGATTCCTTTGTTTAGAGGCCTGACTAGATAGGTGTCAGCTCAATGGTGTTTCCACCCTTTTCTGGAGTGAAGTTAAGTGGGGTCACTTTGCTATTTTCCTGATTAACAAAGGAATAGCAACACCAAAGAATACTGCTGCGTCGTACAAGGGCTCCAATTGTTTCTTTTTGTTTGTTTGTTTTTTCCCCCCCATTGTATTTTATAGATTTTATTTTGCATTGGTTTTTCTGCCTGGAGCCTATAAACTCCAATGTTTTTAATTAGAAAGTTCTCCATGTATAGATAAATGTGGCAGAATTCTTTTCACACAGACTTATAAACAAATAGATATATGAAAGCTCTTGGGTTACAATCTGGATGATTTTATTTTCTTGCATTCCTACTTAACCTGTCCTTGAATGTCTGGTAACAGGACCTACAGCTCCCTTCCTGGAAATTCTGCATGACAGACAGGACTTCTACTCAGAGCACTTCTCTTGGTTTTACCCTGCTTTTCTCAGTTGCTGTGAACAGTGGGTTTCCCCTGGGATCCAGTTTCCCCTGCCTTCAGGGATTCAGCAGAGATCTGGTGCTGTGAAGTGTTTCTCCTGTTGTACATTATCATTTCTTTACTCCTTTATCCATCACACCAAATAAATGTCAGAAAAACAGGACAAGGGCTACTTTGTGCCTCTGATAAATACCTATACTCTGGAGCATTATTTTGATACACCCAAAAAAATATTTTACTGAAATTTTCATGTTGGGGAGGTACACAGTTTTGGATACTTCACCTCTAAGAAATATTTCACACAGATCTACTTCCATCCAACATGTCTGTGTTGGAATAGTGAGAAAAATAGGTAGTCATACTTGGCTAAAAAAAACTAACATCAGAAATATCTAAAATATACATTATTTTGTTGACACCAATTCTTTGTCAGAACACTCTTCACTAAGAAGGAAAGTCTATTGCATCAGACATTTTAAATGGGAAATGAGAATGTCTTGTAGAAAACAATGTAAAGTGGAAAATAAACAGGTTTTCACTATTTCTCAATTAATATATTTCAAAATGAGCCACACAGGTCACCTTTTTTTTTTTCCCACCACACCAGTTATACTAAAGGATTAGAGGACTTCTGCTATATGTTGGCATTTGTTTATTAAGGTTCTATAAAGAAATGCTTAATAACTCTTTACCAAAGTTTAATACTTAGTGGTTGTCTTCTTCATGGACAGTGTTCTTTTTGCTTGAAGTTTTACAAGTTTTCATTTAATCTGTCTTTGTACAAGTTAAAAATATTCTTCATCAACATTCTATTTTTCTATTAAGACTGCTTCATGGTAACAATCAGTTTCCATGTGTAAAATGTATGTATTACATTTTTATCGAGTGGTCCCTGTTTTCTCTATAACATGGAAACACTGGCTCTCTAGCATCCTGTTTCTGCCATTAGAAGGAGAAAATCATAAAATAAAATAATTTAGGTTGGAAAATACTTTTAAGTCTATGTCAAGGTTCACAGTCAAGAAAAAATGACAGATCAGATCTGAAATTGTATGCTATGATTGCTTCTTCCCGAAACTAGATGGAGTATGTCCAAGCTGTACTATACTCAGGTGGGAAGTGGATATGTTGAAATGTTGAATAATTTTTCTGGCAGACTTTATACTTTTTTCTCCAAATATTTACTATAGAAACTTCTTAGAGCTGAAAAATCAGCACCGGCCAATTTATAAAAAAACGGAAGTGTTCCTCTGAAAGCAGCGCAAAACTAGAATTAGAAAGCATTAGGGATGGGCTTCTGTGGGGGCAATCCTTGTAAGGCCAGACTGGGAAGAGTCCTTTTTGTAAAGTTCTTGGAAACTACTTTGTAGGAAAAGTCTTCTAAAAAGGTTGGGGTGGAGGGCTTTAGATCACCTTTCAGTCCATGTCATATTTTAGCTATCCCATATCTTCATTTTAAGGAGCAGAAGAATTATGTGTACTTTTACCAAAAATGAAACTGTGGGGTTACCTCATACTGATAAGTATAATATCCAACTTACAAGCTGGCCCTATTTGTTTTACTGTTAGGCTCTATAAACTTTTGAGATTATCTAAATTTAGAAAAAAAAATTGTACTAGATATGTTTATTCACATTATAAATGTATACAAGTAATGCAGGTTGTTTCTGTTAAGGCACAATGTTGCAGACTGGTTTAGTTTGTGAATGCCACGTGAACAAAATCTTGAAATTTTTATGTACTGAATATTCAGGTTCTCAGGTATCAACATTATTTGTAATTTAATGATCAGGATTTTCCTTATATTTGATTGACAGTTTGCAATACTTCCTTCTACACAAAGCAAAGAGAGTTTTATTAGGAACCATGGGGAAGGCATAATTATAGGACCACAAGTCAAGATTAGAACTGCTATTTTAAAGAGAAGGTGTGCCAGATAAGGCATGCTGTGGTAATTAAGTCCACAACCACATGCTGTGCAATATCCTGATGATTCTTTTACACAGCATCACTCTGGCATCTTGGCCAGCCAGATAAGGTTCTCCCAGAGGAGTGATCTCTAGCAAGAAGGAATCTGGAGGCTCCGCTAGAGATAGAACACAAGTATCAGATGTACAGGGCATATTACTTTATCTGGTATAGCTTGTTTAAAGATAACACCTGCTTTTTTACCTTCACTGTGATAAAGTAAATTAGTTGTTTATCTTATAGCTTTGACTAATAATCAGTGTGGTCATGATCTGAAGCTGTTACACCACAGTACAATTTGTTCTGACAAGTTATAAACAAGGCAGAGAAATATACAGCCTAGACATACTTCGAAGTGGTGTCATGGGCCTCATACTGCAGTGTAAAACCCAATTTGGAGAATGGTGATGACACTATCACAGCTGAGGAGATCAGTTAATTTTAGAAGATGATAACAAGTATCTCACTGAGGTGCATTTTGGAGGACAGGGGTGAATAGTTTGTGACTTACCATAATCATGCCTTCTTGGTGTCTGTACTGTCTACTCTCAAGGAAAAATTCTTTCTGATTAA
The DNA here is from genome assembly GCF_048771995.1 of Taeniopygia guttata. Lineage (NCBI taxonomy): Eukaryota > Metazoa > Chordata > Aves > Passeriformes > Estrildidae > Taeniopygia > Taeniopygia guttata. Next base: position 65,690,022 of record NC_133027.1, on the reverse strand, counting down.
GTTGTTTCAGGAGATCAATACCAAAGTAAAACACAAGCCAAAAATGTTTTCAGAAATCCAGGTGTGATTTCAAGGAGTTGCTACACCTTTTTTTTCCTCCTAGAGTTCCATTTTGATTTTGAAAAAAAAAAAGGTAGAAGACCTGATGTCTTCTATCTGGTTTTGGATTTTTCTTTTTTTTTTTTTTTTTCATCTATAAGTAAAAGACAGATATGTGCTAGTAGGTGTAATCCCATGTGCAGATGATTCTTTGATTCTACGAAGCACTGGTCCTATCTAGGTCTTGTTTTTTGTGAAAGCTCAGTGGTGACCAAATGCAGCTGCTTTTTTTCCCCACATCCTTCTTGGAACCCCACAGCTTTAATGTGGACTTTACTTACTCATACTTATTTCTTTTATTGATAAATCAGGTCAACTATTTTTGGTAAGAATGAGCAAACACCACTACTGTGGAAACTAAACTGTTAACCAGAACTGCAGAAAAATTGCATAGCAGAAGCTTGCAAAGTCTTTTTGGTGTATCTCAACAACATAACTGCCTCATGATTATTGGCATATCTCCCAGCTTCCAAGATGTTGTTAGTGGCAAACAAAAGTACAGCACAGATTTATTTTGTGGATCATCTGCCATGCAAACATACTCTCACAGGCTTTACACAGTAACACATATGCAGTATTGGAATGAAAGTAAAACAAGGTTTTAGCAGTAACATTTTAGTTTTGGTGAAGAGAGCTTTTTACAGCAACTTTTCAGACAACAACAGCTTTGATTTGAACAGTCAGCTGCTGAATACTTCAGAATATCAGTATTCACCTTTACTTCTCAGTGGGTTTTACAAAATTTATTTTCATGGGGATTGTGTTGCTTATATTAACTGAATGCCTGTGTACTGTGTAACCTTTCTTTCCCATTATCAGTAAACAAACATTCAGGGATCTTATATTCTAGTGAGCCCTAATTTTTTTTCTAAATTATGTATCTCTGCCTGACCAAACTCAAACCATTTCCGTAAATGCAGCTTTTAAAAGTTGCTAAGGAACTGTTCAAATGGCTGTGTCGCCCACAGCTCCAAGGATATTTTGCCTTCCTTTTATGCTGTACTATTGTTTTGCATCTGAATCTTCCTGAAGCATGGCTTTCTAGCAGAAAAATATCTGAAAGCATTGCAATATACTGGTAAAAAGGGCTGATTTTCTTCAAATCGTTTTTTTTTTGAGACTTACAAAATCAAGCCAATTATAAACTGAAACAACTGTGACAACAGCATTTTCAGATAGCAAAAAGGATAAGTAACAATAAAAGCATCTCTTGAACAGCATTGTTTTCACAGGCTTGTGTTCATACCTCTGTCCAAGGCACATAGCGCAACTCCTTTCACTTCTTAGTTGATCCTGCCTCTGCTGAGACAGAAAAAGTGTATGTTTATGTAAGCAGGCCACTGGCATTTAAACAGCATCACTGCTATATTGAAGCCAGTTCTATATGATGCTGTGCTAAGAGCAGGGATTTGGTCTGTGGCAGACTGACATCTCCTACCTTCCCAACCACCAGACCACGAGCAGTCTGGGTATGGATTTGCTCCATATGACCGTGAATGTGTTCTTCTTTGCCTGGTGCCTTTAAAGACTGAGTGGACAAGGGCCAGGAGTGAGAGCAAGCACACATCTCATTCTTTATGATTTGGACAATGGTGTTAGGAGGCAAAGGGATCTGTAGTCTTTGCTTTCTGGATTGCTTATATTTATGGGTCAATATCTATTTAATGCAAAATACAGAGCAGAGTCAGGAATCTGAGTCCCAGCCTTTCCTTTGGATAGTACCCTTAGTGACAAATGCAGCAAATATCTTCTTTCTCCATTGCAAACCAGTCCTTGACTTGTTAATTCAAAATCAGTGCCCTCCAGTAGCTTAACAGTGTTTGATGTCCTAAGCTGGCCATTAGCTGCAGTAAAAGAGGGGGCACTCGCTATTTTCATACCTTTTGTGACATATTAGGCAGCCAAATTGCTTTTGGATGATATATTTATGCATATTATTAAATTATCTTTATCATGCCAGTGCCTTAAGCACAGACCTTTAGGGCATGTTGGCCCTAAGGCACATTTCAGTTCTCAAATTAGATATTCCCACATGAGACAGGCAGGGATTTTCTGGAGATAATCCATATGTAATCAATATAGCCCAGTATGTAATCCATATAGTCCAGTAAGACCAGCTGTTAAAATCACAGTAATGAACAAAGCTATAAAAAGTCAATTTCATCAAGTTTTGTATCTTGTCACCACTGTCATCTCTCAGGAATACCTCTGTTCAAAGCTGGCCCAGCAGATAACTCCCCTTTGCCTTCCCTCCCATGCTCAAACCTGGAAATATCTTCTTCTTTGAGGATGATCCAAGTTCATATCAGGTTGATGTGCACTTGTCAGCACACCCTTGAAGACAGGCACCAAACTGCTTAGTGATGATAAATATACCCAGAAGTGTATCTTTAAAGGAGAGGGGAAAAGGTGCTGTCAAAAACTTATGCAACAGGGATTTTGATGATGGCATATTCAAATATCTGAATTTCAGATGTCCTACCTTAGCACCTTCTTTACATCTGTGGTCTGCTGCAATTTCATGAAACTGTAAACTAGAAGACATAAGTTTCAGGAGCAATTTATGTTAGTTTATGTCCATATTCATAAAAGATAAATATGAGAATCAGGTAGAGGAGATAGAATTAAACATTTAGGAATGGATAGAGGATTACAGTATCGGGAGAACGTATAGCAGTGTATAGAAAAGGGAAACTAAAGGGAAATAATTGAACAGAGAGAGCTGGGAAATGACTGCAAAGCTGTGGAACAGCGGGAGAAGAAATGTGGCCTATCCAAGATTAAATGTATAACATTATACCAAATAGCAGCAATATTTTGGAAAAAAAAATCCAACCAGACCATTAAATTCCTAGATAAATATTATAAAAATGAAGGACCTGATTGGCCTCTTTTGCATATTAAATTTAATGGGCCTTTAACAACAAAGGCAAATAGCAAATTTGGTCTAAGGAAGAAAATAATAACAGAAGAGAAATACTAAAAATTAAAATGTTTGGGGAGAACAGTCTGGACATTTTTCTCTTGTACATTTATATGTGTTTTTTAATACATTTATATGTATTAAAATAACTTATATGTATTTTTAAATACATATGCACTTATAGGTAATAAAATACACTTGTTTGTATTTTCATTTTTAAGAGTTTATGTTTCCTAGTACAAGGAATGTACTAGAAAAAAAACATACAAGGTATGTTTTCCTATGTACAAGATATTCTTTCATGATTTCAAACTTTCCACAAATATTTTGTCTTTATTTATATTCTTTTTGCCTTCCTTTCACATCATGTTCATTTGATCATGTCAATATCTTCACCTTCATTACTGGACAGATCATTCCAACTGTAAATATGAAATAGCAACAGATGTCTTTAGAGATTTCAGTAACTGAATTAAAACAAAAGCTTTTCTGAATATTTCACCATCTTAACTTTAGGAACTGTGATGCCCATAACTAGTAAAGATAATGTTAATTCTAGCAGCACTGATGTTTCTTCAGGGTAGAAGGATGATGTAAATGCCAAGAGTAATATTTAACACTAGAAGAACAGATACGGAGAAAGCAAGCTGGGTAAATTAAATTATTTCATTTTTTGGACTATGGATCAAATTTTACAGATTCTATTCAGAGCAAGTCAAACTAAATTCATATTTCTGCAATTCTGTTAATTCTGCAGTGTTAAATCCAGTGTAAATTAGCCTCTCTTATGTGCCATATTAGCTACTTTCAACAGCTGGCATTGTCCTAAACTCTCAGAGGAGTAATAAATACTTCTTCCAAGCACTTGGACATCTTGTTCCTTGCTGTAACCCTGCGTGCAATTCTATAGTGATTTCCACCTTGAAACTTGTCTATGAGGTACCACTCTCCCACCAGCTAAAATCACTTGGGCTTTCATGAGTCCCTACCCAATGGGAATGGTACAGTGGATTTAAATGCCAGGATTTGGTCACCTCCTGGAGAGTAACCTGGCTGTGCTTACTGGTTTTAAAGCACAGGAGTTGTACATAACAGCATCTGTAATAAGAAATAACAGAGAAGGCTGCCTAGTGTGAGTAGTAATGAAACCAGGGGGGACAGCTCACACCTTCTGCACTGCATACTTCCAAATTGGGTTTGGAGCAGTATTTGCTTCTGTGCTGAGAGCATTTTGCAAGTGCATGGACGCCAGCAACAGGTGAGCTTATTCTAAGAGTGATTGAGCCAAATGGCCTGAACAGGAGATACATGGAGAGTACAGCTACGTGTCTGCCTACTTACACTGAGGATTCAAAAACCACAGGCCAGCTTTCTGCAATTTCATCCCTTTTAATGCATTTGATCCAATATAGGCAAGGTAAAATGGAACTTTAAATTGTAGGATATTTTTGTTTTCTGGAGAGAATGGTTAAGACAAAAATGGTGAATTTTTGTCTCCTGGCTCTCATGGTTCCCCAGGGAGGAGCAGGGTATGCCACTGTTTAATAGGCAGAGATTTTTCTTGCTGGTCTCTGAAAGCTGTCAGACAGAAGTGTGCAGTCAGTGGGCTATGATGCCTCTCTAAGACTTCCTCCCAGCTGTCTGCAACAGTGGCAATATTGTGTCCTGCTTGAACAGCCACCATTCACACTAGATGGGTCTGGCTTTCCCAGATTGCTGGGAGCCTGCAGTGAATTCCCCCGAACACGAGCATAAATATCACTATAGTAATCGCTGGCAAGGACTGTCACAATTCAGTAACAATATTTCCCTTAACAATGCTGTTTTCACACCTATTTCCTAAGCAGTTTCCTTAGGAGCTAAAACTGTCCAAGGTCAGGTAACTACATGGAAAATCCATGCCACTCCGTGTACAAGGGCAGTAGATATCCCAGGATGTAACACGAAGCAGAAAACAGCAGCCACTTGTAAGCTGTCTGTAAATTGTAGTCTTAAACAGGGGTCCTTAATACGCTTTATACCAAGGAAATAATTAATTAATTGTGAGTCTGTGCTACCTACATCTGCAGTGCAAAAACTCCCAGCGGAATGAACAGAAGCACAGGGACCCAGAGCTCTATCTCCTGTTCCATCTCCACCTCAGTGCCTGGCTCGCTTCCCTACTTTTCATGTGCCATACACTGCTCTGCAAACATTACTTTGCAAACATTATGTAGGTGGGCCTCACAACATCCCTGTGAGGTAATTAAACAGAGAAACCTCACACTGCAAACAGGGAAAGGGAGGCTCTGAGCTTGCCTTTCTTACCAGGTCAAATGGGATAAGAAGTTTCACAGTAATACAGACAGTTTCAGGGCATTGCTATATTTTAGCAATTGTGAGGACTGTGCTAATCTATGGGGTTTGATTTGATTCACAGAAATTTCATCCTCCCAGGGTGGACTTGGTCTCACTCCATTTGTCACTGTGGGCTGCTTTGGAGACTACACAAAATTTAATATGATTGATGTCAACTGCTTTGTGACAGTAGGCAACAAAGAACTGTCCCTGGTTTCATAGTTTGCTAATGTCCAAACTGTGAAATTCAGAAAACTGTGAAGTTCAGAAAACTTCACAGTTTTATTGTCCAAATGTCCAAACTGTGAAGTTCAGAAAACAATTATGTTTTACTAAATCTGTGAAGATAACTATATTCCAGACAATATTTTGTCTTAAATGGAAGCACTGATCAGATCCAAAAAATGGATGTAAAAGGACTATATAGCAAAGTATTAATTTATGATTATATTTGAAAGTACTTTTCACAAAAACATGAATTTAAATTTTTTATTCAGGTCCTTATTCTAAATTATGTCCCAAGACTGGTCTGATCTGCTGGTCTCCACCTCTTCTGCAATCTGGAGCTGTTGCTATCAGTTATTTGGTTTACTCTTCAGAAAGCTAGGTAAACATTGTGAACCGAAGAGCTGTGGCTGTAGCTTGTTCACGTTTTCACATGTAAATTCACATTTGTTCATGTACATACTGTATTCTTGGCAAAACATTTTCCTCTCCTTTTTAATAAGCTGAAAAGAGGTTTAAAAATATGTTAACCTCTTCTAGTTTAGAAGGAGGTCAAGATATATGGAAATTTTAGTGTTCTGGAAGCAGAAATCACTGATGTCACTGGCCAACAACATGTGTTTCTTCAAAGGCTTGATGATGCTCTCTCACTGAGAGTAAAGCTACTTTATTGTGATGATGCATGGAATAAAGAGTGTTTCTGGCAGACTTTGAACATATCAGTGTTTTAGTATAAAGGCTATTGGCGCTCTTAGTAATCTCTGCAGGAGACGAGGTAAAATAGTTTGTTCCTTTTTGCTGAGTGACAGATATCAGGTCTCCCACAGGTAAGATGAGTTGCCAGGATTTGAAACAATGGTTGGACAAAATTTTTAAACATGGTTAGAAAAAGCCGTGGAGATATACTTTTGTGATTACTGTGCTGTGCTTGATCTAACTATGGAGGGCTGAGCACTTTTTTAAAGAAACCTTGAGTTTTCACTGTGCCTTGTGGTTTTGGCAAAGTTTGATGAAGAACCCTCTAACAGCATACTTTCCCCATTATCTCTTCTCAAGCAATCCCTGCATGCTCCAAATTTTCCCTTTTAAAATATCATATTAATCCTTTATGTAGCTGGCTGGTGGGTGGAGATACTCATGTCCTGGACACTTGTGGTGAAGGCCAACAGAGGAGAAAAGGTTGCCCTGCCTTGTGTTTATTTTGTGAAAATGTTCAGGAACAAAATCATAAAATATTTATTTTATGTATTGTTTCAAGTATTATGCAAAACCAATAAAAGTAAGTTGAAAGAAAACATCAGCATTTCTGATTTTAAATATCAAAGGACAGGAAATTCTCCATCCTTGATTTTCCATTGGGATTATAGCAATTTACTGTTTTGAAATTCCCTGCTTTAGTATGATATAATGTGTAAAGGATAAGCAGGACAAGGATGACATTGAATTTCATCTTTGTTTAGTTTCAGGCAGACTACATCATGGCTATCACACCATTGAAAGGTGACATCCGTAAGCTTCCAAAGATATCACAACCTAAACACTTTTTGATATTGGATTAACATCCTTTCCATGAGAATGACATATTTTTAATCTTATTCCAGGTTTCTGTGTTATTACAATAGGTTTTTTTAATCCCTTCTATACAGTCAACAGATAAAAATAAATGTGTGATCAAACAAGGTCGAATCTCCATGTTGAGAAGGGAGGTGAACTTAGGACAGAGCTTTCTCTCATAAAGCAATATAACAGTGGGAAAACCACCATACTTCAAAATACTAACCACACTGGTCCATGTCATATTTGGAGACATTGCTGTTAGTGAGCACCAACAAAAGAGCTCAGTAGCAGCTAAGCAGAGACAGTTTAAACAGAGGTGAGCAGTCAGCCTTGAATGAGGGGCTAGGTAATCACAGTAATGTCCAGAAAGCCACGGATGTGCTATGGCTTTGATTTTTGGTGGACATTCAGTGATGAACAGGATCTGTTATTTAACTCATATCTGTTTAAAACAGTAGAAGACAGCAGTTTTGTTTAATGATGGTGGCTTAGGAGTTAGGTTTAGAGAGGAAAGCTGCCTTTCTGCTCATCAGAAAAGTAGGGATGAGTCTTGCTTGGGATCTGAGTTGATGGCTGCTGTCTCTTTTGGCAGCTGTCTCTTCTGTCTGCACAATGGGGGATTGCTGAGTGTTTTCTGCATCAGTCCCTCTGTTTGAAAACTGGAATTTCTAAGCAGCATTAGTACAGGTGTCAGTAGACCTTCTAATTTGGCTGGAGCGTGATTTCCAATGGCCAAAGAGGGCTGTCTGTCATCTGTAGATCAATTTGTCAATGGCTGAAAACTGAGCTACTCAAGTAGCCAACTTCCTCTGTTAGAGAAATCTAACATTTCTGGCAAACAACCTTTTTTTTTTTTTTTTCATTTACAGAATCTAATATTGCAATGGATGTTTCCCAATGCACTGAGGAAGGAGGCCCCAGACAGTTGTGAAATATCACACTAAATACAAGAAAAACATTGAAAAACCCACACAATAACTTTCTTATTCTCCTTTTGGATTACTGTGCATCCAGATGGGAAGATTATTTTGACTTAGAGGTTTTTTCAACTTAAGGAGTTTCTGCTTGGTGATTGTTTTCAAAATTAGAATCTCTTTGGTTTCAGTTTTAGATCTTGTTACAAAATCTGATTTTTCTGGAAACAGAAATTTCATCAGGATAAGCCCTTCTGTGTTTCCCCTTGAAGGGAAATCCTCATACACATTTTTGTCCAAATCAAAATAGTTTCATGCAAAATGAATGTGTCAATACAAAATACAACACACACCACCTGATCTGCAGTGCTGGCAGTGCTCACCCTCTCCCCACAGTTCCTTTTGCTGTCAATATGTGATTCTGGCTGATACTCCAGGGACTTATCCAGTGGCTTTCAGATGGGGAGGGAGGAGTGTGGGGGTTGGTTTGTGCGGTCATCTTTAGACAAACAACCACTGTTGTATCAGCCAGGGTCTTTACTCCCTCTGCAGATCAGGGTCAAACAGAGGCTCCCGTGCTGACCGAGATGTTACCTGTATGTGCTGGATTTACTTGCTATAGGTTCATAAGGAAGAAAATACCCAACAAGCACAGGACTATTTTAATAACCATGCTCTTAAGTCACCCAGGTGCCTTTCAAGAATAAAATCTTCAGAGTTTCTGATCTGATGTGACATTTGTTTTCAAAATACCTCCCCTCAAATCTGATTTTTCTAGCCTAAGTTGCTTAGTTGCCTTTATAAGGTGAGAGTGCTCATCACTATTAATTCCTGTATTTAGTCATCCATTACTCAACAAGATAAATGTAATCATACTGTTCATGTAAGAAATAGCACACAGAATCACAGGCAACAGGAATGTTACTCCCTGCTCTCTGAGTGGGCTGGTGACCTTTAGCAAGTTTGTGTAAGCAGTGCTTTCCTCCTTTTCCCATCTGTACAGTACCTAACTGCAAAGTCTTGCCTGCCTCAAGGGTAATGTAAAATAATATTGTAAAGAAAAAACGAACAAAAAATTGAAAGAACAACAAGGAAACAATTACAAAAATCACAAGAGATACCAAATGTTTTTCAATAGCAGAGACATGTTTAAAACTCATTATATTGTTTCTGTCAGGCTCAGCGCGACAGCTGCTGCAGTCACTTTAGTCAGTAGGTTAACGTTTCATTGCCAGCATTCAAATAGGAGAAGTGTCTCTGGGCAGAATTTTCTGGGCAGAATTTTCACCCGAGTTATTAATTAAGATCATGTAGAATAAAATGAACAGCACCTTAAGATTTCAAAATAAAGTCAGCAAAGACAATTAGATACAACTTATTACTTATGTATTATGTAAAATCTGTTTTGAAATAATTTTTTAAAATGCTAGGAAAGTAAGGTTAAACAAAGTTTCTAAAAGCTGTAAAGAAAAGTCATTGCTCCTCCTTGTAAAAATTATGTGGATGAACCACTTGTAATATGTGCAATTTTATCAGTCACGTGGCTCAGGAATATTGCAATATATGGGAAACCATGACTCATTTGTAAATAATGACAAAGGTGTGCCATATGTAAATACTAAAGATACCATAATAATGTATAAATGTTTTCAAAAGAGAATTCTTAAAAAGAAGTGCTTGCCAGTTCTGGCAAGCAAAGTGCTTCTTCTCCTTGCTCTCAATCACTGAACTGCACAACTTCTAAATATACCACTGCTTCCCACAAAGTACAATTTACTCAGCAAACCTTATCTCCGTGAAATTATAAATGTATTTTTATGCTTCATTATAAGAATTGTATTTTATGTATAAAGGTATATAACAACATAATATAGGAAAATGGGAAACATTATTTTACTTACTGCTTTATCATTTTTTAAAGCTGAGAGGAAAAAACAGGATTTACCCCTAGCTTCAGAAAAGGTTTTCTTTTTACTGTGAAGAAAATGGCATATTTTCCTTTGGCTGTTAGTGAGCCTTGCAGATGTATTCTGCTATTCACCTCATACTCTTCCCAAGTGGTTAATTAGTCCTAATAATGGTGGCCATAGCAGTATTAAAAACATCTTTTTAATTCCTTTACAAAACACAATGAATTTAGAGCTATTAAACAGTCCATGCTGCCCTCCCTCTATGACCAAACATTCTGGATATCCCACATCCCAGTGAGACCATTGGCAACTCCCTTAGCTCTGCTTCCCTGACAGCCACCTTACTGGAAAATATTTTTCCAGCTGTGCAGATCCAACTTCTAACATTCAGGATTCATGCTGATTTTAGGATCCATATGTGCAGCCAGTGTTTACACTAAGAGTCAGCTAAATCTTTCTAACTGCATTTGATGACGAGTTAGGCATCCAGGCTTTTCTCTGTAATCAGGTGGGTTAAATAAGTCCCTAGAAATTTCTCTCTCTCTTTCTTTATGCACATCTAGAAAAAATCTAGAGCTCAGTTCCCTCAAGTGAGATTCAAAAAAGCCCAGCATAGTTTTAAATATTATGTTCATGTTAAATCCTGAGAGTTTTATAAAACAGACTTCTACCAATAGACTTCATTTAAATAAATAGCTTAGTAAGACATTCAGTATCTTAGCAATTGTTTGAAAATATAGAGAGAGAATTATTTTTTCCTGAAGCCTATCATATAAAAATTGGGAATTAAAGGAAAAAAATCAAAACCAATTGGTTTTGAATCCCATCTTTAACATAAATACATAATAGCAGTCACACTTAAATAGCACAAGACAAAACCTAACAGATCTGAGAATAAAATCTTCTGAGAACAAAATTATAGATAATGAAGCCAGTTTCTGCTTTGGAGGACCAGTTAAAGAATAAACTATGTATGCAGGTATTAGTCACACTGCTTGATATGCCCACTGCATGAAACTCAGCTGTGTGGTGATAAGAGTGGTAACAGACACTGAAGAGAGATAATGCCATGTGTATTAGTCAGAATCAAATTGATTAATACTAAAAATGAAATGGATTGTCTGGTTTTGTATAAACAGGTAGGAGATATATGATAGAAACTCCACCAGTGAAATGTTCACCATGTTGACTTTGGCAGGTAATAGTGGAAGATATGAGCAAGGGCAGGCCAAAAGGCAATCTAAGATTATTCCCATGACAACAGAGGTTAACAGGTTAACATTTCTCGATTCTACAGATGAAGTGCAGTTCTCAGTTTTCCCCCCAAAAAGCAGTATCCAGTTAGATAGGGAGTAACACCAGACGTCTTTGCCTCTTTTGCAAAATTTTTGAGGTTTACTAGTTACAGCAGGAAGACATCTCTTCAAGAGAACAAATCCAGATGGAAGGAGGGAACCACACTCAACTGAGTCCTTCTTTAACCTTTATTTAGATCACATAAATAGTAGGTGGTGTCGCCTCTTAGCAAAGTCTGAAAGAATAGTAACTACTTCCTTTATCCTGTTTCTGTTGCAAAGAAAGCCAGTTTAGAGAGGTATTCTATGAAATTAATTTGTATCCTGCTTATTTTAATAAATGTTACCTTTCTTATATAAAGTGCTTTACTGTATGTTGTAGTTAAAATGTGAGGTACATATTTCTACTTTTCTGCTTCTTATTTCTACTGGAAAATGCAGTTGTTCATAATCAAGTCTAAAATATTTTAATGTTTTTTATTTATGAAAACTTATTAAGAAAACAAAGACTGGCAGGTAAAATGCTTGCAGTAGAGTGTCTTCAGAGGTCTCTTACCCTCCAATATGATCAGGATATTGTTTGAATTACCTATGGAAGTGATTCTATAATAAAATTTCAGACTTGTTTTAATATCTGCTCTCAAAACAGGATTATAGCAGCAATTGCAGATAGCTGTGAAGCCATGATGGCTTTATTTTCTCTAGATTAGAGATTGATGGCTCAAAAAGACCTTGAGTGCAGACCAGGGAACATTTTGTTCCCATTAAGTGTTTTTGCTGGTTTTTATTCCAGTTATTTATGCAGTCTAAAATAAGACTCTTTAGAATTAAAAGCTTGTACAATTTTTGTAGAAAGACTCAACCGGCAAATCACTTGGGAAGGCCTTGGGACTACCAGAGAAGAAGGAAGATACCCGGGCAATTAATTCCTTGTGTAAACTCCTGGGTGTTTCATTCCTTGTGTGAACTCCTACGATGAGTTTTACCACGGTAAAAGAAACATTTGTAGGTACTTTGTCCTTTTCTTTTACCTTCTCAAGGGTAAGCATAGATGTAGTCTTGGTGAAGAGATTATAATCAGAATATGTTCAGAAGTGAAAGAAAAGAGCAGTTTTGTGCAATACTTGCCATCAATAGACCTATTTAATACTGATGGTTCCACACATAAAACAAAACAAAACACTCTGCTTCTGGGAATTATTTTCAGGGAGAAAATTAGTCTTCTTAGTATTACTCCAAAAGACTGCAACCTTGGAAACAGTAGCTAATGTGTCAAAATAATGTGGATTTTTTGTATCTGAAATATGTTCATAAGGATTACTGCAGTAGTATCTAAGTATTTCCTGATGATATAATGGCATTTGTATGGCTCCAGATGTTATTAATCCCACTTTGAAAGTTGAAAAAGAGACATTAGTACCAATAACACTTTAATGCAGAAGATGTTCTTCCACAATGTCTAATATGAAAATTTTTAAAATGCAAATTTTTTCCTGTCAAAACAACACTTACTGTTTTTTAGCTCCATATGTTCCGCACATAGAAACATGATGTATGCTGGCTGTACTTGAGTTTATAAAAGCTGTGTTTTCGGTGTTAAGGTCACTCAGTTTTTTGGTTTGATTTCCTCTTCTAAGATGCAGTGGTATAAGAGTATCACTGAACCACAGAATGGCTCAGGTTGGAAGGGACCACAGTGGGTCATCTGGTCCAACCTCCCTGCTCGAGCACATCCTAAAGCACATGGCACAGGATTGAATCAAAAAAGTTCTTGAATCTCCCAGTGAGGGAGATATTCAATGAGTATTGCATGTAAGTTCAACAAGTACTTCTAATGAATAGCTATGACTGTAGAAGCATGTGTTAACAAGCTAAATAGATGCCCATTTTTCCAATATGTGTTTGGTAACATGCTGGGCATGTGCCCAAAAAATTTGTTACCGGGCCAATTTTGCAGAACTATTGAAGATAGCACTTAAATATTAATACTGCTTGTAGTGGCAAGAGCTTTAAAACAAGTACAGTGCAGGAGAACTCAAAATGTAATGTTTGAAAAGTATAACCAGGATCAAATTTGGGTAAGTGGCTGGCAATAAACCCAGGAGATACTGTGTGACACGAGCTATTCATGTCGTGACGCATTGAAATCATCTAAACAGCTAATCAAAGGAGGGCCTGTGGCCATCCTTTAGTAGTGTCCTCTTTGCACAGAAATTGGGCCTGGGGCTCCTTCAGGCATTGCAGAGCCTCAAAGTGTTGCAGAAGGAACTTCCTTCATACAAAGTTTTCTTGCCCAGTTCCTTACGGATTACTTATGGATTACTGCCTTCAGACCCAGGCACTGTGTGGGGCACAAGCAAGGAACTAGGGAAAAGCATTTTCCTGCCTTCTCCCTCTAAGTGCTCTGTTTTCACTTCTGCTGAAGCTGTCAACTTGACAAGATCTTCCACATGTGTTTTCAGGTTTGTTTGATGACTTCTAACTCTCTCCTATGTGGTTTGTTTGGTCCAGTGCCAGTTCTGTTACCTAAGTGTGCCAGAAAGTGAGTGAAAGCAGTGGACTCATGGGCACATTACTTAATTGTAGGTATGCTTTTGGCATGGGTTGTTCTCACCAACTTCTATTCCTTAAAAATTAAGCTCTAGAAAGGATGAAACAAGACTGCCCCAGTACATTCTAATGTTTTAGGGAACCAGGAGTGCCCAGCTCTTGAGAAGCAGGTGGCCACTGGTTCTTGGTACCGCTCAGGAAGTGTTCAGGTAGACGGTCTTGTTAGGCAGATGCCTGTGTCAACTCACTGGCACTCAGTCTTCCTGTCCTTCCTGAGACTGAGCTTTTGTTTGAAATCCATATGGTATGTAGTGGGCACACACAAACAAGCAGGTGCCAAAATTCATCCCACATTGATCTGAACAGCCTGAGGGGACTTTTCAGGAGGTTCATTCTCCCACAGACCTTTGATTTGCTTATTGGAGAGAGTGGTGAGTCAGCTGGTGCTTCCAAGGCTTTGATCCAGTAGATAGGTGGGAATTATGTGACAAAAACCCGTGGTTGAAGTTGAGACCTAAATTTTCACAAATTAATCCCATATTTTCCTCCCATTACATATTCCAATAGAAAGTGAAAGTTTAAATGGCTGTGACCATGGAAAGCAACTAGGAGAACAGCCCAGCTCTACAATTCAGAGGAGGAAAGATAATTATGTGGTTCAGGAAACGATTTAAATACAAAGAACTTTGATGTTTCACATCAGAGCAACAATAAATAGAGAGAACATATTTGCCTTTTCCCTAATACTGATATTTCCCTCCCATCTTCCCTCCTACTTAGAACTGCTTCTGTGGTGGGAGGATCTATTAGGTAATCTACAGATGTTTTACATTCTTAAATGTAAACTAGAAAACTAATTGTAATACAGGTTCATCCCATGAGGGTTACAAACTAGTCTGCTCTTTAATGTTTCTTGAATGATGGCACCCCTTCAGAACATGCCTGAAAGTTGTGCCTCACCCGTTAATGCACACTCGACTGTAACTTACTGCTTAATAAAACTCAACATTTTTATTGCTTAGTAATTCTGTATTTGGCTCCCAGTGTCCCTGTTATAAACACTTAAAAGTAAGGATGCCATATTGAAACACTGACAGATTCTCATGGGGGTCAGGGCTGCTGGCGCCTCCCTAATGAAGTCACATGCTGTTAAATTTTTTTTCCTTGACTCAAGAAGAAAACAAAGCAGTTAAACTGCTATATCCATTTTCCAGCAACATTAATCCATTTCAAACCACTCTTAATCATATTAAATCACAGGTTTGTGATAAAATGAACTGCCTAAAGGTTCACCTCAGGCTATTTAGCTCACAAACAAGATGCTGACTACTGGCAGCAATGGGCAGTTGGCAATTATTGCTCAATTTAGTTGCAATTACTTAGTTTGCTGTGTCTTCTGTTCAGAGTAGCTGAGGGTCTATAGCATGGTAGATTCCAGAGTGAAATGCAGTGCCTGGGTTCTGCTGGAGATTGACAGTGACAGTGTTGAAATGTTACTTGAGCAACATTTTAATTTCTTGGAGGGAAGAGAAACCTTCCCTTTCAGTGGGAAAACTTGGAAAGGGATGAACTCTCTGAACAAGTCTGCCCAGATATATCTATTCTACTCTGCAGAAAATCATCCAGGTGTTAATAGAACATGAATTTTCAGTTTAAGTATGCCTCAATGCTGATACTAAATAGGGAAGCTGGAAACTTTACCCATGAAATGCAGTACAACTGCAACATAATAGTTGCCATGAAATAGCAGTAATTTTAATAGCAAAAAATGTAGCATTCTGGCTTCTAATAGTATTTTAAAGGCAGTCATCAGTATGCTGTGATTACAGCATAGTTGTAAGTCGATGGACATAGACATAATAAATGCCAGTTCAAAAGAAGTGTAGTTATTTTCAGCCCAGTTTAGTGAAACCCTTAACTTGCCTAAAGTAGGTCTAAATTTTCATGTATTATATTTTATCTATAATTATTATGGGAACTGTTACTAAGTCCTTGGGAAATAGTACATAAAACCAATCACAATTTTTTATAGATCTTGGAAATTTCATTAGCTGAAAGATTATGGTAGCGTTTGCTACCAATGGGAAAATTTATACATGTAATTCTCAAGCTGTATTCATTATACACATGCTTTTATGTAAGAAAGGCTAAGTAAAATTCTTGAAGAATGCAGAGTCATCAATTCAAGATCACATGAATAGGGTAAGCTTTTGCAATTACTGTCTTCAGAGAAAATTAATCAAATAGGACCTGTTAAAATATAGTGTGATATAGAGAAAAGGAGCTTTTGTCTCTAAACAAATAAAAACTGTGGTTTTATTTCCTTTGCTAAGGCCAACAAAGACCATGGATAGAGATTCAGCAAAACTGAGAAGTATCTGACATTTAAGCGCATCTCAAGATTACAGAGTATCAGTAGGGAACTTCCTTGTTTTGCATAAAAATTGATTTAATAACTACTACATGTTATTACAAGGCTTTTATTTTGGGGGAGGTGATAGCAGAAAGGCTTCAGGTAAGAGACATTACACATCTGTCTGCTTTTGTAGTTTCTGTACTTCCTTTTGTCCCTGTCAGAGAGGAGAGGCAGAAAGGGAAGCACAATATCTTGGATACCCTACAGTTCCTACACTCTGATAGTTTATCAAGTGAATTAACCTTAAAAGTCCTCCCATGCAGCCTGAAGATGAAAGGCATGTGGCCTGACTCTGAAATACTGCCTCTAGATTTCAGCTATTTATGAGTGGCCTGTTGTTTTTATGGAAGCTTGCTAAGACTTACAAAGCAGCATTGTTTTTCACACTAGCAGATTTTACATCAATAATCCTTAGGCAAATAGAATGATGTTTTTACATGCTAGAGAAAATTATTTATGTAATTTTTAGAGGTAATGGGGAAAGGAATGTAACAGGAAAACAGAAATAGGAATAACACTAGCTTTTTTTTGCCTCTGAGATTATCCATTTATTCATAAAAGCATAGAAGCTTTTTGCTCTGCCTTTAATTCTTTTAATCAGTTGTTTATGAGTACACCTTTTGACTTTTCTAAAGGAAGAAGAAATTATATGTAGTACTCTAGGAAAAAAGAAATAAAGAAAGAGCTCTTTAACCCCACTATATTGTTATGTGGAATCTACTTCCATCTACTATTGATAAGAGCAAAACATACTAATTGAAGGTTACTTTTAAAACAGAAATCAATAGATCCTTAAAAAATATTTGGCATGCAATCAATGTGCAGTTAACACATCTCCTCTGTTTGGCGGTACAATAATCCCTGTCACCTCCTGCAAAAAGAAAATGATGCAATATTCATTGTCATGTTTGGCTGATCGTGTACATCAAGTACCTCCCTGATTATTGCCATGTTGGAAGAGACATGTGTTGAACACCATACTCAGGACATGCAGAACAAAACAAATTAGAGTGAAGAAGCGTATAAATATGGTTCTTATTCCAATAACCTTTTAAACTGGCTTTAAAAAACTTGATTATCTGCAGCTTAAAAAGGTCAAATTTCATGCCAGAAAAATTCCTACTGTATTTCTAAAACACTATACAATCTAACAAGATTAAAATAGTTAAATGCTAGATCAGTGTTAATTATATGCCTTTAATAAGTAGAAAATTAACATGCCACTTACTGCAATTTTCATGAAAAACACTTTCAGACATTTAATTGCTGAATTTTGTCATAGAAAAGAGTTTAGACCCACGTATTTCAATTACTTGATTTGCATCTTCCTCCTTAAAATGAGTAATGCATTAGTTTACCATACAGATAGGAGTTGAATAGGATTACTTCAAAGCCAGTTTTTCCATTGGTAAAATTTTCTCCACAACATTAAAAAAGAAAACAAAACCCCCTAACAAACTAAGAGCATATTCTGGCTGGGGTATGTACACCCTGTTTATTGCTACATATCTCAAATCCCCAAATGCAGCTGGTGTGAGTCCAGGCATGCTGGAAATGGAAATCCAACCTATGAATGATCACGTAATACCAGAGGAGTAACATGAGATACATTACTGCATTAGTACACAGAGAAGATTTTCCATCCATTCTCTGCATGAACCTTTTTCCTGCCAGTTATGCCCTGCTGTGTTGCAGTTTTACTTACACTGTTTCCGTACAGGGCTTCTTGTAGATGGCTGCCCATTTTCCCGTGTACTCCTCATAGTATCTTGCTAAATGGTCATCTTGCCTGAGAGCACCCTTCTCCAACAGAGCCTCTCTCTGTGGAAGATGGTGCCCATGCCTTTCAGTATTTCCCTCTTCTGACAAGTGGTTCTGGGCCATCAGAGTCATCCAGGCTGGTTTCAAGCTCTCCAATTCACTTACCTTACTGAGTTCGTGACACATTTCTTCTGAATTCCATGTTCTTTTGTCCCTATTCTCATTTTTCACTTTGTTTTATTTTAAGCTCCACTTTCAGCTGCTCCATGATTCAGTCTCTTTTCCATGGGGATATGTAAGTTCCATTCCAGTTAGTGTTTCCATTGCAGCTTTTGTAAAAGGCTTAATATCATGTCATGCACCTGATCTCAAAAAAGGGAGTAGAGAGTAGGTAATTTATTAATTCATTTTCTTACATAAATATAAAAAAATTTCACATATGTGAAAATTGCAGGCTGCAATTCTATGTGAAAATGCACCTCTATTACTGAAAATATTATTAACTGAAATCATCTATGTTTTCATTTTCTCCAGAAAGAAAAAAAACAAAACCCAGTCTAGTCCAGAGTCTGGTTATTCAAAATATATGTACAATGACAACTTGGAGGGTTGAATTTTACTTGTATTTACCCATTTCTTTGTTAAGCCTGACCAATTCAAAACACAACAGTTCTTTTAAGATTTTCAACAACAAAGGCTCTCACAATTCAGAGACATTGAACACTGGTGGCATTATTTTCAGCAGCACTGCCTCTGTGAACTCACCAGCCCAACATCGCCTATGGCAGAGCCAGTCCAACCAATACTATACTAGGCCCAGCCATGAAGCCCAAACTGAGATTTAAAGTATCCCATAATCAGGTATGTCCCATGTTGTTCCTCCTTCTCTCTCTGCTTTCTGACTGTTTGAAATTAAAAAGTAGAATAAGCAGCATCTAATGCCAAAATCCTATTTCTTCTCTCTGACTGATTCTTTACCGACTCTATAGCCAGCTTAGATGTTTTCAGGAGGGAATAGGCAGCTGATGTAAGATTAGTTTGGAAATGGATTGGGTCTGGAGAGACTTTTGGCCACATCCCATAGTACCAACCACCATGTACAAGCAGGCAGAACAAACCTAAATGGGAAAAAGAAGTAAGCCAGGAAAAGGGCAGAGGAAGCTTATCCAGTCCTGGAAGGAATTCACAGCGCTTGTGGTAAAGTCCCAGTTTAATCCTAAAGATTAAATCTTGAAATCATTCCTCACTTCTTGTTCATGGAAAACATTTGCTAACAGCAAAAGTGCGCAAACAGCCCTATTCCGTGGATGAGAAAAAGTGAGTTCCTGCCGTATTTCTGTGCCATTTTACTCATCCAGGATTCATCTAGGTCCTTTTTGATGCTCTGAGAACTTTGGTAACAGTTTATTTTTCACCCTACTGATATGTACATATGAACATTTTCTAGCAACAGAAGTTAAATTGCTGCAGAAACTTTTTTTCCTGGTATTTCCAGCTGCAGTGGTAGTGGTGAAAAATCTTCTAGGCTGACTGTTGTAAAATGATTTTCAACCACTTCTGTGGACTGTAGGCATAAAAGGAATTCAGATAAGGCTATGAACTTGTATACAGTTGTCTGAATCTTACTTGCAAAGTTTTCAAAGTTCATCCATCATCACAATGGATCCCGTGGGATGTTAGCTGGCTCTGGGCAACATTAGCCATTTTCCCAATTTCATAACGCTAGGACTGGTGAGTATTGTTAGATATTGTAAGATACCATTTGCCAGCCTGAAATGTGAAGTTTGTATAAATATGTCTGGAACATACAGTACCTCAGAGGGAATGAATCAAAAATAACCAAAGATTTTCAGAGAGCACCATAATCCAGGGGTGAGGTGGGCAGTGAATTTTGACATGCTTTTTACCATCTGTGTTTGTCTAAGTATGCTTGCTTGAGAAGAAGCAGCTGGGAGACTTCTGTGAAAAGATGCCTGTATTTTAGCATTCTTCTCAGAAGAATAAATATCAAGTTTCTGTTTCTCCTGACAAGGAGCTGGTATAAGAGCATTCATAAAATTAACTTTGAAATGCAAGGTGTTGTTTTTCTTTTTCATTGTTTCTGTAGTATGTGCTCCCACCTAGTAAGGTTAATACAGGCATCTGTTTGCTCTTTTTAGATGTAATGATATATAAAAAGACTGTGTGGGACTTTTGTTTGTTTATTTGTGTTTATTTCAGTGTGAGGGAGGTGAAAAGTTTTTAACAATAGTGAGTTCCAAATGTGTTGTTCATTTATGAAACTGCTGCTGTGTTTCATCTTCTTTGATGCTCTGAGGTTTTTTACTTACCTGGTTTGTAGGTTTTAATATTTGCTGCAATGTCACCTTTATTAATGAAAAGAAAGCAAAACAAACCCCCAGTTCTAATAATTTCACCATAGGTGCTGAAAAGAAAAAAGTACATAGGAGAGAGAAAGAAAGAGGAAGGGAAATGGACAGCTCTAGGTTATTTTTTCAAACTTTACTCACTCTGCTTTTATTCCCATTTGGTCATGAATACCAAAACCATAAGTACATAGATAAGGAAGTATAAGCCACTTTTACCTAGAAAATATGAGGCTGTCCTTAAGCCCCTCTGATGAGCTTTGAGTGTAGTGATACAAAACTGAATCTTTTATGTAGCACCTGAAAAAACCACCACTGAAGTTAGTGGATCTGCCCACTGATTGTCTTTAATTGAAGCTGGATCAAACCCATAAGCCACATCAATTATGTTTCTCCTGGCAGCTAAACTGACAGGTCTGTCTGCATAAACTCAAAAATGATATCTTTATTTCAAAAACAAGGTAACACTTCTGTATTCTCATCATAACTCTAATGATGTTCCTTGACTGGGAATATACAGGGAGACAATCACCCTCAATAACAGGGGCATTAAGCTAAGACATCAGTCTTAGCTTAAGACCGATCCAAAGGCAGTAAGACATTACCTAGTTTTCCTCAGTAAACACCCTGGAGTACAGTGTTGCAAGAAAAATTTTTTCCTCAAACTTTGGCTACTTGCAAAAGCTTTCATTTTGATATTTTTACAATGTGTCTTGAACATCTCTGGTTCCAAAACGTAAAGACAGGTATCAGAGAATGAGGACAGGGGTGCTATCACAGGGACTTTAATAAAATATATCTTTCTTTTCCCCCAGAGGTGCGGAGAAATCTCATTTGATAGTCCTGACCAGAATGCCAAATGTGTTCGCATGCTAGGTAAGGGTAAGAATCTCTTCCATTTTTTATTCAAGTGTATGGATATGAAAATATGTTTAATTGGGAATTTCTTCTTAAATGTACATGGTAATGACCATGATGATCCACAATGGCGTTTACATAGCTCATCCACATGTGATCCTCATGCAAATATTCTTTGCAATGAACTTTCAATTATTTAAACAAAGTACATATATTCCAGTAGTGTCCATGTGCGTAGATGAAAACATAGCAGTACCAACACTGTAATTGGAAGCTCTGATGAGCTGATGTCCATAACTTATATTCAAAATCTGAAAATTTGTTCTTCTAAAGACAGTATTAATTCAACAGGCATGTATAAAAAGTCTCTAAAGCAGACTTTCAGCTGCATCAGTCAGGGAAATTTCAGTAAATGTGGTTTTAGATATTTGCGCTGGTTTAGCTTTGTAGAAATTCATATTAAGTAGAAGTGCCTATTCTTTAGAAACAATGTAAAAATATTCTGCTATTCACTAATTTCACCTGTAATGCTGGTATTGAAACATTAATAGCATGGCTAGTATCACAGTGAAAGGCAGGGAGTATGTGTCTAAAAACCTAGGAGATAATGTTTACTCAGAAAAAGAAATGAAATCACAGAACACTTGCAGGATTAAGCCTTAAATTCTGACCTGCCAGGGAAGAGATAAATATATGCTGTAAATTAGAGCATTGCATCTAATAACATGAAGACTTAAATAGCCACAATTTTTAAAACTGCAACTGGCAGTGTCTAGGAAATTTATTCCCATCTGGGTGCATATCTGTGCTCTGTAATAACAGATTATGTGTTTGTTGTTTAGATTCATTAAATCCTATTGTCACAACAGACTAAAATTGCTGCAGAGGAAATCTGTCATGCCTGTAGTGCACAGATCCCAACTGATGAACTGACACAATGGGCCATAATGATCTGTTACATCGATGATCCATGGTTAGAAGTCCTTAATGGAACAAGCTGACAAAAAAGGATACACTTGTGATCCTTTATCATGCCAATTATAATCTACAGTGTAAATACAATTGAGTTGATAATACTCTAATTCTAAGGAAGTTATATCCATGCAAATTTTATTATGCATTAGGGGGAAGAATGGGCGGTGGAAGAGAGGAGAAAAAAAAAAAAACTCCTGCACAACTTGGTTCATCATTTCATTTGGCATTTTTAGAACAAGTGAGTCCAAAATTGGGAGCTTGATATCCCTCTTAGTGCAAACAATTCTTTAGGAGAAGTGAGAAGAACAAGATCTTGTTTCCATTACATACGTTCTTATCTATGTCTTCTAGTATATACATGCACAAGAATGAGAACATATGCTGTACTGTGTAATGAAGATGCTAGGACTGTAAAAATTACTCCAAGAGCACATGCCAAAGCTGTAACTGATTCTCAGAACTTGTTTTAATTTTTCTGTATATGTTTTGATTGCTATTGTTATTTTTCAATGCTGCTAACAAATTAAGGACTGTAGTGTCATATATAACACAGAATTTTTTATTTCACCCCAAGGTTTTCCAAAGTACAAACACAGCAGAAACTATGGTTTCTCTGAGAGTGACAGCTGGAGACAAGCTCCATTGTCTCAATTTATCACAGAAATCCCTGAGGTTCTGGTAGTGCTGTGAAGCCAGAGGGTGTCTATTCTGGACATCTCTCCTTTCATACTGAACTTTTAGGGAAGAGCAGAAACCAGAAAGTGCGCAGCCAGAAAGGCCTAAGACTTTGTGTTGAACATGTCATGCAGTGCCCAGTCTCATATTTTACAAGGAAATTGAATTTCCAAGAGAATGTAACACGGTTTGCCACTGATCAATGCAAAGCTGACATTATTAATGTCTGTGGGTGTAGCCAGTGAACAAAGCACAGTGTGCCCTCAGAGAGGGGCATCTTTCTTGGCTGCTCTGTCTTTGAAATAGGCTGAAACTGTCATGCTGTCATTTAATGTAACAGTGACACAGTGGTGACAGAAATCTAGAGGGCAAGTCCCAGCAACTTCAAGAGGATAATTACCCTAGTAAGGGAAGAAACACAGGAACCTGGAGTACTGTCTGTATTTCTTCAGGGATCTTTGATGCAAGATCAGTCCATATTTGAAACTGTACATTATCAAGCTGTACTCTAAAATGGCAGTAACTGGTTCTGTCAGAAAATGTCTGTATCTGCTTTATACTACTGGTTCTGGGCTAGCTTCAAATTTAGTTTTTTAGAAGTAATGCCAGGCTTGCCACTGAGTCCACATTTCTTGAGGTAACATGGACTATGTGTATGAAATTATTTTTCTGTAATGCCTGAGGAAGAGGGGTTTGCAGTAAAAATCCTGTCTTCTGCTGGAAAACAGTAAATAATAGATTAAAAAATGACAAAATGTTTACAATGCCTAGAGTGAAGTTAGGTAACTTTTCAAGGCACTGACTAGATATCACTCAATCTGAGATTAAGAGCATAGAATCAGCTTAATGCCTCATCTTTCAGTATCAGTGATGGATATTTATAATTCAAGTGTAAAAAATAACAAAATTAAATGGTCACTTAGCAGTGTTTCCTGAGGATATAAAAGATAACAGCTATGTGCTCTGACCAAAATATGTTTAGTGTTAGTGTAATTATCTTCACTAAAGTCATTACAGAAAATTCTGTTCTCCCTCCTATTTTTTTTTATATTATGCTTGTCTCTTTACAGTTTTATCTGTGTCATGATTTAATCCCAGCTGGCAACTAAGCAACATGCAGCCACTCACTCACCTTCCCTCCTGCAGTGGGAGCTGAATCAGAAAAAAGTAAAAATTTGTGGGTTGAGACAGGAACAGCTGAATAATAGAAACAAAATAAAATATAATAATAACAATAATAATGGTGGTAATGAAAACGACAGAGAGGAATAAAACCCAAAAGAAACAAGTGATGCACAATACAACTGCTCACCACCTGCTGTCCAAAGTGATCGGCAGCTCTCAGCCAACACCCTTTCACACACACACACAGAAACACAAGTTTATTTTCTGATCACGATGCTGTATGATGGAATATCCCTTTGGCAAGTTCAGTGCACCTGCTCACAGTCAGAGTTTAGGAAACCAAAAAGTCATTCACTTAGAGCAAGCTCTACTGAAAAAAACTATAACATCAGTGCATTATCAACAACTTTCTCACAGTAAATTAAAAACACAGCACTGTATCAGTTACAAAGAATAAAATTAACTCCATCCCAGTCAAAACCAGGACAATGAGTTTTACCAGTTAAAGCAACTCAACTTTGATAACTGTCACAGAAGAATGTTGTTCAGTGGCCCACCTTAGCCCATTGAAAACCTGAAGTGTTCAGATCCTAAATATATCACATCTTTCTTAAGTATTGCATTGGATAATACTTTAAACCCTGCACATCCATTGTCCTTTGATAAATGGGAAGATAAGTGCTTCTTCACTTAGGAAAAAGAAGAATAAATTTATAAGTACAATGGGGCTGAAGTTCTGCAGTAACACAAGTAATGAAAATATTACATTGTCAATAGAAGTGTGTTATCAGAGGTTTCCCTTGAGTCTCCACGTCTGTCAGGAGACAATGGCAGATCATCAGCAAGATCTTCCAGGGCAAGGAAGAAAATCGGAACTGTTCTACTTTAATTGGAACTGTTATCAAGTTAGTGAGGGCACTTGGCCATGAAAACTTGTCTGATAATGCTGAACAGGGTGTCAAAAAACATTTGCTTTATGCTGCGTTCTGGAAGTTAGCGATCTGGGCTCCTCATGCTCTTTACCTTTAATGACTTTGACTTAAAAAATTATAGCTAGCACAAAAATTGATATTCTAGAAATGTACTCACTATGTAGTTATCAGTCTAGAGATTCTTATTATGAAAGGCAGAAGGGAACTTTCCCTCTCCCTAGAGCACCCACTGCTATTTTCAATGGCACAACCTGAGGTTAATTTTTCCCATATGCAGACAGACATATTCTGGGCTCAGACATAGCACAGTATCATATCATGCAGAGATAATTGGGTTAGTTTGCTGTGAAAATTGCTGGTTGGATGCCTAAGCTAATTAACTCTGCTGGGAAGGATTGTATACAAGCTTGTAAGAGTCCAAAGTTAAGGCAACTTAACTGGTTCTCACTTCCTTAACTAGCTCAGTTAACAAAGTTGACTCAGTAACCTCTACATGGGAGACCACTGAATTTTAAGAATCTCTCTGGGAAAAAATAAGTTCCCATAGCTGTCTCTAGGACTAGCACAGAAGCAAAGAGGTCTGCCAACTATAAGAGAAACTTCAATTATATATATATATATATATATGTATGTATGTATGTATGTATGTATGCAATTTTGTTTATATAAATAATTACCTGTTTATAAAGAATAGATATGGTTATAAGCTGTATAGAAAATAGGCAGTTGAACCTATAACAACACATAGAAAATTAAACAATCCCTTTGGTTTTAATCTGTTCAACCTGATTGATGATAGTGTAGTAGGGGGGATGGATGATAAGTGCAAATTATTTAGTTTGTTACTCCAGCAAGCAGTTTTTCACTACCAGATTTAGTCTTTACTTCTTAACGAAATGCTAGGCAGATTTTGAAGAGGTCACACTCTTGTTGGCCAACTCTGCTGTCTGCAGAAATTCTTCCAGGGGAAATGTGAATGGCCCTCCTTAAGGAGCTGGTTAGTATGATTAAAACACAAACCTTCCAGACGCCCCATGGCAAAAGGCTCAGGTGCTTTCTTTTCATTACTGTAAATTCCATGCAGACAGGAATGATGTGGCTGAGTTTTGCTTCCCATTTGGCGCAGACTTAATCCTTGCAAAAACAGACAGATGAATCTTGCTTGGAATAAAAGTAGTTTCCTCACAAGTAGCTGTTTAAAATTAATTAAAAACAACAACAACAACAAAAA
This sequence comes from Taeniopygia guttata, assembly GCF_048771995.1. Lineage (NCBI taxonomy): Eukaryota > Metazoa > Chordata > Aves > Passeriformes > Estrildidae > Taeniopygia > Taeniopygia guttata. The sequence continues at coordinate 65,663,873 of NC_133027.1, read as the reverse complement.
AAAAAGCAATTATTAAAAAAAATTGATGTAGTGCCACCTTTTTTTTTCAATTCTCCAGACTACTAGTCCATAACTTTGTTGCTTTGAGGCAACAAACTTTTTCATATTCCAGCACAGAGAGGTGGCTAGCTGCCTCATCTCCCCCAAAAAAACTTTTTTTTGCATACTTCCACCATTTATTGCCTATGAAGAGTTATGGGTAAACGCATAGGCATTTAGCCATGAAATTAGTTCAGTGGATCCAGCTTCAGTCTTGGTGGCTCTTTGCCCACAGCAGGAAACTACCACACATTTGAACAGAGTTGGCAGCCACAGCTTGAGAGAGAGAGACATTACTGGAATAACAACTGTGTTGAAAGCCAGGAGAGAGGGGTACTGGCGAGGCTCTGGCTGGCTGGTCCCTGCCTTATATAACCATTGAAGGCACCTTCACTTGTGGCAGAAAAAAAATCTATTACAACTTTGCAAACTTGATCAGGTGAGTAACTAAATAACTTAATGGGTAAAAAATCCTGAAGAGTAATTAAATGTGTCAACTTGCCCTGCAGCAAAGGGAGAAAAAGAAATGAGGCATCAAGTAAGATGGTTCTGCACTAATGAAGAACCTGTGAGCCATTCCTGGAGCTCTCTCTGACATCATTTGAAATGTGACCCTATATCTCTTGCACATGCAAAACTTCTCCTGCAACTGATAGTCATGCATGAGCAATGGTGTTCTAAATAGCCAAATATATGGACTATTTATATCCCAGTCACTTGAAGACTTACACCTGTACTTGACCTTATGCCGACTTAGTATTCTATCTGTGCAAATGAGACACAAATAAATACAGGAATTAATTTTTGTAACATTAAGCAACATATATATATATTGGGAAAAGGCCTAAAATCTACAGTGACTAGGAAGAAATCCATGCTTGTTGCTACACTGCCCATCAGGATTACTCAGAAATTCATAGCTGTCGGAAGGGAGAGGCTTAGGATGTCTGCTACAAAAAGATAGACTTCTATTCATGAGCAGCTTACAACACAGGATGAAGAGAAGCAAGTTTTTTTCCATTTATAAAGAAATGGTGTGAATGCATGCAGAAAGATAAACACCATGTTTCCTTTTGATATCCTGTTAATGTAGCTAAATTCAAATTTTAACATATAAGTCAGTGCTTCAGGTATTTCGCTTACATTTCATATTCCAACTACCACTCCCTACAAACAATTTGTTCTGATGAGAATATTTATTATGATGAAAACAGGATTGTATAGATAGCATCTATGGAACTGTAGTTCTTGTACCCAACTGAGTAGAGATTTTCAAATAACTTCTAACACTTTTCCCTTTTTCCTCTAAAATAGCATTCCAGTATATTAACACAATTTAAAAATAAGATTTAACTCCTGTCACAGCATCTATGCTTGTAAATTAATTTTTAAAAATGGGTTCTCTGTGTCCTTACCACCGCTGAAACAGAGGATTATTGCTCCTTCATGTCAGTTAAGACCTCCTCCGCAAGTTGACTGTATCTTCCTGAAAAGCATTTTCTAAATCTCACCTGTTTTCTCCAAGTACTCTCGTGACTTGTTGGCCATAGTGTCACAGAGCAGGCTCCAGACCTGGGGTATCACCCCATGCTTGATGTGGAAGACCAAGATGCCAGGCTGCCACTCCAATGGGAGTATTGCTTGGAGACAGAAACACAACAGCAATGCCTTTGTCACGGACTTTATGGTGTACACACGCCATCATCGTGCCACTTCATCACCATGTTACGGTCTCAGGCTAAACAAAGAGGAACTCATTGTCTTTTCTATGACAAGATTTTTGCCTAAAACCACAAAGAATGTAAATCAAACATTTACTTCCATGACTGTTTGATTACTTTGGGTAAGAAATTATAAAAAAAAAAAAAATTAAAATCTGATGCCCTAAGAATATTTTAAAGAGCACTTTTCTAATAACATCTTATTATTCAAGTAATTTTGATCTAATTACTATTTTAGGTAATTATATAGGCTGGTAGTTGAGTGACAGTGACCACCTGTTTATCCTGTTCTGTCCTGTAAATCAGGTCAGACTGAAACTACTTCTCTTGCAGTATTCTACCTTTTAGAAGGGTGCTGAAGGAGACAAAAACTGGCCTTGTCCATGCTTGTCAGAGCATGAGTATAAAACACTTTTCTAAATTTAATTTAGGGTTCTTGGTTTTCTATCATATAAACATTCACTTGAATCATATATAGTTTTATCCTATGTCTGACCCTGGTACAGAAAGAGATGGGGGTGTCAGGGCACTTGTAGAGAATGCAGTAATGAAGATTTGGCAGCATCTTTATAATGTATGCACAGCACATGCTTTCTGGAGAAGAGAGTGTTACTGTGTTGCCCATGTCTGCAAAAGCCATTCATTTGGATCAGGAGATCCAGCTGAGATTCAAAACCTCAAGAGATGATTAAAAAAAAACCCCTCCAGTCACCCAGCTAGAGATACCCCAAACCCCTGACTCCATCAAAATGATTTTTTGACTTGTCTGAGAATTTAGGAAAAAGCTACAGGTTTCCAAGTCCTATCCAGAAGCTGCACTCAAAGCATGTCTACAAATACTTACAAATTCTACCAGCAAAACCAAGTGTCTCCCTTTTTGTCCAAACCATGTTGCAAACAGAAGGGTTGCATTCTGCTGCCCATTTATGTAATAATCTAGTGAGAGGTTAAACTTTTAATTCTGAAATTTCATCATCCTAAAATAGTTAAACCTCAGAGCACTCACTTTTTTCTTACCTATCAAAATAAAGGTAACCCAGGTTGGGATTAAGTGCACTCGGTTCCATCCATTGACCCTCCACAAGGACAAATGCTGGCTATGGCTGCAAGAGGATAAGAAATAGCCCCTGCATCTGGGGGGCACACACACATAAGACAAGAAGAACCTGGAATTCTGTTCCACAGACATTTCCTTTTTCTTTTTTTTCCTTTTTAACTAAGCACTTCTTAGAAAAGCAGAGGAACAGTGGCTTGATTGATTTACTTAAGATGATCTCATATGTTGTTTCATGGTATTTGTCACATGAGTTATTGCTGATCCCCTGTTGGAAAATAGATTTCAAGTGCCTATTCACTCTGCTTCCTCACAGTTTGATTTTTCCTCATGCCTAACCTCATGCCCAAACACGGACTGCATTCACGTAGTTTCCCATCTTCTGTGTCCAAAGTGTTATGAGTGGGTCGCGTTCACCCAAAGTACTTACTGTACAGAAAATTGCTGTGACTAACCATGCTGCTATAATAACGTTCTCTTGAAAGATGGGGAGGGGGAAAGGATCTCCAAATTGGGAACCAAATTGAAGAAGAAAACACTTACTCATAGTTTTACATCAGCCATCCTTTCATGATATCATGCGTATAATGAAGTCTCCAGAGCTAAACTTTTCAAAATTAGATTTAAAAGGTTCAGATTTATAATTTGTCATTTGAGCTCATCTCCAGCAATTAAACTTTGCTTCTTTAATTATTACTTGGTGATGCCTTGGAATTTCACAGTCTTTGCAAGACAGAATCCTACAGATTATTGTCCTACAGATTATTGTGTATCTATCCTTAGTAATAGTGATTTATGTCTGAGAAAGCTATGGATTCCTGTGCTTTCAAGCACTCACTTTCTGACTGTACATGCTCATAAAATTCTCAGGTTAAGAAGGCATTTTCCTATATTCCTCTCTGCTCTGTGTTATAAAGATTCTCATATTCTGGAGCTAAACATTTTTGCTGCTCTGAAATGTTGTTAATAATTTTCTCATTCTTACTGAGAACTGGCAGTGTAATATTTGTAGGAATTTTTTTTCACCTCTAGTATAAAAAAGGTAAGCTACCAAATCAAAGTCCTGATGTTCTTTTTCCTGGTTATTTGGGTAACTGTTTTTCCTTGATGGCTTCAGCTTCCTTTTCCTTTTAAATTTTTTAATATTAAAATATCATTTCTATTATAATCTGTTGTCTTCTTGTACATCTCATACTTCTTAAAGCATAAAGTTGTTTTCTTAGATCATCTGTTGATCATCAAACTACTTAAGCATGTATTTACATACTCTCACTGGAGCCAAAAAATGAGTAGATTGAGATATGAGAGATGCATAAGTTTGCATGCCAGGGTCAGTCACAGTGTCTAGCACTGATCTGTTCCAAACACTTGAGGCTCTGGGCTTATAAAATCATTGAGTGTGACTGTGAATATTGGTAGTAAATGATGGAAATTCTATTTAGCAACAAGCAATGGAACTTCTGAATTGCAGCTGGCTATGCCAAGAAATTAATGTATTTCTTACAGAAAAGTTCAGAGAGTTTTCTCCTAGTGGAATTCCCTCACAGGACATTCTTCTCACTCTGCAGAGGAAGTAATGCTGAAGACAGCTGGGATACAATTCATCTAGCAGAATGTCTGTGAACATCTGTAAAAAAACCTTCAATTTTAAAGTCTACAGCCATCATCTAATCATCCCTTTTGTAACAGAAAAGAACAAGAAAGAGGTGCTTTCTTCAGACTTAGGTGTCTAAAACTGGTCTGAGGAATCCTACTCTCCCCATTGACTCCTCAAGAAACTGGAGTGTAGATGAGAGTAGTTGGAGGAGAATAGTCTTACTCCTGGATTACACTGTTTTTCATGGTGTTCAAAGCTCTCAGGTTTAAAGTGGAGGGAATAATAGAAAAACAGGCTAATCAACTTCATCTGCAAGATAGTTTTTTTAACATAAAATCAAGTCTCAAGTTTTCAGGATATTTGTAGAAAAGTATTTGTGGGAAATTGTTTTTATTAACTGAATTCTTTTCCTCATTGCTTTTGGGAAGTCTTCATTTCTCTCTCTCTCCCTTTGACATAGCTGCAGGACCTTTTTCTGACATCTGAATAGCTCCTGAATTTTAGTTGAATAAAGTAAATTGAAAACATGACAAAGTATTTTTTAAATGCTTAAGGGATTCAGCACACTGTCCCATGTGAGGAAACTTTGTCTGTATGGTGAAATCTTTAGATATGAAGACTAAATTCTGCCATTAATGTGTCAAATATGGTTTTGATTTTCACAACATTGTGAATATCAATCCACAGTAGAATTTTTATGGAGGGTACTCTAGAGCTGATTTTTGTAAAGAAAGTGTACACATTAGTGTTTTAGATCATCTCAGCAGTGTGTTCTTGAAATCCTATCCCAACGTATGCAAATTCTGGTTTGCATTATGAAGCAGTCCCGTAACAGATAAACTGGACAACTTTCACATGTAATAGAGCAAGCCCTGTGCTCTGGGAGCACTTCTAGTGTATTCTAGCTGCTCCTGGACATCTAATCCATGGACATAGATTAGAAGTAGTCCAAACAAAATCCTCCAAAGCATACACAGTGCAGACCTGGGGGCCTCCGCTGCAGCTGTTTAACTTGGCCAATTTGCTCTTCTTGTGCTTCTTCTCTGAACCTTGACAGAGAGGCAGCACCCACTGGGGCTTCAACCCAACATGCTCTAACATGCAGAGTTCTGTAGCCACAAATTACCTTCAGGACCATTCAGCACAGTTAAGATTCAGCCAAGAATGTTTAGGATGTATATAATTTATAATTTATGATGGGTTGTAAGCGTGTGTTTATTGTTTGCCTACTTTGAGTACACAATCCATCAATTAGTGCATGCAACCTACAACTTTATCAGGCATTTCTCTTATACACTCATATGAGGAGAGGTTTATGGGGAATGGCAAATGTGATTTAGCCCAATGAGAAATTTGTCCTTTTTGAAACATAAGGTAAAATTATTTTTAAGCCTAGATCAGGATTTCACACTGAGCTTATAGATCAATACAGAGCAAATTTAATTTAACACTTAATTCAAAGGAATTATTCATATTGCGGAGCTTTGTTTATTGACATACAATAATAAGATCCTCTATTTTATTCATGCATATCTAGGACAAATTATAATTGATGTATCTTTTCATTTTATAACAGAAAGTGCTAATTAAAGGACTCAGAAATACAGGGATCATACACTTTATTAGTAGACTAGAAGAAAGCAAGGATTAGTGGACTAGAATTGATTTCTCCATCTGAAAACAGTGCAATAAACTGACAGCAGAAATATATAACGTTCATATCAAGAAGCATATCATCCTGCAGACAGAAGGGACAGTTACTTCCAGTGTCTTTTCAGACAGTTAGATAACCATATGTAAAGATAGCCCATACATATATATAGATATGTATATACATGTTTGTCCTGTTATAGATTTTGTTAATAAATAATGTATGAACATATTCTTCAAAAGAAGCCTGTGCATTTCCTCCCCACAAGCTAAATTTCAGGTTTCTCCAAAAGTAGGAAGACAAATTTATAGTTAAGATACATGACTGTTAAGTCCCAGAATGCTCTGGAACCTTGACGGCTGAGACAGGCTGTCGGGAAGGATGGATAAATATAATTGCCTGGCAAAAGATTTACATTAGTACAGCCAGGATGAAAACAATCCCCCCTACTGGCTGGACAATACCCTTAGCTACAGATAGGTCCAAAAGTCAAATGGACTGTTCCATCTCAACCCCCAAAATGTATGGTTCATCCCACACCTGTAACTCTCCCCTGAAATATCAAGTGCCTGTAACCCCATTGGCCCAAGTCTTGTTCCAGCCCACCTTGAAACCCCCTGATAAGGGGTCTCTGAGGGGCCAGACGCCCTCTTGGAACTTCCCCTCTCTTGGAACTTCCACTCTCTCCTAGAGCATCCTCTCTACCCCTTGTCTCTCCCCTCCCCCATCACCTCAGGACTTGCCACGTGCTGCGTCTGGCAGCTCCAAGCAAGACCTTTCACCATCCCTAATAAACCTTATATTCTAAGAGCAGCCTCCAGAGATCTCTCGCCTCCATTCATCAAAGCCGTCCTGGAGCACAGCGCTCCTTACAACAGGCATTTGTCAAGAGAAGGGTCATTGTCTAAGAAAGAGACAGAAATTTTACTTTCTTCAGCTCTAACTGCCCTGTGAAGATTTTCTTATGGAACTTAATTTCTTTAAATATTGATATCCAAAGTTTTTATGCTTACAAACTTGGTGCAGTATCTGCAATAAAGAAAAAAAATCATTGTTAAGCTGGTATTATTTGGCTTTGCTTTGTAAACCTCAAATAGAGTTGCCAAAACACTCAGCCACTCTGAAAACATTAAATGAAAATCACCATGGAACTTCTCCTATGGAAGGAGTTGTGAAGATGTGAACGAAAGTTAAGGGGCAGCATGAAATATTTGAGTCCCCAGCTAGCAGCTACATGATGTAACAACAGCGGCAGTCACTGACAGAGTTCTGCAGGAAAGGGAAGATGAATGGCAGATGCCTCATTGTAATTTCTTGTTATCAGCAGGGAGCGTAACAACGGACATTAATCCACTGGTTCATCACAGGTAACAATACGTCCAGGGAGCTACCAGATTAAAGGCACAAGTGCAATTGCTGACATTTACATTTGTCCTGGAGGGCTCTTGAGGCAATTGCATGTCATAATACTTAAGAAGCCAGAAGAATCCAAATTTGCATTACTTTAATTATTAACATATTACATTTTTCATTAAAAAAAAAGGAATAGAAGCATCATAAGTCTTGATATCAAGTCTGATTTATTTTCTGTTGTTTGAGAGCAAGACTCAGGGCTTTTGATGTCTGTGTATTATTTGTTTCACGGGGGAAAATGACATTATAATAGCCCTAAGAAGAGTTTACAGAGAAAATGCTGTTGGTTTTGTTGGTTTTGGATATTTTTATCTTAATCCAAACCAGTTTCTCTGTGCCATGAAGGAATCTGTGTTTTGTTTAGGCAGAACCATCTTAGATACCACAGTTGCTTCAAATTGTGCAGCTCTTTGAGACAAAACAAAGTCTCTTGATAATTGATGACTGAATAAACAAAGAGGAAACTGGAGGCAGATGTTTTCTGGAAAGCTTTCTGAAATCCTAGAATGGGATGGGGGAGATTTTGATTCTGATTTTAATCATAAGCACCACAATTCTCTCTTCACCCTGAACATTTCCTACTTGGCATTTTTTGTTCCTAATCTTTGTTGTGGGAGGGTGTTGCTGATGTTTAAGAGAATTTCCAGTAGTAGATCTAGAAAGGTTTTAGGCTGGCAGCTGTGCAGCCTCAAGCCCTCCCTCTGCAAAACAGCATAAATCCCTCTAACACTGTCCTGCCAGAAATCATCTTCCTTGAAATGGAAAGATCATCTGCAGGAATTACTAAGCTACTAGCACCTTTATCCATCTGGTTTTTGTATTCTTGCTGAAGCTGCCTCGAGAGTAACAAGATGTGATGCAGGATCTCATACTATGGACATATTTAACTCCCTTGGTGTGAGCTACACCAGAAGTTTAGTTTCACATAGGCAGGGCCCATCATTCAGTTCCTGACCTTATATTTGCTGTCGCTATGCCTTTTTATTTTCCACTAAAAAAATTGCCTGCTTTTGATAGGAAGTGTACACCTAAGCTAGCTGGAAGGAGAATTTCTTCAGAAATGTTTGACAAAAATCATCTTTCTGAAATTAGATCTTACAATTACATTTCAGATGAAAACTTGTGACCCAAATCCAATAGCTTTTAGTGAAATCCTTTGGCTGGTAGCAAGCTTTAGATTCAGAAAAGCTGATGTGGTGTTTAAAAGGCAGGGTTGTTAAAGGTCTGTGTGCTTCAGTCTTTTATGTGGGAGGTGCATCACTGTGTGTCCCACTGAGTTACTCCAGCATAAGACTGGAGACCCTGGTAACAGCTCACAGCACGTTCAGCTTGCCTGAGTAACCTCAGTCACAGAAGAAAACGGGATAAAGACACAGACATGCTAAGGTCCACCTGAGGAATTCCTATAGCACCTGTGAATCCAGAATTCACGGATGAAAACTGAAATCTCATTTGTGGAAGAAAATGCGCACTAAACCACTCTGACAAATAGGAAAAGTTCCCTGTGGAATTCAGGAATTTTTTTTGATAAAAATAATTTGTAGCCAACACTTCAGTTTCTACCATGTTTCCTAATTGAGTTCCCTTAGAGCTAACAAGTAATATCTCTAGTGACCCAGCTTTGTGGTAGTAAACTTATCTGACAAAAAGGAAGATGAGTTGGATTAACACTGTGACATGTGTGACGTAAAGGGAGAGATGGAACTCCTCTAGTGCCTGTGTCAGATGTAGATCAGTGCTGCTTGTGAGTGTCCTGCTCATGGAGGAGCTATCTGCTTGAGAAGATATAAAAAAATTCTGCTCCTAATGCCCTTTGCTCACTGATCCTGTGGCATCTCTTTTGTAAGACCAGGACTTCTTCAGTTTTAAAATAAATAAGTCAGGAGTTTTATCCTCTTTAATTGTTGGTGCAATATATAGCAACACGTTGCTCTAAATTGGATTTAATTTGGCAAGGGATGAGAATGAAGGAGGGTTTTAGTCATCTTCCCTCTGTTTCAAGTTGGCCAATGCAACACCTGCTCCCACGTTCCAGGCTGTTTTCTCCCATGAGTGCTGGTGCACAAACATTTGCCAGTTACCCTTTGACTATCACAAACAAACAAAAAAGCTGTTTTCAATCAAGTTTCTGAAGCCAGACCACCAGAATGAATGCATCTTTCTTGGTAAAACAGCTCTTTGTCTATATTTTCCTTGTCATTATAAAGCTACCCTAAAGTGCTGGCTGGTGTGTAATACAAGACTTTGTGGCAAGTTATTTGTAATTTTTCCGATGCAAAACATCACAGCAATTGGAGTCTGAGTCTGCCTCAGAAGTGCAAATGTTGATTCAAATGGGGAACTTAAACCTGTATCCACGAAAGAAAGCAGCAACATTGGAACAGGAAAACTGCAGGTTCAGTCTTTTAAAGTTATTAAGTATTGAAATAGTCACTCCTGTCCCAGAGGGACTTTGAAAGCATCTGTATATATCTTATCAGCCAGTTAGAAAAAGAATATGAACAAACTCATTGCAAACAGTCCCTGTTCACTTGAGGACTCTTAGTCATTTCATTTGGCTCACAAGAACCTGACCAATTTTTTAACCATAAAGAGCTACTGTAAAGGTATTTTAAATCTAAAATTTAAAAAATCTTAAAAAATGCTAACTTTAAAAACCAAAAATAAATTAAATTTTAAAATTACAGCTTAATCTGCTCCAGTTAAAAATCACACACTACTGAAGCAGCACTCCTAAAGTGTGGTCTCTGGACTAGATGTTCCCCATGGAAATCATGTAATAAAATCCAACAAGGCCGTGAAGTTCAGAAAAGTCTTCCATTCTCACTCATCCTAGGTGCATGGCATAGCCAATACACTACAAACCCATTTCACTCTTGCACATACATACACAACTAACCTTGAATTCTTTATTGCATAGACAGGCTGCTCCTGCTCAGTACACCTAATGCTGCAGGCAAAGCGTTGTGCTAGGAGCTACAAGTTGTGGAAGAAGCCTTCCCCCGGCAGACAGTGAAATTTAACCTGCTCTCCCAAGTTATGGATAACCTTTATAAATGCTAAACTGATATAAATTCCATGCTCAGATTTATTTTTATATAATGAAAAGGCATCTCTTTTCTTCTTGGTCTTATTCTGTAGTGGTCACTGCTAGAGTTTGTGATGAGGTGTACCTGGCAGGTACTGAGAACACCAACCCAAGGGAACCCCAAGGGAACTCCAGAAAAAGTGTTCGTTTCTGGAGAAAAAAAAAAAAAAAAAAGAAATCTGGATACAAATATGAAAACAGCAGTGGCTTCTGAGCTCTATCTCAGTCTGAGGTTATTTTGAGTATGCTCTCACTCAAATGCTTCAGAAACCAACTGGGTTTTAAAGTTAGAAAGCAAGAAAGCAAAGCAAGAAATTTGTGCCAGGCAGAGTGTTGAAGCATTTTCAATGTCAAACAAAAGTGAAATGGGAGTTTTCAGGGTCTTATCCTTGGATGTAAGCACAAAATTCTATTTGAAATTCCAAAATCGCAGCTCAAGAACATTTTTTGGATCTAGTCCGTAACATCTTGATGACCTATGCTATGTTTTCAGAATCACTAAGAAACACAGACTGATAGATCTTATCTGTTTAGCATGTACATGCTATACATGTATAGCAGCTTTAGGCTGCTTCTAATCATCAATAGTCTTTTATTATTAACAGAAGTTTTTATTAGCTATGAGTCAAAAGCTTATTTTTTTTTCTGGCAAAGGGCTGGGAAGATAATTTTTCTTCAGGACAATAGATGCTTCTAAAACATTAACCCAAAATTCATATATAATAAGTGCAAATCCCAGGTTAATTAGAGCATTATATAGCTAAATTGGTAAATAAATAATAGATATCAAATAGCCATTGCTATTAATGAATATCCCAAACAATTCTGTAAAGAAGTTCTTGCCTTTGTTTTCCAATTTATAGTGACTCTTCTTATTCTAAGATAGTACAAAATGTTACTGTACAAACTACATCACCTTCTAATCTATTCTTAGGAAGCATTTTATTGGTAACGCTTGTTCTAATAATGCTTTTCAGTCTTTGTTGCTTGTAGGATCTAAAGCTAGTCAGAAATTGAATGATTCTCAATTTGTGGAGCGATTGTGGAGTGATCCCTGTACATAAAGGTCTTTTTTTCCACAGTGTAAGATATTTCTCTCCTTTTAATTTGCAACCACTGGACAAACAAGAACCTGGAGTAAAATAAGTGCAATGCAGAAATATGACTTGAATATTTCCCATATGTATTTGCTGCTTTGTCTCTCACAGAAGAGACTTCCCCTGGATTCCCCAACTACGTTACCACACACTACAAAGGAGGAAGTGCAATGAATGCAGTTGGCTTATACCCCCCCAGGAGTTCCCTCTGGCAGAGTATGTCAAAGCACTCTCAGCCATCAGTCTGTCAGGTCTGCTCGGATGTTTTGGAAGACAGCATGCTCTGAATGGGAATGTAACAATAGCAGGCTGATTTTTCAGCAGCCAGCACTGATAACTCTGATAAACAGTCTTCTTGAGGTAAGAAGTGACGCATATCAGAGGTTCCTGCCTTAGATGCCAAGGTTATTCGTCATGTAATTGGATATTGTTGGAAAAAAACATAATTAACCTAGACTTAAAGGCATAAGGCCATCTAGTTGCTAATATGTGGTCAAAGATAATAGTTTGCTGCTGAACCCACTTTCATCTTTCCTTCTCATCTACTTTTAAGAGATGTGACCTAACCAGGTCTTACTTAAACAAAGCTACACTTACTGGCTTCATGATTATTGTTAAATTACAGACCTGATGCTCTTGGCATTTCATTTCATGGTGAGGTAAAAACTTAAGACTCTCCCAATTCAGAAGTCCAGGAAGTTATCTGTTGACAAAAGCAAGGGACACATACATCTCCCCACGCCTGCGGACGTTTAGTTCTAGCTCCAGCCAGCAGAGAGCAGCTGTAGTGAATACCTTCCATCACCATCAAATTCTCTCTACAGGTTGGCCTATTTCATCCTACAAGGCAGCAAAAATTCTGACTGATGTACTTATGGGGTTCAGTGTTAATTGTGCCTGAACTTGCCACTTTCAGCTCACCCTGGGCTGTCATGAGACCAAGGCGGTTTAGTACTTCTAGCCTCACCAAGCTCTCAACCCTGCTTCTGCTCTACTGCTGCTCAACCCTCCATCCACCTCCAAAAATTGTGTTAGTGCTGTGTCCCAGCAGTCCCAATGGTTCCTCTAGAATTGTAGTGGAAGTTTTTGTCACACCACCCATTGACTGGCAGGAGATTGTAGGAGGTGGGTGGTTTGGCCACCCCAGTGTGCTGAGGCTATTACTCATGTGGTGGGCTATCTGCTGCTTCCAGGAAGTCAAAGACTATCACATCACAACAGGTTTTAGCTCCCGCCCCCAGGGAATCAAACACATTGAAGCTTGAAAGGTTGTAACGAACAAAGTAATTCCTCTAGCTCAGGGCAGCTGCAGATCCCAGCAGCCTTTTCCTTCTCATCTCCTACCACCAGAAAATTGATATACCTCTTCTCCTTCAATACTTTGCTCAATTATGTGACTGTGCTCTCTCTCTTTCATATGCTAAAACCCACTTTTTTTGTGTCTTTATAAACATCCCCAAACCACCCACATAAGCATTACAAAAGCCTCATCAGGTACAAATCCTAGAAATCATATATGCTACCTTTTAAGGTAGATTTCTGTTTGAACAGCCTCTCAGTTACTAATTTCCTTTCTCATATTCCTAATATGGCAACCATACATTATACTTTCTTCCCTAAATGCTGCACAAATAAATGAGACTTTGGCTTTTCTCCAGATATTTTCCCATTGTTAACAGGAATATCTGTTTTTAGACCCTTTCCCGTTTGTCCGTAAAGGTAGTCTTATCTTCTTGATTCATCAGTAACAGTTTGTTACTGATGTGGAACTCGGGCTCTTTGAGGTAGCCTTTCCTGTCATTACTGTTTCTGTCATTAACTGCCCCCTAAAACTTGGCCTATCTAAATGGGATTTGTTTTATTTCCTCAGGCTTATATAGGGGAAAAAATAATTAAAATCTACTGGAGTTATTTGGAGGTATTTCATTTCATTATTGTATAATTATATAATGTCTCATCTTTATAGAATAGCTGTTAATATTTGTAACCTCTTTTTCTATTATAGAATGAATATAGAAATAGATAACCCTAGCTGAAGTTCTAGATTGTTTTGCATGAGTGAAGCGAGGAAAAGTTTGTAAGCCAATATATCAAGATTAATTTATTTCCTAGGCTTGTTTAGTCATGTTTTATGCATAGATCAAACATACAAAATAAATGTACAAAAAAAAATATGGAACTTTATAATAAAGAAACTCCTGGGTCTGAAATCTTTAACTATATTCTCACTCTATTCAATTACTGCTTAAGAAGAAGTTTCATCCTGGAAAAGGAAAGAAGGCAGGAGACAATAAGGCACAGAAAGGTCTTGGCTGAAGAGTACAAATGGGCAATCTGAGCTCTAAGACAGGAACTGCTATTGCACAATGCTGAGGGCAGTACATTCTCTTCACAGAGAGCACATTGAATGGCCAGGGGAGCAGTGTGCTTTCTCCTTACCTCTTTTTTACCTTTATATCCACAGTAAGAATGTTTATATCTGAGGCTTCCTGCGGTCAGCAGAAAGACACACGCATTTTGACACCTCTTTTCATCTCTCAAAATCAATTGTGGCAATGCAAATACCTCCTATGAGTCAAAAAAGTTGTTTCTGTTTGTTGGTTAACTAGAAGGGACCCAAGGAGTTCAAGAGTGTCCTCCTCTGTGTGGAGGAATAGAAACGAGAGAGGCCAGCAAGACTTTGAGAGGGCTTATATGTATGGTGAATCAGACATCCAGTTCATGTCATGTTTAAAAGCAGCCAGTTCTGATTACAGAATAATTAAGGAAATTATAAAACACCTGGTTGCAACTCCTGTCCAACCTCAGTTTTTCAACAATGATCATAGGTAACGCAGCTACAGGTGTAGAGAGGGAGTCTCACGTTGCCTGATGTTTATGTTTTTAATTCTAAATGTCCCAGAAGTGCACTCCCATGAGTATTGGTTTGCCTTTCTAGGTCTGCACGCATGCCTAGTCCACATATATGTGCATTAGAGGGAATATACATTTTCTAGAAAACGTACAATTCTTATTGTGCAGTACTAAGCAAATGCAATATAATGTGTATGTAAAAGGCATTTTACACGGTATAAAAGAGAAAAATCACTAAATTGGACATGCTCTGAAAATGCAGATAATATTCCATGACATGGGAGGAATGAGTCCAGCCAAGAAACATGATACCACATATTTTAAAGGGCAACTTGGCTCTTTAAGGAATGATGATACCTTTTCCTCAGCTATTATATCTTTTCCATCATAACTTAAAACCTCAGGCTATGATTTTATGATACCAACATGCAATATGTTAAAGAAATACCCTTTCAGTGAAATGATACTTATTAATTAGCTCATGAAAAGCAGTTAATTTTAGATGCTTCTAAGTGGATTGTCTGGAATCTGGACATCCAAATCAGCAGTCTCTTTGGAAACCAGCTTCTAGGTTTTATGATCTATGGATTCATAATGAAAAGGGATTTCATGCTTTTTAGTGTAGTACAATTGGAGGAGTTTAATGTAAATTCTTAGCAAAATTGAACAGAAAAATAAGTGTCTTCAGTAAAGTAGAAAATGGCACATGTGAAAGAAATGCATGAAAACTGATTACAGATATTCAGAATAACAATTTTCCAAAGTCTATGCTCTTCTCATAAACAAGACACTGTTACTTTCAGATGGGATGGGAAGATTTTCTTTCTACCCAAGGCCACATGTTCCACATCTGGAACAGAGAAATCACACACAGGAATTTGTGCCTCCCTTTCTTACTGCTTCCCAGCTTTTCATCCAGTGTAGCTCATGTTGAAACACATTTAAGAGCCAGCTCCTCTTAGAGAGGCACATCCCTTCACTTACTGTGTAGAGCAAATTGGCTCATCTCAACAGCAACAGCACTTTTTTGGTATTTAGGTGAGAAGGCAAGCATTTGTTGCAGCTGCAGCATGCAGTGCTGGTGATAGGCCAGACAGGGAAATTTCTGAGCATATTTCACCTCCAAAACCTCTCAGTCTCCAGCCAGGCCCACAGCTTTGCCCAGCTTGGGCCAGGCTGCACGTGTGGGCTGTGCCTGCCAGCTGCAACCCTTCTGCTGATCTGCCAGTCACGACAGGACTGAAACAAAAGATAAATTAGGTAAGCAGTCTTCCCTATGTTAAATTAAGGGAAATTACTCCTCACAAACCATAAAGGGGATAAAGTAACTTTGGCCTTTGTTACTTGTGACAAAGATAGTTTTGGTGTTTATCTCACTGTTCTGCCAAGAATTGGTCTTTATCCCACTTCTCTGACCAAAATATTGGTTTGGACACAATATAATTTTAAATTTTTGCTCATAATCTATTCAAGTTTCATAGATAGAAATTGCATTTATACCCAACCCTCTTCAGTCACACCTCAGTCATGGGTAAACAGCAGAACTTACAGCTATTCCCATAGCTTGCAACTGTACCCTCACCTAATAGCCTAGGAGTTATTGGCAAGACAACACAAATAATCAAACACAAATAATCAAACTATTTTGAGCAACAAACCACCCTCCCCCCCTTTAAAATATTATTCATAACAAAAGCAACTAAACATGCAAGACACTTATTTTCAACTATAATTGCCCAGCCAGAACTGGGCTGGACAAAAAGACAACAATAACAGCACTTGAACATTGTGCCTGCTGAGGGCTTTAGAGGTAGCTACAAGTGCTCCCTCCCTGCACACAGCTGGCCCAGGGAAAGGCTTCTCACGTGTCCTTCCCACCGAGCACCGAGACGCTCAGGTTAGCTGGGGACACAGCACGTGGCAAGGTCATGCAGGGCTGCCAGTGCTACCTGGCATGACTCACAGGCATTGCAAAGTGATGAACTCCTACTCCACTCCCTGGCAAAAACACCACCATATCTGAACCTGGCTAACAGGGTTACATTTCAACTTGCATTTGTTATTTGTACTGTCTTGCCAATTGCACTTGTGCCCTGAGGGTGACTAGATAGCTATAAATCTTGATAGTCCAGGTTCACAGAACCACAGAATAATTTAGTTTGCAAAGACCTTTTAGATGATCAAGTCCAGCTGTTAAACTATATGTATACAAGTATGTCTGAGACAAATTCTTCAAAATAAATGTGTTTAGAAAAAGGTGTAAGGCCTTTGTTATTACAGAATACTAGAGGTTCGTTATTCCTAACCTTACTTTCTTCCTTTGATGAAAGTTAACACTATTCCCATATTACCCAAAGATAATAATTACATGTATACAGTGTGACAGATGCTACAAAGAGCTTAGTTCTTGTTTCCTTATCAACCACCATTATCCAGTGCAGCATGGTGCTTTTTCAACTTACATCCCTGGACTTCTTCACAAAGAAACCAAAAGTCAAAAGAAAATACAAGATAGGCTCAAGATCTCACCCCAGATATCAGTTGTCTCCCATTGCCAACCACAGAAGGAGGAGCTTCAGAGTTTAGGCAATTTAGTATAGCCAAAGTGATTACAACTGATTTCTTAGAATCACACAGGAATCATGACAGACCAGAGAGCCGAATTTGTACCTGCTCTGAAAACAAGTAAATTAATTTTCAAGAATATGTATAATTTGTGACAGATCTTTTGCATACTCTTCAGGTGACATCTGTAGAGATGGAAGTCCATTACAAAAGCATGGCTTATTTTCCTTTATCTTCCCATGAGGACAGTATGTAGGAGGGGGAAGTAACAAAATGCCATGAATACAGGGGGACTTCTTAAATAAGAATAGATATTATAAGAACTGGTGAAAACGAAACTGTTTTGGTTATTGTGCTAGTTTGCAGATATGCACACAACCATTACCATTACTGCTTCCTCATGCTTCAGAGACTGAATTTACAAAATCAACACTTCTCAAGCAACACTACTGATACATTTAGTAGATAACAGGAAAACCTCAAAAGCTTTGGTGAGTGCATTTTATTTTAAAAAATCAAATTCTGAATGTTTCAATTTGTCTTAGTATTTTGTAATTTAGTCAGAAAACTTAGTATCAGAATTTTCTCGTGAGATTCTCTTCCCTGGAAGTGCCTTCTGCACCATTCTTATCCTACTTCTGATCTCAGCAGAAACTGGGGTGCACAGATGACTTTAATATTTATTTATTTCTAAAGCAATGGAACATTTTGAACATCAAAACAGAAAGAAGGAAAGTTTGTTTGGATGTATGCCAAATTCTACTACACAATATTTAAATAGCAAATGTTACAACTTAGGACAGTTGGTCTGTCTCAAATGTTACTCCACTGTCCATTACTATAATTTGGAGTACAATTAACTTACCCAAATATCGGCACAAAATTTGGCTGCTTAAATTGTCTAAGCTGTTTTCCCATGGTTCCTCTTTGAGTCAAAAGGAAGACAGATTCTCTGATGCAGTGATTCAGAGTAAAAGGCTAAGTAAACTAGTTGGTGTTGTGAAAGCCTCCCTGTTTCTTATGCTGACCTTTAAATGATAATTACAACCTGTCTGTATGACATCTAGCAAAATAAGGCTCAAATAACACAGACATCTGTTACCACATTATCTAATTTGAATGAGTTGTACTCCCACGTACACACTAAAATATATTGGTACTTGGTATTAAAGAAAAAAGCTATTAGAAAAGTTATATTTGGCTCTGTGCTGCAGTGAAATGACAAAAATAACCTAAAATTGATGTACATGTTAAATTAAACTACAATTTACCTTTAGTATTTAAAGATATAAACTATGAGCTCAATATTTTCCATCTTATCTGGAAAACCAACACCTGTTTCATAAAAGTTTGCTTCTTTTTTTTTTTTTTTTTTTAATAAAATACAAGTAATAGCCATACTAAATAGCTACCAGTCACTGAAGGCATATATAGTTACAGGTGCACGTGACTAGAGAGATGGTGGATGCCCCACCCCAGGAACCATTCAAGGCTGGCCTGGAGAGTCCTCTGAACAACCTGATCTAGTTGATCATCGCCGGAGCTTTGGACTAGATTACCTTTAGAGGTCCCTTCCAATCCAAATTATTCTATGATTCTCTTTTACCATGATTTTTCTTCTGTATATCTCTTCACTGTTTAACCTTGCTTCAACAGGAAAATTTCTGCCAGTTCCTCTATCCATTACATTGGTCCCAGCCATGGGAAAGGACATCGGCTGCAGAGCCACCAAGGTGGGGGTTTTACCACTACTGGTTCAAAGCTATTTGAGAGCTACAGGGATGCTATCAGGTCTTCCTCTTCAAGCCACTGAGCTCTTTACTCAAACCCATCCTCACTCCTCATTCACATTGTCCAGTGCTTGCTCTGGCTCCCACATACTCATAGACAAAATGTTCAGTAAGATAGTTCTTCCAGCAACCTGGTTTTTGGTTTTTGGTTGTTCTTTTTTTTTTTTTCTTTCTTTTCCAGTGGATTCATGCTGCCTTAGAAAAGGCAGTATTTTCTTTTCTTTCTTTTTTTTTTTCCTAAAAAATAAATTATTAGCAATTTTTTTTATACGGGAAAAGCTGCTTCTTGTTTCTCATTTTGTAAAGAAAATAACTAGCATTATATTCCAGCCTTTTCTGGCAATCTTCCTTCACCATTGTTTTGTTAATTTATTTAGGCCTTAATATTCTAACATGTTTATTCAAATGTTATTCAAATATCAGGTTAAATGTTATTCAAATACCAGGTATAGAATCTCTTATTGTATTGCAATTTTTTGAGGTTATCTCAACAGAATACTTACTACATCAAAAGAAAAAAATGATTTTCTCAGAAGTCATTTCCTGCAAAAATTTAAATTCTGCTTGATAGACATTTGGTTTTTACTTCTAACTTGTAATAAAAAAAATTCTTTTTTTTGTGAAACAAATTCTTACCAACTAGCTATTGTTAACATTAGTACTATTATCTTAGGAATTGTATTCTGAACTAAGGAACCAGGATTCTTAAAATAATACATTGATGAACCAATAGACAGTCCTAGGTCAGCACACACTTCTGTTTCTGATATGACTAGAAAGGGAAGTTTATGGTCAGGCCAAAATGAGACTTAAATAAGTATTTCCTATTGGACTTGCTCAAGCACATATTATGGCATAGTTGGAAATCTGATATTTAACCATTAAGAAACCAGCTGATGTAGACTGTAAATATCAGAAAAGGAGATGCACTTTATTTTCCAATTCATTGGGACAGGAAACTAATGGTTTAACAGGGTAGTAGGCCAACTGAGGCTTGATTTTTTTTTTTTTTTTCCACACAGTCAGAAAATTTGGTAAAAGTTACATCACTTCCTTGCACACTAGCCCTGCTAAATAGTTTCTTGTGCCAGTGTTCAAACTGAAGTTGGAAATACTGAAGGATTCCTTTTCTGCAAAGTCAGAGTTAGTGGTGGCTGAAATAAATTTCATCTGGTATTACTTGAACATCTTTATTATACTTTAAAAAAAGCCAGCAACAACTTTGTAATGGGTTTCATTGAAGCACATAAGAAGTTCCTGATAAAAATAACATAAACCATTTTACTTATTTAGTATATTCACAATATTTCATTAAAAACAAGTGAAAACATAGACTAGGCCATTACTTGGACTTATTTTTAAAATTCCAATTCTGGGACACAGTAACAAACACTCTGTAACATCTCCACTATTCAAAGCGCTCAAGAGCTGTATAGACAGTGAATATGGCACTGGGGAGCAAAATTATCCCTGGAAGTTCAGTGCTCCCTTAAGCATCAAAATTGTCTTTCCTTGGCTGAGGGAAACCCATAGCAATTTCCCTCAGTCAGCTTCTCTGAGTGCGATCAGAACTCTACAGACTCCAATAAAAGGGCGACTGTTTGACAAGCCCATGCTTGTACAGAGAAAATGGCACCTGTCATTCTAGGATATGAGCTTGGTTTCTGAATTAAGCATCTTCAGGTTGCAACTGGCAGACACTGATTGTGGGAGCAATCACTCTTACATTTAGCTTTCATCCCAACTCAAGGTGGCTGAAAACGGTTTTGCTGTTCCTAGAGGATCTCTGACAGCAGAAGGCAAGCTAAAGAGTGTAACCCAAAAGTCTTAAAATTTTAACATTAAGTAGCCAATGATGCATTTTAGTTGATCTGGCACATGATACTGTAAACCTCAGAAAAAAAGATTGAAAATATTGCAAACCTCAGAAAAAAAGCACAAGCAAATGTAATTCCTAGTACCACAGGTGGTGAAAGGGAGACAGAACTTTTGACTGGCAGTTCCACCTGAAACTTCTGTAATTGCACTGTTACTCATGGAAATAGATATTTATGGATGTCACTACTATGACTGAAGCTCACATTTCAATATATGGCTAATGTCTGGGGAAAAATCAGCATACAGTACAGTATTTGCATGACCATAGTTTCAAAATAACCTGAATACTTTCTTCTTTTACTAAGCATTTTAAATCTTACAATTGCTGTGAATCTAAACTATTATTGCTATCATAAAAGCTGTGCAGAGTCTGGAAAAACGATACGTGATTGCCTGGATTGGAAAAAAAAATGTAACAGATATCCTAGAAAACATTTATGGCTTTACACATTGTCAGGATACTGTGCTTGGAGAGCACAATACAGCTGGAAATACATTACTGAGAGCAACCTGAACAAATACATCTGAGAGAAACAGGTTTTCCAGAAAGCCTTCCCTCCATCTGCAGATCTAGTGGAGAGAGCTTTTCCTCCTAGGCTATCTACTCAGAGATTTTCCTTCCACAGCTTCATCAGTATGAATATATTTCAAGAAGAATCTGTAGTGAAGAAAAGAACCAACATGTGTTTGCAAGATTATCAGTGGGTTTTGAGTGCATGGTAAAAAAATGTCAGGAAAGGGGTGACAGCAATATTTCCAAAGCTTCTCATCCCAGTGGAGCTACATTTACACAAATGTATTTGTAAGAAATGCAGAGAGCTTGATTACAGTAAATATGGCCTGATTTTGCAGTCATGAGAAACTAGGTCAGAGGGAGCTTAGTTTATCACTAGGATATTTGTGCATCACTGTTAGGGCTTTCCCACGACTTCCCAGCTGCATCTCCTATCCATCCCCACAGCAAACTGCACCCACTGCTGTCACGCAAGATGCAAAGAGGGAAATGAAGCCATAGGACTTCTGTAAGATGGTAAATAATGTCAGCTTTGGGATATGCACATAATTGGAATGCTGTTGTGCAGGCAGCATAAAGAAGCACAAAGTGTGAATAAAACCTGAGCAGAAGTGTAGGTAAGGTACTCAAGTATCAGAGATATTTAATCTGAAACACTTAGTGGCCTAGTTATTCAACATGACCAAAGTATCAAGCTTATTTAGTCAGAGATAACAATAAGTCTGCAACCAGACTTCATCAGACAAAATACAATACAGTTTATTAACTCTTGCATTGCAAATAGGAATAAATCTGGGAAAGGTCTGCGCCTATGCAATCCTAATGCTCATTATAAGGTCTATATGGGATTATACAAAGAGCTAATTTCACCATTAATTATTAAAGTCAGAAAGATAAAGACTGAAGAATAATGAGCAGATACTCTGCAATACTAATATGTGCAGCCATTAAATACCTAACAAGTTAACAAAGTTAAGAAATATGTATTAATTTTATTTAAAATAGTGCTTCTTTTCCTAGTCAAATATTAAATCTCCATTTTAAAAGTGAAAAGGAAAAACAAAGTTATCAGATCTTGTGAGATCTGATTTACAAAAGAGGGAGCAAGCACAATTATTAATATGTATTTATCCTTATATTTCCATTTCATTTATTCTTTCAGTGTTAGGCTTTATCGGACAAAAAATTTAAACTAGATATCAATTAATGCAGATTTTTCAGCTGCTCACTTTTGTAACTTCAAAAGACAGAAGAAGACAAAATCATAGCCACAAGTCTTTACTGAATACCATAAGGGGCATGGATACCACAGCCCATGCGGACACCTACACCACCTCATTAAGGTAAAAGGTGACAGAAGAAACATTTAAAATCTGGCACATCTCATCTTTCAAACTGCTGCAATAATTTTTATATATGTAGGTCCCAACTGAGAAAATATCTATGCACATGCTCAGCCTTTAAAGACGGCAGCAGTCCCTTTGAATTCATTGAGACCATACAGTTACTTACTGCTAGTTATGTATTTAAGGGATAGGTTTCTCTCACATGGTTAGCTCCTTTTTCTACTCAGCCTTTTTTCAAGTATTCCCTAAAGGGAATCCTGTGGGATGCAGAGGTTATTCTTTTCATAGGGTTGTTTCATAAAGATGATTACTAGCATGTCCACCATCCCAAATAACAGGTTATTATTTTCCACCTACCTGATTTCTACCAACATTTTCAAGCTGATGCAGTGTTCTTAACCTCCCACTCCATTAGCCCAATCCATCATTAAGCATCTGTTACAATGATCACTCTGTAAACTCAGGCAATGAGTTTTTAAAAAATCCCTTAACTTTGCCCTGGATCAGGTAAATTTTGTTTGTTTGTAAGAATTAAGGGAGGGAATAAACTAACAGAGTCAATCAGATACATTGTGCAACACAATTAAATATCATGCTGGCCAGTCCCTTTTCAATTCCCTTTCAGCTTATCATTATTATTTTCTTATTATGGTTTATTAAGGTGAGATGAGACTATTTTCTGTTATTTTCTATTTCCTTTAAAGTCACATAGAATTTTGCTGTTTACTGTGTGAGATTTGAATAATCAGATTCAGTATGTATGCTGAAGTTTTAATTTTCCTGAGCAAGCAAAGGAAATATAACACCACCTCAGTTTCCAATTAGTTATGGACTTCTGTTTATTCCTTTACTGCAATCATTTTTGCTTAGTTAGTAGTACAAATTGTTAACCCTAAAAATTTATTCTCTCACTTGCACTAAGAATGAAAAAGGCATTTTCTCCTTGCCCTACAGAACTCAAACAATCCTTATTCCTCCATTTCCAGAACCTTTTTCCAAGGAATCTGATTAACTGATGAAAACAACCAACAGTTTATGAACCCACAGAACACTACTTCCTGTCTTCTACATTTCCCAGTAGGTGAGGCTCTCAAGGTGTGGTGCTGTGCAAAGCTCAGGCAATATTAACTAATTAATTAATTGTACCATTCTCTTAGCAGTTCAGCTCACTGCTCTAGACAGTGAGTTGGTAGCAGACAAAAATAATCTTCTACTGTGTACCTTAAGTATCCATCAAAGAAAAGTTAGTGAATTCGTAGTAAAAATGTTAAAATAATTTCGGGGTTGGGAAAAATATTCTGAGAGAAAATTTAGAGAATTTGATATGTCCACCTTAGAGCAAAGACCCAGCAACTGTCCTCAAATAAATATAATTTTTTTCCTATTTAATGAAGTAATTGCAATGATAGCAATAAATGAGAGTAATTGTTCTTCCTAGTAAGAATGACATAAAAAATAATAGACATCTGGAATGACACAAATGTGGGGCAAAGAATAAGAAAATTATACTATGATTTTTAAAGTGATGAAAGAAACCTTCCAGGCGGTTATTAGAAAAAATTCTGCATAACTGCGCCTGCTAACGCTTCTTCTGTCATATTCTCCAACTTTCTTAGGCACTCTGTTCCCTTGTCCCTTTTAAAAATTACTCACTTCCATTCTTGTACTCTCTGTTCCTCTGATTACACTGCCCTGCATATGTGCACTTTTTTTTTTATTATTATTTTTTTATTTTCTCTGTAGGGACTGTGCCCCAGGTCTTGCACTATTCTACATTAAACTCACCCTCAAACCTCCCAAAACTTCATTCTGATTATGGTGTCATCCCCATGGTTCTGACTCTAGGCAATGGCCTCACCTATTGTCTCTGCATGACTCCATGATCCCTGGCACAGACCAAGGCATACTTTTCATAGGTAATTACTGATTTAAGATGATTGCACTAATAAGTGCCATCAAAAGACACATGCTTTACACTTTCTAAAAATCAGTATCTGATAGTCTTTGAAACGGGTCTCTACATTTGGAGTTCTTTATGTTTGTGAATCACTTAAAAATTGGGAGTATTTTTCCAATTTCTTTAATAATATACCGTAAAAACAGACTATATAAAGTCTGTTTAGATATCTATCTGGAAATGCAAGTTCTGACACAATGCAGTGGTGTGGGCTAGCTGAAAGAATAGGAAAAGTTTCCAAAAGCAATGACTCTGTCATGCTAATAATTTATGAGGCATTTTTTCAAACATCAGCTATCAGATGGAAATGGGAGGAATAATAGAATATAATTTCTGCTTTACAATGGCCTGTTAATACAGAAAGGCAAAGGCGCCTGTACTCCAAGGAAGCTGTCAGCAAAGCTGCAGGCTGGAGGTCCCAATATCACTTACAGCACTGGCAAGGAGGAGACCACTTCTTGGGAATGAAGCTGGAGGAGGGAAGCAGAAGGAAAAGGCCGTGGGGGGCTAGAAGAGGAGAATCAAGGATCTTTCGTCACCATTCTTTTTTTACAGCTTTTGTGTGTCTGGACTGATTTGTTGTGGGAGAGCTGCTGGAGACAGTATATTTGGCACAAGACAGGGTAGCTCAAAGCCAAAAGGATGGTGCTATTGCCAGTTTAAACTATGGCTTTTCTTTTTTTCTTTTTCTTTTTCCTCCCCCCTCCCTCCTTTTTCTTTGAAGAAAGGAAAATAAAAAAGGGGAAGAAAGGGATTTGCAATGAAAACCAGAGCAGTGGGTTAACAAGAACCCTGCAGACTTCAGTAGACTGGAAAGATACACGAGGCACTTCCTCTACCATCTGGCATGCAATTCTGCTGCTGCTGCTGCTCTTAGTACATAACTTTGGAGTGAATAAGCAAACAAGCAAAACTTTTTTAAGAGACAACAACTACGAAACACCAGCTATTAATCTGTCAGCTTTCTCTCTTCCCTTTTCCCCCACCACAGTATTCCTTTCCTCAAGTCTTTTCCAGTTCTCATGTCTATCTGTGAAAATAAGCACTGCCTTGTCATGTTTTCAGAGGACTCCATTTGCCCTTTTTTTTGGCATTGCTTCTCAGAATGAATGAGGGACAGAGCCAATGCATTTATATTTCTCTTCTAAGCACTTAAGCTTCTTTAACTTGGAGTGAGACAAAAATTCAGTTGAACTATTTCCTTCAAATATGGCTGCAAGTGTGAATGCAAAAGAGAAATTTTAGGTGAGCCAAGCTTGCTGAAGGACTGTTTAAAATGCAGTTATAAATGGCTGGGTACATTGCTGTGTAGGAGTATGCACGATGTTGAGGTCACATCTTCAAGTTGGGTAAATCATCACAGCACAGCTTAAGTCAGGGAAACAGAGAACTTGCAAAATCTGAGTATTTTGTCAATTAGAAATCTCTGGGACTGATGCTACAGCTGATTTTTGGTGCTAGAACTCCTCATATTCAAATATAGATCTTCCAGGCTTTCTTGTGAGCAGCTCTGATGTGGCTCCATTCTTATAATGAAAAGACAAAAAGAAAGTAAGTTACATCAAAATCTTGGATGAATTAAGGATAAGTAATCACTGAATTGGAGTACAACTGTGAAGCATAAGTTTATTAAGAATAAGATGAATTAATTTACATTAATGCCCATTAATGCCAAGCAACGATTTTAACATATTCTTTTTAATTCACAACTGCTGATCCTTAAACTGGCCAGAAATCAGAAAGAAAAGCAAAACTCCAGGCTATCTAAAAACAGTTGTTTTCACTTGACAGTACTTCTACAAGAGAAAAAGTACATACACAGCTTCTTGAAATACTGATACTACAACAACAGATTTATTTCAGTTTGTTTTTTGACTGGCCTCCTCCTTTGCACCTGTAGAACTGTAAGTGAAAACAAACACAACAATTAATCCTGATCCTCTCCATAATACAGGTACCACCCAAATGATCCAACTACAAATGATACAAAACCTTTCACAGTTTTAAGGACACAAGAAGGTAGAGTAGATTTTGAAATCTGAGAATATTTTATTGCTGCTATCAAGAGGGTTGGTGGCTAAGTTCTGTTAACCACTTAAATATTCACTCATCTAAAAATTAGTCTGGACATCTGTGAATACATTGCCTTCCTCAATGTCTGCTGTCTTTTATCATAGAATCATTATGGTTAGGAAAGCTCTCCATGACCACGGAGTCCAACCTTTGGCAGTACATCACCTTGAAGCTAAACCACAGTGCTAAGTGCCACTTTCAGTTATTTCTTGACTACTTTTTGCATTCAGTGAAGCTGGAAATGGCACAAGGATAGCCTTTCTTTCAGAGTTCTCTGGCACTTCTGTTCTTTGCCTCAAAGAGACACAAAACACAGAGGTAAACAAAGAGGAAAAACAATAGCTGAAAAAAAGTTACTGCAACTCCTTGTTGCACAAAACTTAAATAGGTGGGGTGTAAGGTTTAAACTACTCAGTAGGCAAAGAGACTTCACAGTCTTCAGAGTCTTCCGGATTTCAGTTGCCTAGTTTATCTCTTCGGAACAGTGCTTTAAAGAGTAGTTGCATGACACACACCAATATAAAACACCTAAAATATCACTATAAGCCATATGAAAATAAAACAAATAAAATTTGCCTTTCTAGAAAATTATAATTACAGACTGTATGAATGCTGTCAGTGCTTGTGCTACTGTACTGCACATCATCTATTTCTTTGTTCTTAACTCCTTTGTTCAATGAGTCAGGATATCCTGACACAAAAGACTGAAAAATATCAGCACAACAACAACAATACTACACTGCTTTGGAAGTGCTTCATAATTTTCAAGGCAAAGCTACCAAGTGTAGAGGGCTAATACTATGGCACTACAGTCTGCAATCAAAACTTTAGCAAACATTACAGTTGTCAGTTTGAGGTTGGAACATCAAGATAGGCAAGGCAGAGATCCTGTAACAGGGGAAAAACAGCATGATGTTAATCTGAGGAGGAGAGACATGCACCCTGTTTTCTACATGTAAGGGTGTTAAGCTTCAATCCTTTCTCTTGGCTTCTCTTCCTGTGTGAAGGAAGATCCTGCTTGTTTGATGGTTTTCTTCTCCATCGGGAGAGAAGGCAGAACGCTGAACGTAACCCAGAGAAGACAAACGTATTAACTATGCACGCGAGGAAATGCTATAATGCCCACTAAAAGCCCATTAAATAAGCCTTCTGCAATTTTTACTGAAAACTAAATGCTGGTGCAAGAACTCAACGTCCACCCCTCCACTGTACGCTCTGCAAACTACGGAACAGACCAGTGCCACGAGTAGGCTAAAAGGGATACCTTGTAAAAAGGCACTATAAATGTGAAAATCGCATGGCCCCTCCGGGTCTGGGATCCCCGGGAAGGGCCGGGTGCTGCTACAGGGTCTGGCCAAAGGCAGCCCACAAGCCCGGGGAAGCCCTCGCTGACAGCTGCGTACCCCAGCACGCCACCTCTGCTGCTGCCTGAGCCAGAGCACTCCCCCGGGCGGCTTTGCCTTGGTTTTAAAGATTAGCGATGAATAATTGCCTCCTCGTCGTAGTCTGGGAGCGACCGCTGCCACCAGGCACTGTCCTAACGTGAACCCGTTCCGGTGGAGCTGTACAGCCGAAGTGCTTGCGGGCGCGGGGCAGACCTCCCCAAACCCGTCCTTTCGGCACCTCGTTCCCCTGCGACCCCTTAAGCGCGGGCCCCTCCGTGTGCCGCCCGGGCCGGCGTCCGGGAGCGGGGCAGGCGGGGGCACCGCACGCCGCCAGCGCACTCGTGCTTCGCTCCCTGCCCTCGCAGCGTCCCGTGAATCACCGCCCATCCTCCCGCCGAAGGGCAGCCGAGGCGACGGCTAGGTTTGACTAAAAGGCCAAAACCCCCACCAGCTCCGCAGCCGGCGGGGCGAGGAGGAAGGCGGGGCGGCGGGGGCTCCCCCAAGGCATCACGGCAGGGATAAAGTCAAAGTGTTTCCGCCGTGGCGCTTAGCGGGCTGCGAGCTGCGGCTGTGCTGGCGCGGCCCCGCTGCCCCGAGTGCCGCCCGCAGCAGCGGCCCGAGCCCCCGCCCCCCGGTCCCGGCGCCGCGCCGGCATGAGCGGCGGCCCCGCGCCTGCCCGGCAGCCGCTTCGCCCCGGCGGCAGGCGCCAGGCGGCGGGCTGAGGGCGCGCAGCGGCGGCAGCCGAGCGCGGCCGCCGGAGCCCGGCGCTCCTTCCTTCCGCGGGGTCGGGGCCGGGCGCGCCCCTGGCGAGGGGCGGCGGCGGTGGGCAGCCGGGCGCCCTCGCCCCGCTCTGGATGCCCATCGCGGCTGCTCGGGCCGGGGGGTGGCTGCCTCTCCCCGGCGGGGGGCGCGGGCCAGGATGCCGGTGCTGGAGCGCTTCTTCCCCGCGGCAGAGCCGGGCAGGCGGAGGAGGACGGGGGACGAGCCGATGCCCTTTCCCATGGGCAGCCTGCCCGGTTATCAGCAGGGGACCCTGGCCTGGGACTTGCCCGAGATGATCAAGATGGTAAAGCTCGTTTGGAAATCCAAGGGGGAGCTCCGCGGGACGAAGCACAGAGGCGTTTTGGAGAGCGAGGATGCCCTGGGCGGTTCGGCAGGTAGGTTTCCCCCGCGCTGCTGCTCGGGGAAGCTGCGGGACTAACGCGGCTGGGGGCCGGCGGTGGCGGGGAGCCGCGGCCGGAGCCGGACCGTCCCGTCGTGGGGCAGAGCCGCCGGGGCCGCAGAGCTGCCGGAGCGAGCGCGGCCGGGCTGAGGAGCAGCCGGTGCTTTGGGCAGCCCTGTGCCGCCGCCGGGACTCGCGCACCGGAGTTTGTGCCGCGCTGAAGCCACGTCAGTTTGCCGATGGCGCTCCCCCGGTCCGGTCTGTTGCGTGGCTTTTGTACGCGGGGTGATAAAAGCTCGGCTGAAAACCAGAGCTCGGCTGGCTGGAAACCGCCGGGGCAGCCGGGCTCGGTGCCGGCGCGGAGAGCTCTCCCTGCCCGCGTGGAGCTCCGCAGCGGCGGCCCCGCGGTCAAGGTGACGGAGAAACGGCGCCCCGGGGCCGCCGGGCAGCCCGGCCGCTGCAGGAGCTCTCCTGGCTGTGCTCGCCGTGCCCTTCCGAGCGCATGGCCTCTCCTCTTGCACCGCCAGACCTCTCCCCGATCTTTGCGTGCGCCGGGCTCCCTTCCCAGGAGCTGCCCGCGCTTCCCTTGTGCAAAGCTGAGCGACTCCCTTACGGCTTGGATTTTGATAGCCACCACTATTAAAAACTTGAGAAACGCTGCCCTATCCCACTACTTTCTCTTGAAACGTGGTATATCACTGGGTAAAGAGCACGTGCTTTTTCCTTAACTGTGTAAATCTTGTCTGTAAGTTTTTTCCGATGTCACTAAGGTACGGCATGTCATCACGTGCCTTACTGAAGTCCAGGTTGGACCTGCAGCATTTTAATTAGGTAGAGATGAGTTGTCAGATTAGCAGGGTACTTCTGATCGGTTGATTCTGCATCTTAAACTGTGCTCCGCACTGCGTATGGTTCAAAACTTCTGTTGAAGTCAAGGTCATAGGCCTATGGTTGTCTCACTACCAGCTGGTAATTTTTTATTCTCCTGTAATTGCACTACTGTGATTTAATAGACTTTATGAAACTGTGTGGCTTGCTTCTTCAGAACTCTGGATTATCTCATCTCTGCTTCTTGGTCACTAAATTCTTCTGATGCATTCAGTCTTCAAACATTGTGCCTTCACCTTCCTTTGGTGTACCTCTTATTGAGACCTATAATTTACTGTACTTTGGACCAGAATAATTTAATTTCTTAGATAGAATCATGTCTTTGTAGGTATTTCGAAGTGCTTGTTTTGTGTATGTACATATATATTCTCTGTAATTGTATATATAAACTTGAATATTAAATAGGTATCAGTCTCTTTTGAATGCCGTCTCAGGTTGGCTGGTTGGTTATTGTGTCTGTTATTTGAAATGTATGCAGTTTAATCAAAGAATGCCTGGTCCACTTCCATTTTGAAAACAGGGAGGTAGGTCTTGGACTCTGAGGAAGATGTACAATCTGTCACCCTACTCTTGGAGAATCACTTCAGTTTAAAAGAATAATAAGTAAGAGTGATGTGGATAATGAAAGAGGAGGTCATATTGCTCTTTAAGACTTGGAGCAAATCAGCTGGGAATGTGCTATAGCCAACCAGGGAAATTGAGGCTTGTGTGGTGAATGCTGAGTGTTCAGAGATGGACCCTAATTAAGCAACTCAAGAAATGCTGCATTGCTTACACCATATGTATGAGTAATGGTGGTTTTTTAGTGTGCTTGTGTTGTATCTGGTGAAATTACTTTCATTAGGTAACAAATGAGATTCACCTTCAGATTCCTGGAGGCAACTAAAAATGAGCGTGAATGTACAGATTAGTCCACTAGCAGGATGTGAGTAACTTGCATTTACTCAAATGGCCATTACTCGTATCCTGTGGAGGGGACAGTCCTCTTCATGGTGCCAGATCTGTTTCATAAGCTCAGCTGACTTGCAGCTGTACAAATCAGGGCAGAAGTTGACTCCTAACTCTCAACACTTTAAATACGAATCATCAGACGGTTTGAGGGAACCAGACCTGGGTTGCTGGTTTTTCCTCCTCAGCAACAGTCATCCTAGTAGTTTTCCCTCTTGTGGTTTCATTTTAGTCACTTTAAGTACATTGGAGTATGTGGGAAAACCAGTAAATGCTGAAATCTAGTATACTTAAATAAGTGCAGAGTCAAAGAATGCAGAAATGGGAAGAAGAGATAATCGTTTGGAAGGCTCAGTAGTTTGAGGTACTCAGCTTCATGTTTGGGTGATGTTTTTTACATGTTTGATTACTGGGAAAAAAAAACAGAACAAAACTTCATTACTTGTATCTTACAAAAAAAGTCAGTACTTAGTCAGGAATCAGATTTTCTTCTGGCGGAGTTAAAACAAATAACTTCTGCTTGAGGTACTGCTAGCTAGGCAAATAAAGGTTGATTGTTCAGTAGTAGAATTCACAGCACTTTCCACATCAAGGGCTTTTTCATTTGAATTTGTAAGTATTCATGTGATAACTCATGTTCTGTTATCACATCCTCATGAAACTACTTTGTTTACAGTAGAAGAGGAAATAGATATGAATTCTGGAAGGAAACCGTCAGGATTTCTGGCTTGCTTGGTCATATTAATACAGATTTAGCTAAGCAAGTTTCTTTGCTTTGTCCGGGTGATCGGACTGGGCTTTGGGCTGGCTTGCTAGAAAAGTCACAACCCTCTTAGCCACAGATAGTGTGAAGGAGGAGAGCTATATCTGCACATGATGTCAGTTCTGTGGATGGCAATGTCTTGGGGACCCATTTAGCCATAATTTATACCACATTCCCCTTTCCTGAGGTAGGAGTAGAGAGCAAAACTATCTATGTGTCCTGGACTCTCATATGTAAGAGCTATATCTGGGTCTTTCACCTTGTTCAGTACCGAGAATAAGCTATTTAATCTCCCTGCAAAAAAACAGTTTGCAATACATCATGCAGCACGTAGCTGGGATGAATGAAGAACTCAGATTTCAGTGACTGCCTGCCTGGGGTTTCTAATGATGATTTATTTTCACTTCCAAAGCAGTAAAACTCTCATCTTAAGCCTTCTCTTCTTGTTGCCCTGCTTTTTAATGTTAGTATCAGTTAAGACTACAGACCTTTTTCTCCTGCTCTTGGCCTGCTGTTGCTTAGTAACTCTTCCCCCCCACCCCACCCCACCCCACCCCATTTCAATCCCTGACCAAATCAGCACAAAATTGAGATTTGTTGAAGACTCCCTCTTGCTGTGCCAAGAGCCATTTCTGTGGGAAATGGGTATAATTTCATGTCATTCCATACTGTGTTTCAAACAGATTATTTGCAAGCCAATGCCTTTTACTTGAATGAAATAACAGCATGTGTTGATATTATTACAACAGAATTGTTCAAATAATTCTGATCTACGACAGTGTTGATCTCTAGGAGGAAACTCTGTTCTGTTTAGGACCCTAACTTTCTTATCACCCTCTCCTAGAGTTCAGCAGTAGCTTTGCATATCAAACAAACCTGATCAGGGAACAGGTACAGGTTTGCCTCCGAGAGTCTGTTGGGAGCATTTGTAACCTCTTAAGCTTACAGTGATCATCCCAGATAACTCCAGAGAGACTTTCTTGCGCATGTGCAGACATGCATGACTTTGAGAGAAGGTGCAGTGCTACTAAGAATGATCGAGGTCTGTTGAGACACTGTGGGTTTTTTGAAATAACCCTGAATGTTTTTTTTCCACTTACCTCTTTCTGTTGGTGGATGTTTTCTCAGAAATGTAGGTTCTGATTCATGTGTGTATCATGCTTGTTGTTAACTGGCAAGTCCCTTTGCCATGAGTAGGAAAAACAAGCAAGTACCACTCCTATTCCTATTTCCAGTTGGGAAAATCTTCACCAGTTATTGGTGTGTCTATTTACTTATCTTCAGTCCACTGTCTCCTTTATGCTTCAGTAGTCTATTCAAACTTCTTGTTTGCTCTTTCAAACCTTAGAGCTGTCTGCTGAACAATCTTGTGATACACCTGTTGGAGAGGTCAGAGTAAAATCATGTGTGTTTCCTCAGTGGTTGCTTGAAGGTCTTCCTTAAAGTTATTCACGAGACTCCCAAAGACTTTGTTTTTCCATAGTATCCCAGGAAACATGCCTTCTACTTAATTTTTCTTTTGTATTTAACATTTTTTATCATGCTGTGCAATAGCTTTGCTGTGCATGTTAAAATAAACTTCATACTTCTGCTTTCTTTCAATGCTTATAGAATAACAAAATTATTTATGTTGGAAGAGGCCTTTAAAGACCATCTAGTTTCAACCCCCATAGACCTGGTTGCTCAAAGTTCCATCCCACCTGGCCTTGAAGTCTTCCAGGAATTGGCGTCCACAGCTTCTCTGAACAACCTATTTGGGTGTATGTTTAGCTGTGACACCTTGAAACTCATGCTTGTATTTGTAGTTCCACTGCAATAAATTCGTAGTTCCACTGCAATAACTAATAATCATAAAATCTTTAAATCTGCGAGTTACTGAGAACTAAATGAGGGTTTGACTAACAGCTCAAAAGCTCATAGTTTTGAATATTTGGTGCTGAGCATGTAGGTGCCGCAAATGTAGACCCTAGTAATAAATAAAATGTGGGACATATCAAATGGCATTGTCTTAGCATCTGACTAGTCTTCTGTGTTATTGTTTAGATTGAAATCAGCTTTGTTTATGTCCTGCTGACAGATGCACAGCAGGCAGGAGGGCAACTTGCTATATATTTCTGAGGTTAAGTTTTCTTTTCTTCTTTTTTTCCCCCGAGTTTTATGTTGAGACTTGTTAAATCCATTACACTTAGAAGGACAAAGAATGTGAATTTGATTGCTCACTGACTGTTGTCTTGAAAATCCTGCCCCTGGGAGCAAGAAATTTGCTATTCTATATTTGTGCAGAACTGGTTAAAGCAGTGGAACTGTGTGTGATGGTCTCATTAAGAACAGTGAAATTAAACAGTGTACAGTACCACTTCTGTAGTGTGTGTATGTAGACCAAGAGAGAAAATTCAGACCACATCTATGGGTAATGCTGTTCAAACACAACTCTTCAGTTTATTGGCTGAACATAAGTTACTAATACATAAGATTTGGGACTATTTTTTTTCAAAAAGACAATACTAATTAGAGAATTGGCTTCAGAGATTGTAAGAAATTACTTTGAGATGCTAAATCATGGTCAGCATTTAAATTCTGGTGCTTGTTTGATACCTCCTCTTTACTTTGAAGTATTTTTAAAATGTAGTGTAGAATGAGAAGCTGAACTGATAGTAGAAGTCTTTAATTTTGAACATGTCAAAATGAGCTTATGTGAGTGTCAGTTGAAGTTGTGTTTATTTTGGGAGTGAAATTTTTTTACTTAGCTGCTGTGTTTAACCACTCTCTTCTGTTTCATTCTTATGTACATTTTCTGGTGGGGATTTGTTGGGATTTTGGGATAGTCACAGTAAAGTTGGAAGTGACCTTGAAGATGAAGAAGTTCAATCACTGCCATGTCCACCAAAATAGGAGCTAGACCAGGGGGAAACAGTGGAGAAGAAATAATGTGAAAATCTCAGTTATTTCTTAATAGTCTTTCAGTTCAGCCTGGCTGGCACATTTTTTGTTTGCATTAATGTGGATGTTGGAAAACAAAATTTATTTGCAGAAATATTTGGAGAAGCTCTTTGAGCGGCTGTTCAGCTATGTACAACCACAGAAGAGAGAAAAAGATTACAATATTATAGAGCTAAGACTTCAGGATAAAGTTAGGAGATAAACCAGAATTACCCAGATTGGATGTTGGCCAGCATGAAGAAGGGAATGGGGCTGGTGTGCTAGAAAATTGACAGAGGTTTATTGGTCTGTCAGCTCACAGACAAATGAGCAGTCTGCTGAAAACTGTAAATACAAATAGAGCAAATTCCAGTGAGCTGTGTAATGGTGTCCAGATCTGTTGCTTTCAGTGAAGCTGTTCTAAATATTAGGAGCCAAAGATGTGGCTTTATATATAAAAATATTGTTTCTAAAGGAAAAGCTGAAAAAGCTACTACACTGCAATTCAGAGCTGGGTTTGGGGGGTGTTGAATGCTTGTTTGCTTCATTAGGGATAAAGCTGATAGTTTTCTTTTATCTTTGGTAACTTGACTCTAAAGTTCTATGTACTCTGTGAAGAATGAGACTGATCAGCGGCTACTGATGGAAAGCAGTGGTGGTATTAGCCATGCCTGCCTAGTGCTGGTGGTTTTCTGTATTGCTTAAATGTTGTGAGAGAAGTGTTTAAAATGCATTGTGGGAGGCTCGATACTGCATCCCAACTCCCAAAGTAGGAAGTGCATTGTATGCAACGTGTTTGCTGCTGTTTCAGTGCTTCTTCATAACAAACTTTGTGATCTGTTGTACTTAACAGAGTTCATTTGGAGATATGCATCCCAGACAGCTTTCTGTAGTCCTGATTTAGGAAGTGTGAATTTGGCTTTCTATCCAGACAACAAAGAGAAATGGTGTCCATGTCACCATTTTTTCCACTATGACCTATTCACACTCCCTTCTCAGAGCTCTGTTTTCAGAATATGCTAAACCATGTTACTTAAGATAATAGCTCACATGCTGCCCCACCACTGCCACGTTTCCAGGGGGCATCTTTACAAATGGGCAAACTTGTCTGAATTGGAGTTGTCCTGCAGGACTCCCTGGTGTCACCTCCTTTGAAAAAAGTCAATTGACCTCAGGCTGATTCTTCACAGCAAGTATGCATCTGGTTCTGGCCATAATTTTATAAAACTTTCTAGTTCTCATGTCTTCCTTTTATCTGGATTAAAAAGTGAAACACTCTTGAGATATCCAGCTTAAAATATGCTTTGCCATTTGTTAATAACTTTTCGTAAGTCATGCTAACTTTTGTCAGAAAGAGGATTCAGCCTACTAAGTTATGGGATAAATTACATTGGGTTAAGTACTTAACTGACCCATGGTGTGGACTTG
Organism: Taeniopygia guttata; assembly: GCF_048771995.1. Taxonomy (NCBI): domain Eukaryota; kingdom Metazoa; phylum Chordata; class Aves; order Passeriformes; family Estrildidae; genus Taeniopygia; species Taeniopygia guttata. Next base: position 65,627,744 of record NC_133027.1, on the reverse strand, counting down.
CAAGACAAAAATGTCTTTGCTCTTCGTTTTTTTCCTCAGCTTGCATCATACAATTTCTTCTGTCAATGTTATGGTTAACAAACAAACAAATTCTGCATGAGAGAAGGAATAAGTCCTTCTTGCTCACCTCTGGATAAAGCATTCTTTTGGCTCTCTGTGGACTGCCAGCTGTGGTTTTCCCTAAAAAAGTTGAACATAGTATGTTCTAAGGTATGTACTAAGAGAGCGGGCCAACACAACAAGGATTTAGTAGGCTCAAGAGTATTGCTGTCAGTGATATTGTCACGCTTATGACAGTAGCAATAGAGAGGCAAACCCCTTCCATTGCTCTTTGAACAGAATATCCTGAAATTCAGGTATCCTTCAAATTGCCCTCAGAAAATAAAACTTTGCCATTGACCTTTGCCAGTTTATTTATAATCTCTGGGGATGGAGGATGATGGAAGTGCTCCCCAGTCCCAGGAACCGAGGACCTGTTTGAAATTTGCAGTGAAGTCAGGGACAGTCTTAACATAGACATAGATGGGCTTTGTTCTAAACCAGGATGTTCAGTGTTACTTTTAGGTAAAATCCTGTGGAAGGTGTACTCTTGAGTGTCTCTTTATATACAGGAGACCATTTGGAGAAATTGCTGTAAACTTCCCCAGCTCTGATCCTTTCTGAAGGGGAAGTGTGCAAAACTCTGCTTCCTGTGGGAGCATATGAAATCCTTTCATCTGCAGCCAGCTCTGGCTTGTGTGGAGGTAATGCCCTTCAAATATTGCTATCTCAGTGTTCTCCTGATATCCCTGACCTAAGGTAAAGACAAAGTATTAACTCAAAGGCTTACTTAAAAGATGCTCTGTGCAGGTGCTGTTAGTAATGAAGAGTTATCCTGGAGGGTTTTGGGAACGCATTGTGCTGTGGCAGGCATTGCTTCTTTCCTGCTGCTTAAGCACTGCCTTGAGATTGAACGCTTTGTTTTCAGCTGCAGGAATTACAGATCAGACAGAAGAATACTTCTAAACTGAGTACTGCAAAATAGTGTTTGAACACTGCTTTTGAAAGTTAAATCATAAAGTAGGTTCATCAAGTAGAAGGAATTAGTTTTAAGCTTGCTGAAACTATGTTCCACAATAGTAAAAAACTAGTGTCTACACAGATGTGCCAGGTGAATATTCAATTAAAAATCATACAGAATAACTGGAAAATGCAGGTGCAGAACATTTCTTAAGCCTTCAAAATTTCGACAGGTGCTGAAAACACCTTAAATACACAGTCCATTATCCTGTTTTTAATATCTGTTGGCTAAGTTCTTCCTTGTCCAATAAGAAGTGCTTCTGTGAGCAAGCTTTCCGTTAGTTAAGGTTATCAGCAGCAAGTCCTTGGGGATTTATCTCTGCATGTTATCCAGGTTGTCAGGAGATTGTGTTCACTGAAACACCCAGTTGCTTATCCAAATAGCTGTGTTCCAAACTTTGCTTATCCAAACATCTTCCAAACAGTTCATGTGTGCAAAACTTAAACTGGAAATCTTGTAATTACAGGCTTTCATGGAAGATTTCTTATTTCCTACTTCCAGCCTGACTGGATATACTGCAGGAACAGCTGCCTTCACAGTAATTGGGCAACTGCATTTCTAACTCCAAGTCGAACTGAGAGAATAAAGGGGTGAGAGAGTCTGGGCTTCTGTGAAATGCCAGAAAAAATTACTTGATCCAGCTTGGGGTCTGCATGCAGGTTTGTCTCATTAAAAGAAGTGGGGAGAGGAAAAGAGTTCTGTACTCCCTGCTTGCAGATTATTTTAGTGATACAGATTATATTCAGGAGCACTAACAGCAAGAAATAGAAAACCACATGCAAGAACTTCTGAACTTTATAGGTGCTGCACAGCTATTGCACTTGCGTTCTGTTCTTTCTGGAACACTACTGAATGTGCATTTCATGTTCTCATTTGGGAACTAAATCTAGCTGAATAAATTAGTACTGGGAATATCTCAGAACTGAACTCAGTTCTGTGTGTAAGTCTGTGTGTTGCTTTCCATGACCACTGGAAAAGAGACTAAGGATAGAAGAATTTATTACACAGATGAGAACTACCACCCTAAAATGGCAGAGGTGCAAGGCTTTTAGATGAGACAGTGTCAGCATACACTTCCAAGCCAGGTCAGTTTGAACATCCTGTTTAGAGTCAGCAAACTGAGAGCTCTCAAGGAAGCAGAGCAGTGAGGAACAGAGCGCACTTAGAGGAGACAAGCAATGCGTAGGAGTTGGAGGGAGAGGTGGTAGTTTCCTCAGTGCTGTTTAGGCCACTAGCATGTCCCAAGTTGAATCCCAAATTCCCTCCTTGTCAGTCATGAATAAGGCGACAATCACTGTTTTGTATAAGTGCTGGCACAGCTTTTTACCCGTCTTCTTTCTGTCAAGTTGTCCTGCCCTCTCATTGGAAACCATAATTGCAGATGTGGATAAGGGTATGGTGACACAGATGAAATGGGCTTGATGCAGTCCTGCATTCACTCAGAGACTTTTTTTTTAAGGGGCATGTTATGAAGTATGGTTTATCCGTTTTTCTAGCTTCGTGCATCTCAGACAAAGTGATGAAAATACCAAGGATAGCAACTCAAGTTATAGCAGCATAGGGGCTCATGCTGAAGACATGAGCTGCAGGCAAGAGCATAAAGGAGCCATTACAGGACTACAGTAGTTCAGCTTAATGAATAATCAGAATGTTTCATTATGATATCTTCTCTTTTTTCCTGAGTACTGGTTAACTTACCCACTGTAAAAGTAAAAGGGATAGTAGGACTTGTGAGGTGAGTACAGATGACATACTGCAGGCAAGGTGAAGTGCAATAAATAATAAGTAACTTGAGATATAATTTAAGTAATCTAAGTTGTAATAAGTAGCTTAAAACAGAAGTGTGCCCAAAGATCCTATTTTGCTGGGGGACAATCAATAAGAGTCAGAAGTGTGGTATTTTCCTGTCAGAACTGGACTGTGATGTGTTCAGTGCGTGGTCTGTGTGGTTTACCTGTTAGAAATGTATGATCCTTGACAAGATTTCACAGATCATCAGGAGAACCTGAATTGTCAGATCTTCGGTAATAACTAGGTCTGAAGTTCTGCTTCAAGATAGAAGCCTAACTTAATTGTCAAGGAAGCTACCTGATTTGTGCCAAATAAATGCTTAAGCTACCTACAGAATCCTGTTCTGGTTTTTGGAGTTAAAAGATGCAATCTGTAAAATATGATCATCTACTGAAATCACATAGCTGTTAAATCATAATTACATTAAAGAGATAATTATGTAACCAGCAAGCCTATTTAATTTCCCTGTGGAATAGTAATAGACTAGATCTTCACTTCCCCCGTTTCTAGCCGTGCACATCATTAAGTACCTACTAAGTAGCTGGCAAAACAGAGTAAAAGTTAAACTAACTTTGCTAATAGTGAGCTGGAATTCTCATAGCGAAAATGCAAGGTACCTTATTTAAATATTGGCTGCTTGACAGAATCTGCGCCACAAGCCTCACAAGACTGTCACTAATCTTTCTGTAAGTGCCCTGTAGCCAAAAATGTGCTGATGTCTGGCTTTGCACAGACTGGAGACCTGGGAGATTATATGTTTTGAATAGGATCAAATGACTAGAAGGGGAAAGCACTCTATACTTAGCTGTCTTGTCATACAGACAGAAAAACGTTTTGCATGTGACCTTGTTAACAGCATGAATTAAGAGCAACACTGAATTAGAGGCAGAACTTCTGAGGCTTAGATCATCATTGAGAATCTGTGTTTTTCTGGTCATCTGCTTAATTTTTTCCACTATTCTCCTTTTTAGACTTAAATTTTTGTGCTGACTCTAGGTCACATGGAGAGATGAGGGTGAGAAATTCGCCAAGCCAGTTCTCCTCCATTTTAGAAAAGCAGAGCAACAGTTCAATACAGAAGTTTTTTCACCATTACTGTCAAGTCCTTGATTTCTCTTAATAGCCATTTGTTCTCCCTTCATACTGCAAAGTCTGTCCTCTGTACTCCTCAGCCACTATGCCTTTGAGCAGCTTTCCAAATTATTACGACCAGACTGACTACCTCACTGCAAATTAATTTTCTTCTGTTGCAATCACATCTCTGTCTTCAACTTAACTGGTTCCCACACCCTCAGTATTAATTGCCTCTTCTCTATTTCAGATATTCTTTGAAGCCTTCCCCTCCTGTAGCCTCCACCTCTGTGCACAGTACATTTTCACTCATGCTTCTTTCAACAGAAAATTGGCGTTTCCTGTCCCTTGCACTCCCTCTTCCTCCTTGTTATAGGCAGAATTTTATTTACTGCCCCTTTCCTGTAACAAAGGATAGCACATGGTAGATAAGGCTGTGTCCTGTTGGAGTCTGCAGACAGTTGATGTCCCCTACAAATACAGCTTGCCATGTCACTGTATGAATGGCTCGTGAAATGCCTCATAAATATCTGTTCCCTGGCTCAAGTCAACAGAACTCTGAGCTCCTCTTTTTTTCCCAAATAGCACCCCATACTTTATTTTAGTTAGGGTAGATGAAACTACTGGGACGACTGTCACGGTGCAAAGGCAGGAATGCTGCTAACCAGCAACTGTTTAAATTATGTGTCTCAGCCAGAAGGTATATATTCAGTACCCTGCAGGAGCTTCTCTTTTACCTTTGTCCAGAAGGAGAGAGTAGATACTGAAACTTAATTTTCTGTGAAAACCTCATTGTGCACTGGGTCACGAGCATTGCAATAACCAAACCCCTATGGCTTGTAGGAGTCAGCAGCTTTCCCAAGTGAACTGGTAAGATGTTGCCAGTAGAAACTTGTTTGGCTTTAGTACTGCTGGTCAAAATTCTGCTCCTGTTCCCAAACCTATCTTTTTATCAAGAGAAGAATGTCAGCCTCTTCTGAGTGAGCACAAACGGGGCACACAGCAGCAAAACTTTGTATCTGTCTCAAATTTTTCTTATAGTTAAGAGCTGGATAAAGTAACACAGAACCATCAGGGCCACACACAGGGACAGAAGTGGAAGGAGAAGAGATTAAATAAAATAAAGCAGTGTGATAGTAAAAGAAAAGCATGTAAAATATGAATGCCAGACAGATGGCTTGAGTGGGGAGCACAACTAATCCATGGGATATCAGCACAGTTGGATGACTGTTTTAAAATCTCTTTAAAGAGGGAAACCGGTAATTGAACTGGATTGGACAAGGATAAAGCAAAAATAAGCTGCACTGAAATGAGGAAAGAACAACTTCTTAGACATCCCTTATGTAGTGCTACATTGCATTATAAATCATAAAATGGTTTGGGTTGGAAGGGACCTCAGAGATCATGTAGTTCTAACCACACCACCACGGGCAGGGACACCTTCCACTGGACCAGGTTTCTCAAAGCCCCATCCAGCTGGGCCTTGAGCATTTCCAGGAATGGGGCATGCACAACTTCTCTGACCAACCAGTTCCAATGTCTCACCGTCCTCACAGTTAAGAATTTAATTCTTATATCTAAGCTAAACCTGCCCTCTTTCAGTTTGAAACCATTTCCCCTTGTTCTGTCACTTCATGCCCTTGTAAAAAGTCCCTTTCCAGGTCTCCTGTAGGCCCCTTTTAGGTACCAGAAGGTGCTGTAAGGTCTCCGTGCAGCCTTTGCATCTCCAAGACCCCTCCAATTCTCTCAGCCTGTGTTCATAGGAGAGATGTTTTAGCCCTGTGAACATCTCTGTGTCCTTCCTCTGGCTTTGCTTCAACAGATCCACCTCCTTCTGAGGTGTGCCCCAGAGCTGGATGCAGCACTTCAGATGAAGCCTCATGAGAGCAGACTGAGGTGGCAGAAGCACCTGCCTTGCCCTGCTGGCCAGGCTGCCTTTGACACAGCCCAGGACATGGCTGATCACTTTAGCTGTGAGCTTACACATGTCAAGTTCATTCATGTCGAGTTTCCCAGCCACCAGCACGTCCAAGTCCGTCTCACAAGGGCTGCTCTCAATCCATTCTCCACTCAGCTTGTACTTTTGCTTGGGATTGCCCCTATCCAGGTGGAGGACCTTGCCTTTGATCTTGTTGAACTTCAGGAGATTTGCACAGGCCCACTTCTCAAGCCTAGTAAGGTCCCTCTGGATGGTATCCCTTCTTTCCAGCATACAGAACACGCCATAGAGCTTGGTGTTGTTGGCAAACTTGCTCAGGGTACATTCAGTCCCAGTGTCCATGTTGCTGCAAAAGTGTGGTGTAGTGCGGGTTGCTAAGCCAACCCCTGGGGAGTGCCAGTTGTCACTTGGACATTGAGCTATTGACTGCAGCTCTTGAGTTTGACCATCTGCCACTGCCCATCTGTCAAATCCATGTCTCCCCAGTTTAGAGACAGGGGTATCGTGTGTGACAGCATCAACTGCTTTGTACAAGTCCAGGTAGATGATGTCAGTAGCTCTTCCCATAACCACTAACACATTGATTCCATTGTAGAAGGCCACCAATTTGTCAGGCATGATTTGTCCTTACTGAAGCTGTTGTTTGCTGTTACCAATCACCTCCTTATTTTCCATGTGAGCATTTGGTGTAGTTTCCAGGAGGATCTGCTCCATGACCTTGCTGGTCACAGAGGTGAGATTGAGCAGCCTGAGCCTTACCAACCTACTGACATGTAGTTCTTAATATCTTCCTTGTATCCCTTTTCTAATAATGGGGACTTTGCTTCCCCTTTTCCAGCTGGTGGGAACTTTACTGAAATACCACAGCTACTCAAATAAGAAGGAGAGTGGCTTAGCTGCTTCATCTGTCAGTTCCCAAAATAGCCCATGAGTGCTGTATAAATCAAAAACTTCCTTGAAAGTAAGGGTGTGTATCACCTGCACTTCAGGCTGTCATCTTTGAGGATGAAATAAGAAAATATTTCTTTAAGGCTTGATACACGTGCTAGTGGAAGGTGGCCTGTGAACAGGAGGCACCAATTCACAAAATAGGTGGCATTCAGTTCCATGTGGGGACACGAGTACTCACTCTTGAAAGGAAGATGAAACAATTAAAACTGTTTTCTCTGTTACTGTTCTCCCTTTGTTATCAAATGTAAAATCTGCAAACAGATGTTGCAATGGAGCCATGGAAAATCGGGCAAATATTTAATTTTTCCATCCCTGTTTAGTAAATAAAGATGTTTTTACAAATAAAGAAACATGGGGGAAATAATGAAAAAGACCCAGAACCAAAAGGAGTTGCCTACCAGCTCCCATTGCCTCGAGTAGTGTTATCTTCCTATTTGCTGTGTGTGGAAAACCACACCTGAACGCTTGGCCAGCTGAGAGAGGCAGTAAGTCACTGGTGGAGCCACACATTGTGATTTTGCCAAATCACCAGTGACGGGCTCTGAAAGTGCACCCTGCAGACTGTTGCCAAAGGAGATGGCCTTCAAAGAGGTCAAAGTCTTCACTGCTTGAAAACGAGAGGTGGGAGGAGGATGGGTGACCACTGTGTTGGCTTTTCTGTGTGAATCTGTTATAAGGTGCAGAGTGGAGGAAGGAACTGACTTTCTTCTATTTCCTTTCTAGCTACTGAAGGCCTGAACTAATTTACAGGAAAGCTGCCAGCCTCTTTTTTTTTGGCGGTGGGGAGGTGTGGAGAACAAAGACTGTGTGTAACTCACTGCTTTTTGGGGGAAGTCAGCTAGCATTTAGAGCTCTTCGCAACAGATCAGAAATGAGCTTGGGGTGTCAGCTGTCAAAATACACATAGAAACCACTTTAAGAAGTGTGAATTATGCATGAGCCACTCAGAAGCTGCTCAGGGCTGTGTTGAGTGTCACAGGTGATCGTGCATTGGATCAGTGGTGGTCTGGTGGTGCCTTCTTGCTGTGTGGCACTGGGCTGTGTTTCCTGGGCTGCTGGGGAACGTGGAGGTGGGAAGCAGAGATGCATCTCTGGCTCAGGCAGCTCGGCACATCAAGAGTATGGGTGCACAGAGCTAAGCAGGGCCACACATGGGGAATCCAAAGGAATTGATCTTCTTCCTTGAAGATGCTGCAATTATGCAGCTTCAGGCAGGAGAGCTTTTGAGCTGCTGTGGCACCTTTCCAGGAGCTAATAAGAACTTGAAATAAAGCCCAGGCCCTAAATGCACTTTATTTAGGCTCAGAGTGGCACTTTTTCTTACTGCTGTAATTAAACAGGAAAAAGCATTTAAATTTATCTTTGAGTTTCTAGCTTTGAAATTGCATGGGCTTAGAGAGCTTTCATGTTAGGTGACAGGTGAGATGAGGACCAAACACTTGGCCTTCTGGATCTGCTTTGCCATCAATGCTGACTTCTGGCAGAGAGACTTAATGCTGGCTAGTGAGGTGAAAACAGTTTGTATCATAGGTTCCTATACAGTTCACCTTTAAAAACAGCCCACAGCATGTGGGTACAGAGGGATGATAACTCTGGAAACCACACACAAGTTCCTTAGTAAGGTTATTTAACTTATTGAATGTATACTGCATTGAGGAAGGCTAGGGTTGTTCACATGCTCCTCTAAGATGACAGAGCTAGAGAGATGATTTCTTCAGCAGCAGGGCAGTTGCTTTAATAAACCTAATATTTTGAGTATACTTAGAGCACCATCACATAATTTGCCTTACGCTTGAAGGCTGGTGACTGCCTGGAAGACTTCAGGGTGAAAGTAATGGCCTGTTAGCATGACCAGCTACCAAAGTGGCTGTTCTAACAGAAAGATTCAGCCCTATATTTTGTGACTGACTCAGCCCTTCCCAATTTGCCACACTGAACCAAAAGGGAAAAATTTTGGCTGTCTGACCCCATTTTGTCACCTTGAGGCCCAGTAAAGCATAGAATAAAGTCAGGGTTGTAAGAATCACTCAGCTGAAGCTCAGATTCTTCCTCTCCTTTTTAACTTACTAATTTATGGCTTTCATATTTTTAAATATATGCTTTCCTTTTGTGGATTTTAAAACAAGGAAAAGTAAAACAGCAGGTAGTCAGCAAAACTGACTTCTCAGGAAAACTAAAACAAAAATCGATTTTGTTGTGCTATTGAATGACTTAAATGGTACTCAGCCCCAGAGGTTCAGAAACAAGTCTAATTCAACCACTGAATATCTGTTTACACAATGACAGCTGATCTGTAATTTATGATGTTTCTAGATATGCACATTATTTTATGCCTTCAGGAAAAACTATCACAGTTTAAGATACTCGTCTTCTGATGATAATGAAGATCTTTCAAGAGTGCCTTTAATAAAGCCTTGCCCTTTCTGTCCTTTTGTCCAGTAAAGCCCACTCTGTCCCACTTCATGCTAGCAAAGAATGAGAGAGAGAAGCTGCTGAGCCTGCCAGCGTCTCTTGGAGTTTTATGAGGAGTTGAGGCATGATTAGAAACTGGGAAAAGGAGACCAGGAGCTTTTATGTGTCAGTGAGAAAGAATGAGAGTTTTAGAAACAGTTTGTGTAGAATGTGAGCCAAGAAGAAAAAAGGTTTAAACTTTTCAAGATCTTGCTTCTGTTCCCAGGCATGATAGAAATAAAGAACTAATTGAGCAATAAAATGTGCTGATATGAGTTGGCTAGGGTAGGGTCACTTGTAAAAGATTGCTAACAATAGGATGAGAGCTTTTTCCTCTGCAGGGAAGAGAAATTAAGGGGTATTAAATACTTGCCATAATATAGTCATGAGTGTTTGAAATGCACATATATGCACATATGTCCTTACCTTCCTTCTGATTTTGATGTTCATAAAATCTTTCCATGGTTCTGGTGAGGAAGGGAGGAATAAAACCTCAGCCCTGTGAATGAGCAGCAACTTGGCTGTCACTTGTGTCTGTCAGGGCTGCTTTGGGTGTTTTAAATCTGTGGGATCTTGTTTCCAAAGTGCAGGTAAGCTGTGTCACACAGCACATTCTGTTCAGTGGTAGTCTTTCTGTATCCCAGAAGCGCTCCCAGAATAAACAGTGTACCCCATCCTTCACTGCTTTTACTTTTGTAAAACCCAATCCTGAAGGTTACCCTATCAAGCAGCCTATGTACCTGTGTCCTGTTATACTGGGCAGTGCAGGTGAAAAAAACATCCACAGTTATTAGGCCCCATAACAAATCTAAATAAACAAATGTAATCAGTGGATGTCTTTGGAACTGCTCTCAAATAATGAATACAATTTATAGGACTAATCACTTTACTCAGCAGTGAGTAGTTGTAGAAACGGATTTTAAGGAAAGACTGAAGGAAACCAAACTGCTGAGGTACCAAAAATATCTTGCTCTGTTCCTGTAGGAGAACATAAAGCAACAACAACTAATAAAAAAAGTTTTATTAACTGTTGGAAGAATTATTTCTATTAGCATTTCCCAGTAAAATTGAGGTGACTTAATCCCAAATTTTCTTTCAAAAAAGGCGTTTTTTTCAGGCTGTTGGAGGTTGGCCACTAAATGTGTCTGTAACACATTAGGCACTGTTTCTCAAAACACCTTGTGGACTGCTAATTGGAGTTTGCATAATACCACAAAATTGCAGACATTCCTTTGAAATAAGTAGGAATGAAAACTGCTTTTCTGGGGTAAAAGAGAAGGGAATTTTTTATTTTTAACAAAAAGGCTTAACAAAAATCCTTTATTGGATTATGTTATTGTTACTATTGTTATTATTATTATTGTTTGCTTTCTTCCCCTGAAGAAATTAGGTTGAGGAAAAGTTTCTGAACAGTTTTGAATTACACAAGTTCAAGGAGGGCCTTGTACATACAGTACTACTGTTCAAGCCAAGAGGTAAACAATTATGAAATGCCTTTGAAATGCAAGGCTGGTAATGCCAAGGTTATGTATTTTGTCATTGAACACAACAGTAAATTGTTAGGAGTAGGAGTGAGTGATATTTATTACTTACACACAGATGTGTGAAAGAAAACTTATGAAATTTAATATCTCAGGGTTCAAATTCTTAGTGGTAACACTCTTGCTTTAAATCTGATATAGCCTATAGGAACCAGTCAGAAAGGAAAAAAAAAATGTCATTAAAGAAATACATTTGCTTGGTCAAAATTCAGACTTATTCTGCACTTTGGCTGATAGGTACATGTGCATTTCAGGCCCATCCACCCTTCAGATTTGGAGCTGTCCTGGGTTTGGATCTGAAGATGGTTTTAGGGTAGAATAGGATCAAACCAGGGCTGACACTGAAAATTATTAGTTAGCATTCTATATTTCTCTAATTGTCGGATCCTTTTCACAGCTTTACATTTTCAGAATAACAGTCCAAGCAAGCTGATACTGTTTCGTAAGTGTCCAGCAATTCATTGTGACTGGACGAGGTAGCAATTCTCTGAAGGGAAAGCTGGAAAAAGCCAGTTTCAGAGCATTGTGAAAGTGTGATTGGGTGCATGAGAGAGACGAAACCCATCCAATTAACTCTTATTTCTGCCTTAAATTCTGAAAGGGTAGATATAACATCTCATCATGCATGACATACCCAGCATGAAAGCATGAACATTTTATTTCCAAATCTGTTTCACCGCGCTGCATGATTCTTGTGTTTAATGAAATAACAGCAAAATGGAAGCTTTTAGGCAAGCAGATGGGTGTTGATTGAGTTGGAAACTTACACTGTATTTATCAACAAGAATGGTACCTAATGGTCAGAATCTGAGTATGGCAAATAATACAGTAGTTGGAGAACAGAGAGATGTTGGGGAAAGGAGAATTTTTTTTGTTTCAAGTGCCAGGTTTGACGGTGCATTTGTTTATGTCTAATAAATTCCTAATGCTTGGGTCTAAGACGTGGTATTTCAGTCTTGTATAAAGAAGGTTTTTAATGAAAAGAGCACATCCTTCACTTAAATCAATTACACAAAAAAGGAAAGAAAATCACCTTTTGTTATATTTGAAGCACAGGAGGAGGTGGCAAGGGCAGATTAGCAGGGCTTTGTGCGGCAGTGCTTGTGTATGAAACAAACAGCTTTTGACAGGAAGATTACAAAAACTGAAATTATGAAGAGAGAAGAGCTGTTGCTAAATGGTGAGCGTGTATTTGCTTTATTTACCCACCATTTTCCTTCTGCTTTAGCAGAGGTATCTGCCAGGCTCTTGAAAATTTTAATCATCCTTGAGCTGTCAAAAACTTAGTCGTCTGTGCAGTAAAGATGCATTTGCACAACCTGTTGGGTGGGAGAACCCCCCTGCCCTCCCTTGGGCTCCACTGTGCTGCTAATGCCAGGGCACGGAGTTCATGCAGAAATTGTGGCAAATTGCAGAAAGACAGCTGTCGGGTGATGTTCATTTTGAACTTCATACATCTCTCTTGAAAAGACAGGTGGATGAACAAAGGAAATGCAGGAGGCCAGAGGGTGAAAAACATCCTTGTGAGAGAATGAATTCCTTCTTCTAATGAGAGGCTTTGTCACTGAGCCACGAACTTCAGAAAATAATGATGAGTGGTCATAGGTATCTACGAAGAGTAGAATTCACTTTAGACTGATAACAAGAGCAGTTAGAGTGAAAAAAAGAACCCTCTCTAGAAGAGCACAGCATGCACCCATCTCTCTTTGCAGCAGGAATGAGAATATCATCATCCTCTTCATAGAGTTACAGAGTTCTTGTAAATGTAAGGTGAGAATCAGAGAAAATAGTCACATAACAACTCAAGATTCCCTTCCTTAACAGTCCTTATTTTCTTTCATCCCGATAGAGGGCTTTAAAGAGCAAAATGTGTAATAAAAATGCTCGTGGGTTAAGGTACTTCGATTAATTCGCTTACTAGTTCTATAGAAATGAATTTATTAGAATAACAAATAGAAGAGATGTTAGCAATTGTAATTAATTAGAGACAGCATGCCAGTGTGCCAGCACTTACCAGAAGCTGACATTCCGGTAACGAAGTTGCAGAAAAATTTTAAAAAGTTAGCAATTGTTTGCTGTCACAAAAGGTACCTTTTCAAAGTGTGTTTTAAAATGCAGCTTCCTGTTGTAGGCAAGCCTATGGTTCAAATATATTCTGTTCTGGTTCTTATTTTAGAGTCACTTCTACGAAACTGCCGAGGGGTACCCCAAAACCCAGATAAACCACACACTGAGAAGAGTGTTGTCTGAGACCATGAAAAGACAGTTCTCTTTGCTTTTTGGTTTTTCTAGCATTTAATTTTTTCCCTACAGTTTCAGGGTTTGGCCCACAGTAGTTGAAACATATGCTTACACAAAAGCCTGCAAAGAAGTCTTATCTCAATATTTTTTGAGGACAGACATGAGGACTGAGTATACAAGGTCTGTCTGTGTGGATTTGTCTGTCTGTCTACTGGATTTGTAAGGAAATAAGTGTTCTGCCATAGCAGTCTACATTATGTATGTAGACTTTTCAAATCCACGGTTGTTAATTTGTGTGCTGGTAGAGAAATGTCTTAAAGTAATGTTACCTGAAGATGGTAGGCTTGATAAAGTTCAAAGCCTGTCAAAGTTCTTCACGCAAAATCTTATGGAAATTGAACAAAAATACTGTGAGATGTATTATAATATTCTCTTAGTATTTCCAATCCAGCCAAAATATAATGTAACTTTTTTTGGGACTCTTTGTTAAGACCAAAAATGTTACTTTCCCATTAGCCTACTCCTCTTAAAGGCAAGAAATTACAGCAAAACTCTGTATCTCCAGCAATGAAAACTGTTCACTTTTGTACTAATTTAATTAAACAAGCAGAGCTTCATCTCTGTATGAAAATGCACTGAACATCAGCTAGGCAATCATAGCATTCCTCAGGTAGCTGGGGAAACTGAACTATTGACTCAAACTGCATTTATTGACTCAAACTGCACACACACACATTTCAAATGTCTTTTTTTTTACTGTCCTGGTGAAAATCCTCATTTTCTCCTATTGCATATAACTGCTGTGAAGGTACCGTTAAGTAGAAGCATTAGATACTTTACAAGAGTGGTGGGTGTTACATTTATACTGTGGGACTGAATTTGGAAAGGGGCCTTTAAATTAGTATTCATTAGTTTCAGATAGCAAAGAATATGCAGATTTAGGCAAGCTGACAGAGGATGTTTCCACATCTTTCAATGGGTTTGTACAGCCTGAAAGCATCTCATATTGTGCTGCTCAAGAATGTATAAGATGGTAGTTAATGAACTGTGGTAAGCTAGAAGTAAATATTCAGATACGGGCACCATAGTGTGTAGCTCAATGAATTTGACCACAATTATTATATAATTATTGTGGTAATGAGTGCTTTCTGAGCTTTGACTTTACAAAGCATACTAATGTACTGTTAATAGTTTCTTGCTAAGGATTTAGTTTAGGATTCATTGCTTGCTGTGAAAAGCAAATGTTTTAGCATGTTATTGTATTTCTGATTTAAGACTGGGAAAGTATGAATTTACAATCAGAAAACCTATTGAAAGCTAGAATGTTCTTGAGTAATATCCACAAAAAAGATTTCTGCTTAAAACCTTTATAGATGGGTTTTTTTCCCCCTTGATGCTCTTGAATGAATAGCCTTTAAATCCATTTCATTTTGTGTCAAATAAGTGTTGAAAATACTTATTTGAAACACCTCCACAAAAAACCCCCCCAAAAGCCAAAAAAACCCAAAAACAAACGAGACCCCAAAACAACAAACTAAAATAACAACTAATCCAAACAAACAAAACAACAACAACAAAAAATTAAGGTGTTTCTAATGGGATTTTACATGTTATTCTGAATTACTCCCAGCATTTAAATAGGTATCTCCTTTCTATACAGCTTGTCTTAAAATTGTAATCCTTCTAGAGAATTTTGTTCTCGGTCACTAGGGGTCAGTGATTCAGCTCCAGGTTAAGATGCTTCAAATTTGGTGAGTTCCTGCTGTAGCTGGTGGAAATTGAATAAATGGAATACTTCTTTAATCTTCACTGCCTTACAGCTTTGACTGGAATGAGAGCTGAGACATGTAGCTCACATGCAAATGCTTACATTTAATTATTAGATAATAGGGAATTTCTCTCAACCTTTAGGTTCTGCTAGACTCTGTTGATGTTAGTTTTTGATGGGCCTGATCTAGATCCAGCTCATGCTTTCTCAATGGCCAAGGCAAAATTTGGCCTCTCCAAGAACAAAGGAATACATATTCTGTCCTTAGCTTTGATTGCAGCACAACTCAGTATTTTAGTGCTGAGTTGTGCTGCAATTGAGGACAAGGAAGGCTGAGGAAGGCTGGTCGGACTTGGCAGGCAGAGGAGTGGAAGTTCTGGGAGAGGCAGATGGGCATGTGAAGGCTGCAAGAGCTCAGAGGGGTATAGAGGCTATTTCTGCTCTCCAGGCTGACCTCCCAAGGTATGTTTTGTAGGGCTGGGATGGGTCCATGGGGGGCCCTCACCTCACTGACAGTACAAGAGAAACCCACATCTTAGCCTGTAAATCCACTCCCTTCACCAAGCTGCCTTTATTTCTTAAGATCCCCAAACAAGAGCAGCCAGGAGGTGTGCTCGTGGGTCCAGACCTAACATGCACGGCCAGCCTGGCTGCAGTGCCAGCACGCAGCAGCTCTGACAGCATAAACAAGCCAAGGAGGGGGCAGGCAAATGCAGCTCCTGCTGTTTAACCCAATCCCTTCCCATTGTGGTGGCAGGGAGAGGGAACAGTCCTTCCTTTGTCCATCTTACACCTAAGTCCCAGAGGGGAAGTCAATACAGTAGGAACAAACACTTAGACCCAACACAATACACAGCTTCTTGGCTCCACTTCTGCCCAACACCTTATAAAGCTGGGGGGTTTTTTTTA
Organism: Taeniopygia guttata; assembly: GCF_048771995.1. Taxonomy (NCBI): domain Eukaryota; kingdom Metazoa; phylum Chordata; class Aves; order Passeriformes; family Estrildidae; genus Taeniopygia; species Taeniopygia guttata. The sequence continues at coordinate 65,612,022 of NC_133027.1, read as the reverse complement.
TATTTTGGCCAAAGTGTGTTTTAGTAAAACTCACAGGATCTGAACATTTGCTGTTTAGCTGTTTGCTGTGATGGTAAAAAATAAGAATAGGAAAAAAAGGAAGAAATTTGAAAACTCACTTGAGTTATGTCTGTCTGCCATTTATGTCTCATGAAGTAGTTGTTAGAAATTCAAGCATGATTTTGATATCTCTCCTAATACTTAGTATGTATAACTGTTGACCATGATTTTGAACAGTTTCCTGATTCTGCATAAATAGTATTCTCTTTCCTAAAGCATTAAGGAAACTTCTCTGCCATGTTGGAGGCTTATAGTTTTTGTATTATGTGGGCTGCTGGGTGGGTGGGTGGGGAGGGGGTGGTTTGATTTTTTTAATCAGTAATGAATTACATCTTAAAACAGCCTTCTGCTTTTCTTTTGGTCTCCCTCAGTGCAGAAGAATACTGCAGTGTTTTCTGCACTTTGGTTTTAAGGGACAAACAATGTTTGATGTAGTCTGAAGCTTCCAAGAACAGCTTCTTTAATTTTATTTGAAAGATTACTACTTGACAGAAAAATATTTTTTCCAAGTAGGATGTGCTTCCCTTGATAGGCTGTTATGGACAGCATGGAGCTGTTAGGAGTGAATTGCTTTGTTCAGTCAGAGCGTGGTCATTTGTGGCTGCAGCTGTTTCCATTTATCTCTCTCTGAGTTGTTCTGTCCTGATTTTCCGTGGGATCCTCAGGAATAACTGAGCATCATCCACTGGGACAGCAGAGCCCTCAAAACTCCCTATTAATCTCCCTGAGAAATTAACCCAGTAGTGTAAATGGCAACGGTTGTTTTATGACATGAGGACTTGACAACATAAAAGCGAACACAAACCAACTTACTCTTAATTACTTTTTAAAGGAAAGCAGATTTTCCCTATAGTGATAATCAATGGGATTGTGTTTGGAAGACAGATTATTCAAAATAAAACCAAATCTGCCCAGGGCAGATTTTCAGTGGAGCTTACTCCTTTTCAAGTTCACTTATGCTTTCCTAAGTAGTTCCTGAATTATCTTTAGTAAGTGTGAATTAAAGAGTGACCCGTACTAAAAAGAAAAATCACTGAAGAAAAAAAAAGAAAACAGAAATCAACCAAGGTCTAAATTACTGTTAGGAACAATTTTAAAGGCACCAGTCCAATTGTATCAGCCAATATATTCCTCCTACCTTTTATTTTCCATGTCTAAATGGCACTATGAAGCACCATCATATGTATTTCTTTCTGAATCTTAACCTTCCTGGTAAGAGGTCAGTGACTACAGAGTGACTTTGACTACATTTGTCAAATGTGGAAATGCAGGACATAGCTTGTGTCTGTAGGTTTTGAGAAGACACTCTTAACAAGTCTGTTGTCAACACCAGCACGAGGAGCTGCCTGAGTCCCACCCACGGAGAAGCTGTACTGGTAGTCTGTGTTCCTGTACCTGCCAAGTTCAGATCAATCTCGGTCTAGAACAGCTCCTTTGAAGAGAGGATGCTTATACTGCACCCAGTATAACACTGGTCCAGTGTCTCACAGCGTACAGCCAGGACATTTCATCTCTGTGCTGCTCTGCCAGCTTTCCAGTGCCACACTTCTCCATCCAACACACGACTGGTGTGGGAGGCAGCCTCATTTCCAGTATCAGCTTCTCCTCCAAGCTTACAGCTGGAAATGGAGGCAACTCAAGGCCTGTCCTCTTTCTGGAAGTTTCAGGCCTTCAGGTCCTAAGCCCAGTTTTGGCATGTAATCCTAAGAAATGGCTTTTGTAAAGATTAACTTTGGATTTCTTAGCAACCACTGAAGCTGCATGAATTGAAAACATCACATTATCAAGTTTCCAAGTGGAGTGACAGATTGTTCCACCCTGTCCTATGCCATTGTCAGATGAGAAAATTGAATTCTTCACTCCTCACCATGGGTGCAAAAATAAATACAACTTCTTCATAGCTAGAAATGAATAATGTCAATTTTGTAATGACAAGATATTTCAAAATCACAGTCTCACGTCCTTTAGAATTTGTTTTTCTTTAGCAGTCTCCTCTGTTAGAACATGTTTACAGTAGGTACTCTTTTAAACTAAAATTCATAAAAGGATTCAAAGAAAGAAAACAAGAAAATTACCTTGACATTCAGTGAAAGCTGTAATATCATGTAAATCATTACTAATGGAGACCAATTATGGAGGCTCAGAGTCGACTGTAATAGATTTTTCACACAAAGGAGGAAGGATGTTGGACCTACTGCAGAGCTGTGAAGAAGTAATTACATACCATCTTTCGTACCTAACAAATGAGATATTTTTAAAGATGTCACACTAGCCATCACATGCTCAAGAACATCATGTTCTAGGCAGTGGGGTGTTTTATTGCATTTACATCTTTTAGAGCAGCCATCTGTACGGCAGCATCTGTGTGCCTACCACATATTTTGGGTGTGCATGTGCATTACCATGTCATTTTGTGCAGTTGTTTGGTAACCTACTAAGTACCTTGCAGCCATTTAGTATCCATGCTCTATATGCTGACTGCTGTCTTTTCTCAACCTATGTCCAAGTTCTTTTTCGAAGTGATTTCTTTGCTACTTCTCAGTGGGACCTCCTCAGGACTAATGCCTCCCATATAGGAAAGACATCCTTTTTTGCAGTGGTATTTATACTGCTATCTGAGAGGATTTAATGAAATCTATTAATTTGAGGTTCAAAAGTCTTGTAAGAGATAATTATTTATAGGTAGTGAAGATGGAATAGATTGTATATGAATGTTCCGTTACTTCAAGGACATAATGCCATGTGCACCTGACTCTTCTGTTAATCTTCATCTGATTTTTTTAGTTCTCTGTATCAGCATTTCCCTAAGTTATGAGTAGGTTTTAGTTAATGCCTCTTGTCTCCTGCCTCTGTCTTACAGTTCGTGAAACATTACTGTAAGGCAGTGTGCATTGACCTGATAGATGGAAGGCTGCAGTTGCAGTTAAAACTGGATTCACTTTTAGTTGGGACCAAGTGGAGAAATGAAGTGGCACTAGGACATGTCCTGTTTGTGAAATGGAGCCCAGACTGAGGAGCTGCCTCTCTATTAGACTGCATTAAGAGAGTCCCAAGAGTCAGATCCAGCTCTGCACCTTAATCTGTATGTTGTTGTGATGTTTTCTGTAATGGAAATACAGCTATGTTGTAGGATCATTTAGTGATCTGAGTATAAATATGGAAACTTTCTCAGTTTCAACACTAATTTACTTTAAAACAAGTCACTTTTGGGGATCATGACTCTTCTCGTTTGTCTGTTGCAATCATCTGGGCACAGCACTTACCTGCTTGTTGCAGAAACTTCAGGTACTGAAAACCTGAGGTGCCATCCTGTTCTCCACCTTTGTTCGGAAGTGCAGAAGTCTCCTGGAGACCAAAACACCTTCGTGTAAACTAAATGTTCTACTTAATAATAGGGTGACAAATGAGCAGTGTTTGATGTGAAGGAGTTTGGACTTAATGGATTCTCAGAAGTCAGTTTCAGTTTCCAGCATTAGTTTCTCATGTGTGAAATGGACTTTAGCATCTATGTAAGAATGAAGTGAGCTTACTTTACTATCGTACCTTGCTTGCATTAGCTGGAAAAGTCTGGTGTTCCACCTGTATTTTGAACTGGTCAGGTTCGTGTGACCTCTTGTAGAAGGCTTTGTGAAGGAAAGCAGCCCCTAACAATAGCAGTTAAACCCTGCATAATTTATGACCTTTACCACTAGTTACATGCAAATTCTTCAGTGTTTCTTGAAGACATAACAAGGGCAGGGCATATATGTTTTCTTTCAGTTAATCCCCAAATACCTGTTTTCTCAGCCAGAATAGGAGTGTAAACAAGAGAATGAAAGAACAGTTTATTTTCCCAACTTGAATCTTTTTGTCAAACTCTTTCATCTTAGAATCTTACTGGTAAATAAGTTTTAGGAAAGGATCATGTTTCTGAAATACTTGCAGTGTTTAAACCTTTGTTTCCCTTGATAAAATAATTTACACAGAAACCATTTTGACTACCTTACCAATCCACTGCTGTGGGAGACATCACACCTCAAAAATATTTGAAATATGTTTAAAATTATTTTTATGTACATAAACATGTATTTTACATGTATGCAAATATATATTTCTCTTTCCTCTTTCTTTGTGCTTTGTTTTTTTTTCCATTGGAGATTTTTTCAGGAGCTTGGCTACTCAAATCCTGCACCAGTCTGATTTAATTCATGGCCACCTCTGCCACTTGTTGTTTTGTCAGTATAACCTTCATAGAAATCGTGGATCATTTCCATGTATTATTAGGCTACTTTAATGAAATTAGTCTCTGGCAAATATAAAATTGTGCTGGTCTCTCAGAGTAGTTGCCCAAAGCCATCTGAAAAGGACTGCTTGGGTGAGGAGAGGTTAGAGATACTAAAGATACCAAGCTAGGCTGAATTTCTATGGAGCATCTAGCAGAGAGTACAGAGAAAATTACGTTTAGGAAAAAAAATGTAGGTACGGTGAGAACTTGCATTTTTACTGTGTTTCTAGGTTTTTCAGTTTGTAAAAGGAATGTCTTTAAGCTGGTTAGTTAACATGGCAGGAGCCTCCACAGTGTCTACAGCTCCAGCAGGACAACATCTGTCTGCAGTAATTAGGCAGGAGCTTCCATACTGAAGGGCTGCTCACAGATGGAGCGGATGGCTTGCCAGGCAGATGATGCAGAGCTGTTTATACAAACCCACTTCTACTCTTAAAAACAATAGCAAGCACATATCGCTGGCAGACTTCGGGTGTGAAACTAATTATGATAAATCTGAAATGTTAAGTGCCTGGTGTTTTGAAAAAAATTATATTGGGAAGGGAAACGTGCCTCAAATTCATTCATATTGATGTGTCAGAAAAATACAAGGTCTTATTGATAGCTTATTGTACAATGTAAAATAATAAAGGCCTTTGAAGAATGGGTAGAGATGAAGCTTTCTTGGATGTGCAGAATAGCTTTTAATAAAATAAATATATTTCACACCTGTCTATTTATTGATGTTGATAAGATTAAAGAATTAAGATTGTAAAAGAATTTCTTCTCAGACTCTATCAAACATTTGAGACCGTTTTGTTCATGGAATATTGTCCTTCAAGGACTAGGATGTGAAATCACCTGAAGATATTTGAAGATGCCCTATGGTGCAGGAGGGTTTTTCCAGTACTTTTTCTTTTCCTGTATATAATGTTCATAGAAAAATTCTCATAGTACTGCCTGCTCCAGTATTGATTAGATGACACAGGATTTCATGTGAGCTAGAATTTACTTGATTTCAGCTGAAAATATGATAAGACCACATAAAATCTCAGAGGAAATAAATGAAGGAGAGACACTTGGACAAAACACTGAGGAAAAATGTAGAATAGTTGGCTTTGATCTCCCCTGGCTCCCTCCACCCTCTCATAAATGTAGTGAAAACATTCGTACTCTATGACTACTGATCTTTTTATGATTATGCACTTTTTCTGAGGATTACAAGCAATGCTACAAAAGTTGTTGGCAAAGGTTCTTCTTCTTCCACTACCTTGTAATTGTGAAAGAAACTCAATTAACAACTTGGTTTACTACTACTCTGGTTTAGCTACGTATGCTCTTCTTTGAAAAGCTCATTTTAGAAGATCTCATAGCCTGACTTTTATATCTGCTAGACAAGGTATTGCTGAAGGCAACTTAGTGATTTGCTAAAACTCAGTTCAGTTTCTTCATTCTTCTATCTCTGGATATTAGTGTGTAATGTAGTATTTTTCTTTTGTATGTGTTAGCATGTTTAGGATGGATTACAGGCCTTACTTCTTATAACAGTTACCTTTATTTAATTTTAGAAAGTGTATATTAACTTCAATTTCTTGCACTTTCAGTTTGTTCCACTTCAGATATTTACCTGACTATGGGAAAAAAATATTATAAGTGAATTTTTGGGTCTAGTTTTTAGAAGTGTATTGGTCTCTGCTGAATTTCCTCACAGCCTGACATGAGTGTCCTAGAAGTGCTGGTTGTCACTGCTTGTTCTGAGGCTGTTGGGTCAAGGTCTTGAATACATGTGATTTTTATAAGTTGTAACTTCCAACTCTATTCCTGATCTGAAATTTCAAGACTCCTCAGTAATATGCAAACAGAATAACATATCCTTTTAGTAGTGTTAGGATCCTGTTTGCCTGAGTTTGTTTTCACCCTTCACCAGTACCAACACTTTGATTTTTCACTGACCATAGTGGTTCCTACTCTATCTGCAGACTTTGCAGTATCTGAACACAGATGCAGTCATTCAGTTTATGAAAATGAAAGATTTGGGAACAGAGACTGCCGCCTCTGCCCCAGGGGCCTGAGGGTGTGCTGCATCTGCTGTTCCTTCTGTGGAAGGCTCAGGACAACCTGTTCTTTTCTTCTTGTTACTCCCAACACCTCCCCAGACCAACACATTTCCTTTTCTGGGACCCTCAGTGATCATGCTAGTTACTGAGATTGGGAAATGAGGTCACAGAGGTGATTGAGGAATGGGAAAGCCACCATTTGCATAGAGTGGAAATTATTTTCCCCTTTTATTATACAAATGGAAAGTCAGTTCAGAAAAATCAGATTAGTCTTTTCAAGTGGAAAAGCAGAGCAGGCTGTTCATCTCCTTTGTGGGGAGTGACCACGTGTAGCCACTACCTCCACTGGCCTTTGTGCATGAGATCTCTCAGTGTCCAGGGCTGGTGGAACACCTGGAGATGGGCCAGCAAATCTCAGAGCAACTTCAGGAGCCAACACAGGTACTGAAGACACCCAGTACTTTATATCTGAGATCTAGGAAAAACTATTCTTCCTATATCTAGGGGGAAAAAAACCCAACAAACATTTGCAGAGCTTTATCTCTTAGAGAGAATAGGAACATCTCATACTGAAACAACTAATCTAAAGTATGAGCTCACAGTTGCAGTGTACTAAACAAATAAGATAGTGCTGGAAGAATTGATTTTTCTCCATACCAATCCCTTCCTGCTTCAATGGATTATGCTGCATTCTGGAGAGAGAATTACTCAGCTGCTTGGTATTGGGGAGGAATAAAACAGGAGGCTCACTTTAAGGTAAACTGGAATATACGTCCTTTGTTAAGACACCAGGTACACTTCTGTCAGCTGGTAGAATTTTAGTCAATGTTTTTCATCATATAGTTGATACAGGATCAGTGCTTGAATAGCTGTGAATACAGTGTACATAAATTACCTTGCTACACTTGTGTGGGAACTGAGTACAGCATTTCTCCCATTAATATACATCTGGTATTAGAGACTGCTCCAGAACATTAGTCAGTTCTACAACTATAGACAGAATTTTATTACATTCTTCAGTAATGTGATAATGATGAGCTGATTCTTGCAAATCTTCATGGATTTTCTCATCAGTGTAGACTCAAATTAAAATTTTACCTTTTTAAAATATCCAAGTGTTTCGCTAAGTGTTTCACTGGTTCAGTCAATCAGCCAAATATTTGAGAAAAGAAGGTTTGTGGAATTTTTCTAGCAGAGTTTCAGAATTGCTTTCCTGTAATAATTTAAAACCCAATTTGCAGAACCTTTATATTAGATATTATCTGGAAGTAGAGTCTTAACTATTTAACATTTATTTTCATTGAGGTCTTGATTTTTCTTTGCTAATCCTTAGCTTCTGAATATACTGTTAAGGTAGATTCTAGGAAAAACAAAACCCTTTTCCGAATATTGCTTCAAGTTACACTCACTATTTATTCAAGCTGATCTGTTTTGAAGAAAGGACAGTATCCTGTATACTATTTTTTCTGTTACATCTTTCAATTCCCAGAACAACAACAAAATCCTCCCCACCGAATGCAAAATAAAAATAAATTTAAAAAAACAACAAAAAAAAAAAAAAACCAAAAAACTTTGCTTGGTATCAATTGCACAAGAGTATGAGCCGAGAAATACTTCTTATGTGTCTTCACATGCACATGCCAAAAGGTCTCTGCCAGAGCTATTCTCTATTGGAATTTACTGGGGCTTGTGAAGAGCAAATACTGAAGCACTGTCTTGTTCTTTCTGCATTAAAATACTATTTGAGGAGGAACCTAAGGAACTGGGTTGCTCAGAAAAAGATCTGTTTAATATCTAAGACAGAACCCCTGGGTTGCTAAGCTGTAATTGAAAGGTAAATTTTGAGGCAGTACAAAATTAAATTACTATCTGCATAGTTTATTGTTCCTTTGGGATTTATAAAAACATCCCCAGTATTCTTTGCCTCCACCCAATAAAACTATCTTTGCTTGTTGAATTACAAGTTTTAGAGTGCAGTTTTCTTTCTGAAAGACTTGAGCAACTATTTGAATTCCCTAAGAGTATGTTAAAACATGGGAGATAAAAGCCTCAGCTTCTGTTTTCAGTCCTGGTTGTGGAGAAAGGCAGTATTGCAGTGTATGCTGTCCATTGGAGGACCAGGCATTTCTCATGTAAAAGCATCTGCAATGTTGTTAATATTTTTGATGCTGTTTTGATTTTATTGTTTTTCTGTATTCACTAATAACAGGGATGAAATGCATGGGGCTTTTAGTGGAAACTTCAAATATAAAGTTTACCTTACAGTTAAAAAATTAAATATATTTACTAATGACCCTTCTTAAAGGATGAAGTGATTGGAAGACATTAAATAGGAGATAGTACTGTGTGTCTTGGCTTCCAGAAAGGGTATGATGCCAGCCTTCTCTGGACTGCCAACATCCCAAAAAGCTTCCCTGCTGGCTCTCTTCACAGTGGGTTGCCTGCATATGCCTCCTGGTTCTTGATGCTGACACAGTAAATAAACTTTGCCAAGGTTTATGCCACAGTGAGCCTCAGTTTCCGATAGTCTCTAGGTGTAGTTCCAGTGTAGTTGTTCATAAATGAAGACTGCTGGCTTGGGCCACTTAGCAGATGAATCATTTGTACACTTTGTACAATATTAATTCATGGATTTGTCCATTCATGATGGTTTTGGAAGATTATTAATCAAATATGTATTGATGCAGATGTTGAACAGTGAGTCTGAAAACCAGTTTTTTCCCGACTTCTTGTGACAGTAGGTGCAGAGTAGGAGGAAGGAGGAAAATGCTTTCTCTCCCTGCTCTGTCTGTCCTCCTCAGCAAGGGGCCCAGGAGAATCTGTTTATTTCCAGGGCAAGACAGGATTTCTCTCTCTTCAGGTATGCTTGACCTTTCTTTACAAAGGGTAACGTTCAGTGCAGATCCCCTATGGGACATTGTTTATTAATGTGAAATCAGCGCTCACTGTACATAACTATGGGATGAGAGAAGAAAGTGGTGATGTAAAATGTCCTTGAGAGTGGGTCTGTTATGGTGAGTCATGCTCTCTGCATGCCTTGCTAGTTGCTCCTCCTTTCAGATGATAAGGTTTTGCAGTTTCTGGAATAAAGAGCTGGAGTGGACCCCTATATTTGTCTAAAGAAGTTGTGTAGAGGCTGCCTGGCAGCAGCTTGCACATTTGCTGGGCTCAGTGGAGCTCTGGTGAAGAAGCCCAGATGCCACTTGCTCCTGCCGCTGCTTGGTCATGGTCAGGGCTCAGCCATCCCAAGAAACACAAAACCAGGTTCTGGGGAAATAACCAGACTTTGCCCATGGGAATCACCTAATTAGATGGGTTTATCAGGTGTTTTGTAATTTTGTAATTGCAGAAATACGTAGATAATTATTTTCCTTTGAGCCAGCTTGTGCTTACTTCTCTTAAGAATGTGCCATGAAGAAAAAAGGTAAACTGCTATTTAATTGTACTTTAGACTATAGATATTTAAGGCAGCTAAACCACAACAGTGTAACAGGGTACAGAGACTATATAAAAGTTTGAGTAACATGAGATTGATCCAGAGCTTTCTCTTTTGCCACACTTTTCTGAAGTTTTAAAATCTACATGCATAGTATCAAGCAAGAATGATCCAGATGAGTAATCTGTTTAAGTGTAAGAGGTAGCATATTTGCTAAATTATAGCCCGATTAGAATTCTGCATTTGATGATTTGGGTGTGGTGTTTTTTGGTGGCTTTTTTTGTTTCTTTTTTTTTTTTTTTAACCAATGAATTATTTGAAAAATAGTGTACAAAACAGGAAGAGAAAATTATTTTCCAAACAGTAGATCAGTTAAGCTCAGCTTGCACTTGATGAAGCTTTGTTCTTGTGTTTAGCAACAGGTTCCATCCTGAATAGTTATGTTACATACATATGCTATGTTTTTATTTAAAAACTATTTTATGATTAAGAAATATTGCATGATAAGATGTAGACTAGCCCAGTACTAGCTCAGGAAATACTCATCTTGAATAAAAAAATTATGCTTAAAAACCAGTACTTATTTTGGACAAACTTCTCTTGCCTTATTGATCAATAATTCACTGAGTTATGGAGGCATTTATATGTTCCACAGAGATACTAGACCAAATTTAAAAATAAGAAAGAAGATTTACAGTTTTTAATGTATATACTTCTTTTGAATTGAAAAGATAGAGAAGAATTTATTGTAATATATAATGCACAAAAAGAATTCCAATCATTGACCTCAAGATATCTGTTCCTGCAGTCTCTCATGTAGATAAAGCTTTTAATCAGAGTAGAGTGTCAGGTTGTGAGTAAAGTTTTCTCCTGCAAGATGTAACAGGCACCTTCCTGTGCTGCCAAGCCAGTGCTCAGCACTTCCCTCTCCTCCTTCTCCCTGTCATTGCTCTCTCCAGCCATGAAGACCCTTGGGGTAGCCCCATGGTGAAGAATAAGTGGCCAGTGCTGCTGGGCTGGTGGCTATTGGAGCACTGCACAGTACTCCAGCCTCGGGAGAGGGCAGTGAATTCAGGCTGAATTACTGCTGAGTTGGAGGCAAGGAGGAAGGGTCACTTAAGAGTTAGGGACACATGCATATATATATATATATATGTGTGTGTGTGTATAGATACGTGTGTGTGTGTGTGTGTCTGTATGTATGTATATGTGTGTATATAGATATATATGTATAATGCAGAGCAGAGTCAGAAAAGAGGAGATGAAGAACATACAGAGTCCGACAAGGAAGTATCATCCTGTGGTCAATGCACAAGATCCAGACAACTTAAGTTTATTGTGTCACACTCATCTCCAGCGTTGGCTTTGTACTGATGCACCTTAAAGGGTTGTGCAGGCACCACACCTTAGATACGGTGAAACAGACTGAATCAGCAGAAACTCAGCCTCCTTGTGTGAGGGAGATGGCAGCCGTGCAATTTCAGCCCAAAAATCAGAGGGGAGCAAATTCAGAGGGTCTTGTGCTTTTCCTGCTTGGCTCCACAGGCTGCTGTTCTGTGAAAACTGTTGATAGACTTGAGGTTTTGGCTAATGTTAGGTGTTTCAAAAGTAGTCAATGGCAATTGCTGTGTTACTACTTATGGTTTTAAACATGTGTCTTTTGTAGTTTAATGGGAGAGAGAGGGTGGAGAAATCTTGTGGGCAAAGCTGTGGAAATAGAGGGAAATTTTCTTAAGTGTCACATTAAAGAGTTGAAAGCATATTTTGATTTAATGGCACCAGTAAACCCCTCTGCATTCATTTTCTATTGTGTTGTTTAACTTAACTGTTGGTTGTAAAAAAAACCAGAGATAATTAATGTTAGAACTGTGGTAATGTCGAAACCAGGACCAGAACTGCAGGTAGAAACTGCTGTGGAACTGCTGAGGCCCTGCATTAGAGAACTCACTGTCTACTCAGAACAAACAAAACACAGAAGTGGAAAACTGAGGCATGGAAAGAAAAGTTAGTTCCATAAGAAACCAGGAAATGAGCTCAGGGCTTATGATTATCATCCTGCATGTTATTTCCAAGCATACCCTCTCTTTCTCAGAAACCAGAAATACTAATACCAAACTACTGAACATTAGAAAAATATATTCTGTTCCACTTTAGAATGAGCATTTTTTCATTAACATTTATGTCATTATATCAATTGTTGTTTTACATAAGTATATGTAATATATAAAATTTTAAGCAATGACTATGCTAGATTTACATGGATTGTAATATCAACTGTTTCTTGCTTGCCAACATGGTAGTGCCTTAGCAGAAAATGAGAATCATACCCTGTGGCTCAGTCAGTGCAAGCCATTATGTTAAGTATACACACATGTATACTTACATATAAGTTCTTGAAGAACTTGCAGAACAAAAAAAAAAGTTATTTTAAAAGATCCCTTAACAAATATTATTGGTGGGTGAGAAATGAGAATGCAGAACAGTAAGGCAGATTTGGTTGAATAAATGCTGGACAATTTAGCTCAGCTTTCTGCAGAAAAAGAATCTGTTTTTCAACTGCAAAACCCTCACTGGTGGATTCAAGGAGTCCAATTGTCTTCTCACAGTAGAAGCATTTAAAGCATTGACAATGTTCAGAAAGTCAGAAATCCATATGATAAAATAAGATGTAGATATTTGAAAGAATTCAGTTTGAAGTCACAATACATAGGCAAATACAAAAGGATCTCTGAAACAGAGTGTCTGTATCTAGAATGCTATTACAGTTAAGAAAATGTAATTTATATTTAGGATAACAGGGTTTTGATGTGTTCATGAGAGAAGAAAATCCTCATCTTTGGGGAATGACAAGAGAAATAGCTTTACCTATTGCACTCTGCATAAAGATCTAAATTCTATACCTCTTTTTGGCATTGGTCTTAGAAAAAGCAGATTTTTTTTTTCTACAAAATGAAAGCCTAATGACTTGGAATTGGGGGTGTAGATGTCTTAGAAGTTTGTTATTAAATACATGTTTATTTCAGTAGTTGAGAGCCTGGCTGAAGACTAGAATCACAAAATTTGAAATTGAATAAGTAATAATGTTCTTTTATGTATGCTGCAATTTATTTGGGAGAGGGATGGGAGTAGCATGACAGTAGGATTTTATGTTCAAAGTTGTCATGGTAATGCAACCTACTACCTGTTGCGAAGACTATGCTGTAGCTGTTATTACTTTTATTACAGCTCTTTATCCTTTAGTTTTTAAGGTGTTTGTTACAATTCAATTTCATTTTTAGGAAAACCAGTAAGTTTTGCCACTTGCCAGGAGGGCTCTATAGTAATAGCAGTGATAGCAATGCGAGAACCTGATTCTGCTGACTCCTGGCTCCTGTCCTCTAAATGCAGAGATATTTACAAGCTATCAAACCATGTAGGAAGACAAGATTATCAAGACAGTTCAGTGCCCTGTCTATATTAATATCCACTTTTTCTGTAAAGTCAGTGATCAATATTTGGAGACAGAAATACCCCACCAATAGCACCATAGAAAACATACAAACAGGTGGTTCCTAGCATTAGAACCTGGAGGATCCTGTCTGCTTCAGAGTGTCCCAGGATCTCTGTTACTGTGCCAGCCCTGCTGAGCAGCAGCACTGTGGTAAGCCTGAAGTCAGCCAGAGTGCTTCCATTTGGGATCCTAGCTGTGAGACTCTCAAGATACCATCAGCCCCTGTAGACAGTAGATGGCTGGCTCAACAATACAGTGCACAGAAAATATTTATCAAAGTCGAGATGGTTGTCTAAACCATGCCTTTCAAGTATGGAGATGGTGATAGATGACTTCTGTCTTCTGCACTTAAAATGCTTTATTTATACAGCATTCTCTCTTGTTGGATTATTTTTTCAAGACCTGTCTCCTGGTTTTAGTTCAATAACTCCCTATCCTTTCCTGCTAGATAAAAATTGTCTATCTTTTTATCCACATGTGAAAGCCATTGGCTGAATTTTGCAGAATTTGTACTGACAAGCTCCTGAATCTCTCATGTCTTCAAAAAGAAAATGTACTAATTAAGCAGTTTGTGCAAATTGCCCATTCTTATGCTCCCCTCTGTCTTCATGCCCAGTCGTTTAGGACTTTATGTAAACTTTTATATAAACTTTTATATTTTATCTAGAAAATACTGAATGTTAAGTAGGTATCATGAAGTCAAATCAAAAAGTTACTGTGTTTTATCCAGAGCAGTACTCTGATGGCTGTTGCATAACAAGTGCTGGTTTTTGTTTAACTGAGCTGTGGGCTAATATTACACTGTACGAGTATACACAGTACATACATGTGTGTTCATTGGTGTGAGCTAAAGGTGCATGTACCTGTTTTGTTTGTTACCAAATAGTCGCAGGGATAATCACAGTGGAAGGTATACTCACAGTTAAAGGGTTTGGTGTGGTCTCAGTTTTCTAAATACAATCCTCAAGGATGAGGTCTTGGATTCTTCCCTCCCATGTTCTGCTTATATTTGTGGCACCTAATTTAGGAAAAGAAGGGTCTTAGACTCCATCTGCATCAGTCAGAAACATTTTGGGTCTTTGAACATCTCTTTAAGCATTAGTCACTGGGTGGAGGCGCGTACCTCTCTCCTCTCATTTAGACCTATGAGTGTGTGAAATACGTTTGACCTTAAGGCAATAATTCGTAGCCCATTGTCAAGCTCAAAAACAAGTGAAAGAATTGCCAGTGCAATATAATACATTGATGTTTTGGAAACCTACCTTTGTTAGCTCGTGCAATGGAGGGCCTCTGTCTGTCCAGTCGACTCTGGCCACTTTTTTAGTCAGATGTTAGTGCTGCAGGCTCTACATTTGCTCCTGCAAGAACAGACAGGTCTGTGAAGGGGGAAATGTGGGTGCTGCTTCAATATCTGAGTTTCTGATGACTGCGGTTACCTGGTTCTCGATGGCAGTTTTTGCATCCTCTTTGTTTTCAATTGTCTGCAAGAACTTTTTCCAAAGTCTGCATGTTGTTAAGAGCTGTGCCTCCAGATGTGTCAGTTCAGTCTTCTCACCAGTCACTGGTGTCATATGATATGGTTAAAGAGAGGATTTCTAGAGTGTCTGTAAAAGACTCATTTAACTTGTTCATCTGTCAGAAAGGACAGCTGTTAAAGGTATGCCTGTGGATCCTTGGGTCTTCCTCTGTATCCAGGTAAGACATACCAGGAGAATTCCAGCACTGAGAAGGGTTTTATGGACAGATTGTCAACTTCTCTTTCTTGCATTTTACTTATTGGCACAGGGAGAGGTGATAGTACTGTTTGGGAGGTTAAGATACAGCTGTGGTGTGGATTTTGGTCAGTAAAGGAGGGCAGAAATTAGAGCTGGCAGGTACAGTAAAGCAGTCCCAGTAGTTCTTGTTGAACATAAGAACCACCATGCATTCCAAAATACTAAGAAAACAGAACATGGGTGAAATGTCTCATCTGCAGCTGGAAAAGGAATTTTCAATAGCTGAATGTCAAGTAAATCACTGGGAATAAATTGATAAAAATAATTAATTCACACGGTAGGAGCACTATTAGGGAAATTAAGTAATTTTCTGTGTAAAAAAAAAAATTAAAAATTGAATTTAAATTTCTACATCATCATTTTATCCTCCTTTTTAAAAAGGGAGTACCACCAATTACTTTCCTTTGCAGAGCATTTTGAAACCAAACTCCAGAATGCATTTGATGAAATCAATACTTATGAGCTCATTAGGACTACTAGCAGAAATAGTAAAACCATGCAGCACACAGCATGGAAAAACTTACATTTTGGAATGTTTACAGGCTTAAAAATTCAGTGCTTACAAATGAATGAAGTGAGGTGGCTGCTCCAGTTTCTCCTGCTCCAAAGGGGAGTCGTCCTGAGCCTGCAAGCCTTAAATCAGTCTCTTTGTGTCTGTTCAGAGGAAATGGTTTTGTTCAGAAGATCTGATGTACATGAGAAGTCTTTATAAAATGCCTTCGACAAACAAGAATTTACAGTAACACTTTTAGCACTAATACAACAGAATGAAAAGAATCCAAACCAGTATGAATCACCGTGAACAAGCATCTCTTCAAATAAAAATATAATTCCAGTAATTCTCGTACTCACTCCTAATGTAGCTTTAATTTGAGTTTGCTGCTTTTACAGAGCAACACTTCTCTCTTTTAGAAACCTTTCCACTAAAATCAGAATGATGCTTAAAACATCATCAAGCCCTCTTCCTTCAGGTCAAAAATCCCAAGCCTGTTCATAACTGAAATAGTGGAGGAGCCATGGGCTCCATGGAGTCCACAAGAGGCCTTACTACTGCTGCTTGGTTTTCCATGAAAAGTTGTCAGCCACTGCAGTATGTACTCTGAACAGTCAACTTAAGAAATACTGGAATATAGATTGTAAGAAAGCTTGACTGAAATAAATACTTGTAACCTCTTGTGAATTTGCTGTGGTATTCCTGATTTACCACATGGAGCTGTGTACTAAATAGAATCAATAATTTGGTGGTTGGCCCTAACTTCTGCTGGATGAAGCTACTCTGTTGTTTTGTCACAGCTATGGCCCTATTTTCTCTCCTAATTTGTTGTGCTTGCTCAGTGAAATTGAATCACACGCTGTTTCAGGCAAGTCTTGGAGAAGTTGTTTTCCTCGGTGCAGATGGTTCTTTCCTCCAGATGTGAAAGGCAGTTAAGAGCTGCCTCATTTTTTTCTTAACCCTTCTGAACCATTTTGAAGTGTCCTTGATTCTATGGCTGCAGTGGTGCCGTGGTTCTTGCCCTATAGCTGATTTTCTTATGCATATCAGTCACAGCTTCACAGGTTGCTCTGGTTTATTTAGTTTGTGTTCTTGTCTGTTTTAACAAGGACAAAGTAATCAAGAGCACAGCAGCCCCTGGGAGATGTCCCTGCTGGAAGCTCTTGGTGCCACTTTGGCACCAGTGAGGGTGCAGCCCCTGGTGTTTGCAGCTGCAGATGTTCCAGCCTTGCATCTTCAGCCCAAAGCAGTCGAGGAGAGCCTGTACCCTGACCATTTCCCTGCACCCTGCTTGTTTCATTTGGGAACACAATTTCCTGCCTTGTTTCCATAGAATTCCTTCCTTTCACTCTAAAAAGGATTATTTATTTAAAACTGCTAATTGCATAAATTGTCAGAATGACTGCTTAGCTTGATTTTTAAGGTGGAGGCAGAGAGATGTAAAGGTGTGGTGGACTGATGAAAGTCAACCTCAAAGTCGTCTGCCAAAACAAAAAAATAACATTGAATGTCTTGCCATCAATGTTCCTTGCCTCTTGGATATTAATGTGATAAGTTGTATATCTGGTGTAATCCCTGTTCTTAGTCTCTCTGTTGAGTGTAGTTAGATGTAATTAAAATTAATAGGGAAGAATATAAATATTTTCCAAATATGTGAGCCAAGAAAAAATGGAGGAAGGGAGGTGTGGTGGTTTTAGCCCACCACCACTTCCTAACTAATCTTTCTCTAATGATGTAGAGAGAGACTAGGTGGCACCTGGTGAAGTATTTTGAAATAACAGATTCATGAGGTAGAGCAACTTGATAACATCTTTGACTCATCAGAAACTTGCCTTCCCTCAGGATAAAGTTAATAATCATATAAGAATATAAAGATTTTAGTGGCTTTTCCTAAATCAGCAGGGATGCAGATTTATTCTGCATACAGGATCCTGTAGTGCTAGAGACAACCCAAAATTACACTGTCTGTAAGAAAATGTAAAGATACACAAATAACCAATTGGAATCATCACTAATTTTTCATGACTTCCGTTCCTGGGGTTTGCTAGTTCAGTAAAACTCATTCACATTTCTTACTAATTGCATCAATAACTCCATTGCTTTCCCTCCGCTGAAATTACTTGGAATAGTGTACATAAGCATCTCATTTGGCTAGTCTGTAGTTCTATATGAGACAGCAGCACTGTGGGAGGAAGCTGGGCTACTAGGAATGTCCAGGCATCTGGGCCACAGAGCACTTGGGACAGAGGAGGTGACAGCAGCAGTGAACTTAATTTAAAATAGCTGTTGCTGTTAATACCTGGTATCTCCCAGCATTGTGTTATCCTCAAGTATCAGTAGTGCTCTTCCGTGTCAAGATCATCACGAAAAATTGTTTAGGACCATTCCCAGTATGAGTTTTCTAAATATCATGGAGATTAATGAGTACATCTTTTCAAGCAAGTTTCCTTTCAGTCCACTGTGTTATCTTCTTATGTTTAGTCTTCAGTTCTTGTACTCATCTCTTGCTTTCTCTTGTATGTTTAACAAGGTCCGTATTGTTGAATTGCTCTGCAGTATTGCTTTCTTTTCCTTTTGTCTAACAGTTATTTTATTTGAGGTAATTAAGCATCTTGTATGATCTACTTTTGGTAAGCCCACCTTTTGTTTTCTTCAGTGTTACATTTGCCTACCTACCATTAATGTTCTCTTCCTCAAAATTTGGGCTCACACTATTGTAAGCAATCCTTTTGATACATGACTGTATGATTTTCTTTTTCTCTAGTACTGTGGTACCTCCTCTGATTTGATAGATGTATTATTTCATGCCTGGAAAGAATATCAGTCTTGCTGGTTTTATAGTATCATATGCTTTGGGTGTTTTTTCAGATTTTTGGAGTCTGAATTTCTCTTTTTGTTTTTAATGTCTCTGATAATACAGTCACAAGTGACATGTTTATCAGTGTGTAATGCAGGGAATTACTTGCAGATTCCTGTTAATTCATTGGTGCCCGCAGAAAAAACATAAGTGTTGGTCAAGGCATGCTCTGAATTCACACCCGTTCTTAATTTGCTGATGCCTGGATTAGTAGCAGGCTCAAGCCTGCCTGATTTTTTTGAGTTTATATAATGTGTACCATGTGCTTGCCATTCTTACTCTTTCTGCACACGTGAGCCAATCTGATGGGGTTACCTGTGGCAGAGAGCAATGCTTTTAAGTCTGGATGCTGCTTCATGGGCTCTGGCTTGTGAGTACTGATGAATTTTGTGTCGGTGTTTTACAAACTCTCCAGCTATTTGCTCCACCCTTCTACTCTTTAATGCAAGGATCGCGGGGGATGGGTTCTTGTACCTTCATTGCCACAATTACATTGCATGTAATTTTAAGTGCTGATGAAGGTAGACCCACGGCATTACCATACCTTTGAGGTGGAACAGCTGAAGAGCAGGTAGAGGTTTGCACCTCCTGCCCCTGCTATCAGAAGGGGTAAGTGGGGTCAACAGCAGCTTGAGTTGTTTTGGACTGGTTCCTCACAGAGGTTGGCAAGCCGGAGCCGAGAACAGGGAACACGTGTTCTGTCTCTGGGAACAAAAAAGCAAAGTGAAAGTAAGGGTGAGAGAACTTAGATTTATATTTATAATCAAAAGTGACTGTGTTTGAAATACTCGTAATTTGCATGCACTCTCTTGTGTCTTTCGTATCTCTAAGGACCCCTAGAGGGCACGGAAGTTTTTCTCTACCTCAGATATTTAACTTAATAATTCTGTTTGGCTTTATTCCCTTAAACATAATTGTAAGCACATTTTAAGTGAACATAGATAGAAAAAAAAATAACAGCATTTAACTAGGTCCTTCTTTATTCTACAAGGTGTTTTCTTGTTTTTAAACACAAACAGTAGAAGCTAGCACTAGCAGCCAAATTCTTAAATTATTGTTTAGGTTAGTCGGATGCTATATTTGTATCCCAGAGGAAATGCAATTCAAACTAATTAGAAATTCATACTTCATTACAAACTTTATTAGGGCTACAGTGTGAGCTGTGTAGGGATGGGCAGTGGGTATGGTTTCAACACTGTGGTCTCTGTTTCTGTAGAAGAGGAATTAGTATGGAGAAGAACTAGAGTACTCTAACTAGGACCTCAAGGTCTCCAAAATTCATCTTATTTAAGAATTTTTAATATTTAGGTCTTGTTGATTTCCTGTAACGGAACAATTACATTTCACTACAAGATACTTAAAATTAGGGAAACATAAAAATGCCATATGCTTCCCCACTACTTCCTGTCTACTTGGAGAGAGGTTTTGTAACTCTTATATATCCTGGGGAGCATTTTTCTCCTTAAATTAGTTTTGCCTATTTCATCAATATTACATGGTAAGTCAGGAACTAGTCATTGTGAATTGCACAGCAATACACAATATTAATTCTTAGGATAGTGTTGACACTTCATCACCTTTAAATATACATACTAACAATCCAGAGTAATGCTTATTTGAGAACATTAGGTTTTCATTTACATGAAACAGCTGCAGTGTTTGAGGAGAAGGCTTGAATTTTCCAGAGTGCTCAAAGAGCAGAAAGTAAAACAAAAACAAACAAACATACAAACCAACCACCTAAGTGCAAAAACATCTTTGTACTTTTTGGGGGGGATTTTTTCATCAGCTGATGGTTTTGAGACCAGTCCCACAACTGTGGAGGTCCATTGGATTGTGAGCCTAGTCCAGGATTGGGACCTTTGTATGTGAAACCATGACAGTCAGAGTCCTACCTGTTCTTGCTTGAGAAAAAAAAAGGTAGATGTGTGCACTTTTTGTGAAGCAATAAGAGTCTCCTTGCAGGGCAAGAAGTTGTTCAATAGGATAATGTTGTTTAATCCCAGCCAGCAATGAAGGGTTTTTGTGTCTTTGTTCTGATAAGAGGATCAGCTGTACTGCTTTTCCCAATTACCCAGGGATGTCGTGGGAGATGATTTTTTGGACCTTAGTTTTCCCACTGGAGGAGTGTAATGTCGTCACATTGTATTAAAAAATAGATTTAGATCAAAACAGCAGAGAAAGGCAGCTGCCCCTTCTAATGTCTCGGGGGATTTTGTGTTTTGCAGGAGATGCACGGGTGAGAGGTCAGACAGGGGTTGTCTCCGAGCGCCGCGGCTCCTACCCATTTATAGACTTCCGTCTTCTTAACAGTAAGTGCAACTCTTCTTTCAGGTCTGTATTTAAATGGAAACAAATAAAAATCTCTATTGAAAGTGTATGAACCAAACTATCTCATCTCATATGTATCTGCAGCTCAGTTGTCTTCACACAGTCAGCATTAATTCCATTATTTCCACTCAGTGTCTGGCTGTGAAATACTTTGATTGTGTGAATAGCCCATAATGCTCAGTCTGTCAAATGTAAATACAGTAGGGCCATGGGGTGTGCTAAGGAAGGAGCAGGGGCAGTTCAGAATTAAAGAGATAAACCTCTGTGTCCTTTAGCCTCTTAGACAACAGTTGGAACAGATTTATGTGAAGCTCTTATCCGGTCATATAGAATTGGCACAGAAGGAGAGCATGTGACAGCACTGACCAGTGGTTTACAATAACATTAATTTTTCCAACAGTTAGAACCCAATCCAAAGCCCCATGGAGTCTTCTCATTGACGTCAATGGATTTTGGGTCAGGCCAGCAGTGAACATCTGTTAAAAATAATCTTAACCTCATTTTGATTGAAGTTATTTTGCCACTGTTGTAAATAAAGGACAGCAAATCTAAAGAGAAAAAAACCCAAATTGAGACCCTGTTGTTTTTTTGTTTTTTTTTTCACCTGATGGACTCTCTATACTGATGCAAACCCTTAGTGGGTGTGTAGAAGATAAAATAAAAAGAGTCACTTAGTTTTGGGCCCTGTAGCACTCAGCCTGGGTGCTGTGTAAACTTCAGTGTTCAGACACAGGCAGATCTCAATGTGTCCTTGTGTACTGCGCAAACAACCTTTGGAAAAAGTGTTGTTCACTGTCTTCATCAAAACAGACTGGAACTCCAACATTTGCAGTGCTGACTCTGTTACGCTTCTAGTGATTGTTCTTTTCATCAAAGAGCAATTCAAATCAAAGTTTGAATTCTTCTTTTTGTACCTCCTTGTCTGGGTGCCTGGGGAAGGGAGGAGGAAGCAAGGAGGGAAGGGAGCGGGGAGGAAGCAAAGCAAAGCAGAGGGGCTGGCTGGGAGTCAGCAGTAAAGAGGAGCTGGGGAGGGGAGGGCATGGGCTCTGATGGGCTGCATTCACCCACTCTGGAAGGGTTACTGCCACCCAGCAACGTGCTGCTATCAGTCTTGCTGATTAAAGGTATTTTCTGGGTTGAAAGTCCATCAGAGAGCTTGCTATGGCTAAGGTGGAAAGACAAACGGTAAGATGGGTCCATCAGTTTTCCCAGGACAAAGGGAATAACTTACTGGTTGAGCAGAGTTTGGAGGACAGTGTAGTTCTGACTTGCCAATGAAAAGCATGAAGAAAAATCAGGTGTAGGGTAGCTAGAAATAGTATTGGTCATGCATGCCTTTATAAAGACTGAGAGAAAATAAAACACTTTTCATTCATTAAGTAGAAGTGGATATATATTAATATTCAAATATGACTAAATTAATTTTTTTTTTTGGTTTGAATACATACACATTATATAAAATTCAGTTTCTTTTAAACTTTTCAGTTTTCAGTTCCTTTACCCATGGAGAAGGAAGAACACAAGAATAGTTTCAGAAATTTTTTCTGGTGCGATAATTTTTTTCTGGTGATAGGGCTTTCACTTCTAACCCCTGTAGATGAGTCCTGCCATCCTCCAGATCCTGCCACTTTCTGGGAAATGCTGGTGCTGTCCATGGGCTGTGCAGCAAGACATCCATGGCAAGGGGTACTCTGGTGAATACTCAGCCTTTAATCAGGCCTGGAGCAGGGCACTCCACATAACCCCTCTAAATACCACTGCTGAACCTAAAAAGTGGTGCCTCCTTGTGTGTGCACCTTTAGGCCAACAGGGTGGGGAACCTGGGGTTCTGTGCTCCCATACTCTCTCTCACAGAGACCTCCAGCTTGCACTTTTTACCGCTTTTCCATAATCTGGAATAAGTCAGTATGGCTGGCTGATCATGATCTCTGTAAGGGAAAGCAGTGATCCTGATTTTAGATTCCCCATGGTTTTCAGGTTTTTATATATTTACCATTTTCTCTCTAAGGAGTAATGTTGCCTTAATTTTTCGGTGCAAAATGAAGTGGGATTTCTAGATACTTGACTACTGATTTCGTAGCTGGCAAGTGCACACTGGGCCTGGCTCACTTGGTGACCTACAAATAAATGAAGATGCTCAGTGTCAGAGCACGCAGATGTGTTTTGCCAGGAAATAAACAGGCTTTTGTAATACTTGTTCGTCTACATCTTTCTATTAAATCCATTTTTGCTGTGCAGAAGTAGCAAAAAACATAAGCACATAAGCAGCAAAAAACATGGTGCTGCACATCCTGGCAAAAAGAAGTATATATAAATGCCCCTACTGCATACTTTATTGAAAAGTACCCAACTATTACTTACAGTAAAATTTTGTCACCATGTTGCATTTGTTTGGGAGCAGTAACTGGCAGGCAGCAACTGTATACTGAAGGATGTTAGAGTGAGGGAAGAGACAGAGGAAATTTTATGGTAAATATCCTCAGAGGTCATAAACAAATGCAGCATAAACATTACTCCCGCTTCTCACTAACAAACTGAGCTTAAATAGCGACTGTTCCATCTCACATCTGAAATACTGTTCCAAATACTAGTACCAGCCTTGTTTTAAAGTAAGGGAAAACACTGAAGCTCATTCTGGAACAGTTGACATCTATTATGTAAATTCACATGTAAAAAAAATACAGGACATTGATATTTACTGTCAGATTACAGGTTACTTACATGTAACTTTTTTTGCAGATTCAAATTAGTGTAGTTTTCCCTACTTTGACTGTTACGGGTTAACATTGACTAGACCATATCTTTTGTTTTTTCTGGAGTCTTACAGTAAAAGTCGCTGTGTAACTTAAGACACCATGAAGTCTTGCTGGATAGGAAAACTTTGGATAGAAAATGGGATCTTCTGTAGCCCTAATCAAAGACAACTGTTGGCTTCTTGCTTCTTGAGTCTGTGATGCCATCTACACATTCCTCCAGTGACTCTCTCCAGTATATAGAAAGTTAGTGTTCACCTTGTCTTTGCCGGGCTGTCAGGACCATGAGCATTTCTCAGAATTCTGTCTGGGAGAGATGAAGGGGCTTAGTGTCTTTCTCTGCCTAGTTGCAAGCTTTTCTAGGCATAGTTGCACTGGTGGGTTTAGGGTCTCTTAAGATAACTCTGGGATCCCAAACTGAGTGTAAAATACCCCTTTGTCACCAAGAAGTCCTTGGTTCCGTTCTCTGAGGACTGAATGTTTGCCCCAGCCCCTAGAGTTAGTCCCACAGCTTTTGGAGACCCATGTGATCTACAAGGTTCTGTTCTGTGTGGATGGCAGCCAGTCAGAAGCTTGAGGAGAAGCCGTGTAGCAGCTCCTCCCCTGCAGAGGAAGGACTCCTAAAATAAGAGATACAAATTTTGCTATAGGTTTATAGAAAGATAGGGTGACAGTTTTCTTGTATTAATTCCAAACAAAATCTAACAAATCTAAGGAAATGTTGAATCTGCACTGGTTGGCTCAAGCTTGAGACTGGACCTGGTGCAGGTCAAAATTGATGTTGGCAGCTAATTGACACTTCCGCATTTCAGTGAATTAAATGTATTTCAGTGTATTCACAGGAGAGAAAAGGAGTTAAACTGAGTATTTACAGAGTAGTAATTTAGAATTCAAAACACTTCTGCAGTGAAAATTAATCCAAGTTTCCTTCTAACAGAGTATATTTTGGATTTGAGGAATAAAGGAGCATAGCTATGGTAAGCAATAATTTAGTTCTCTGATTCACAAAGTTGCTCAGTGAGTCATTGAAGCAGATCCCACCAGTGACTAATACGCATTGATTTAAATGGATTTCATTATCTCATTATGAGGTTTTTTGGTGACTGTGACAGTACACTTCTTCATTGCCTTAACACAATTTGAGGGAATTCCTTGTGATAAATCTGGATTTGTAGGTAAACATGCAGCAGTTAGCAAGAAGACCTCACCCTACTGCCATTATAATAAAACAAACATTTTGTTTTATTGCTAGGTTCAATCAAGTAGACTAACAAAATAACAGTTCACAGCTGTAATAAGTAACTTATTATTTACAAGTATGCTTGTCAAGCAAGTCAGAAGATGAGACTCTTAGTTCCCATCTTGTTTATGCTAAGCTCTTATCTGGATTAAATTTTGGCTTGCAAATGACAAAATTGCTAACCTTTAAATGACTATATTTAATTCACTTCTTCAGTATTCACTTCAGTATTTATATATGTACCTGCAAATTGGAGTCTCTGTACCCAAATGTTGTTACCCAGAGAGATACCTGTTTTCTTACACCTTGCACAGCAGGAACACAGAGTGGAATCTGAGAATATGTAAAATGTCAAAACATGTCTATAGACATTACTAAGGTATGTTTCTGTATTACTTAGGATCCTAAGAGATCTTAGGATCTCTTATCATCTTAGGATGCAGGCAGAAGCTGAGTCCAAAAGAACCCCACCTGCTTTAAGCTTAGCGTGGCAAATTAATTTATTGCAGATTATATGCTTCTGACTCCAAATGGTGATAAATGGCAATATTAGGTAACATTCCATCTTTATTCTTGATTTGCTGTCTGATCTGAGTCAAGCAAAATACTTTGGTTTTCAGTTTGTTTGCAAATAAAGTGAATTCATCACATACTTTGCAGGCATGTGATGCATTAGGTATTGGGAGAAATAAAACGTGTTGTCAGGATTAGTAAGGGAAGATACGAAGTCATGAAAATGTCTCCATCTCAAAGAACCAAAGTCTGCGGACATTTGAATCTGTGGTTTCTGCCTGTCTACAGAAGGGTCTGTTGCAAAATTTACATTCATTTTTGGGTTTGAATTTTGAATACTCCAGGGCTTTCAGGTAGGGCCCATCTCCAGGGAAAATAAAACTTAACCACAGCCACCAACCCAAACCTGAACTATCAAGTAACCTGAACCCAACTGAGTGAGGTTAAAAAGAGATTGGTTAAGCGCCTTGTTTTGTTGCCTTTGGCTAGAAAAAGAAGTGGGAGTGAGAGATGGCTTTTTAGATATTTCTGACCTAGGTTAAATTAGGACACTAAAAGTCTTGTGAGGAAGTTTCAAGGGCTGATTGGATTACTCAGAACCCAGCCCAGCCTGTGGAGATGAGTCCAAAGTTCCAGATGGTTTTTGAATTAGAAAGGGAGAGATGAGATCTGCATTATTTCTACATAATACCTCCTCTAGTTCCTCATGGATAAGCCCATCCAAAAGATACTCCTCGACATCACTAAGGCTTCTTAATCTGGTTAGCTTGTTTGAATGGGATGAACATTTCCAGAACTGGTCAGCCTGTGGCCTTGCTATCAGCTACCTATTCAAGGAAGAAAAATTGGAATCCTCTTAATACTTCAGCACAGAGATTGTTCTCTTTTCCAGTAACTCCTCACTATACTAAAAAATTCTTTCTATCATTGGAAGTCAATCCGGTTCAGCCTTTTCATCAAATAATAGGAAGGGTTTTTTTTTGGAGGAAGAGTTTGCATTTTTGTATTTTTCTAAGTGATGCTATATGCAAAATTTAATAACAGAGTTTGTTTGAAAAGTATAATCTACTTCCTGCCATTCATGCTCCTGGTTTAGCTTTAATGCCACACTTGCAGAAAAATGAAAGCCAGTATGTAAAACTGATAGATGCACATGCCCTCATATACTAACAAAATCTATCACTTTGGGTTATGAATGCTTCAGGAGAACTCAAAACAAACGAAAGCAAGCAAAACAAACAAAAAAAATCTGCATGCACTTCACACACAAAGTCTTAGCGAACACTGGCCTGATTACACACATTTGTAACTTACTTTTTTAGTACAGACTTGGGATTCAGTTAACTGAAGATGTCCCTTTAAAAGCTGCCAAATTATGCGTGACCCATTCTGCCACCCCATCTTCTTTTCCTTGATTAGAAAAGGGAAAGGATGTACTGAAGATAACACTGAGGATACTTTCCAAATGATCAGAGGAAAAGAATGAACTAGGAGAAGGAATCATTAAAATGATAAATGAAGGTTGGGTTTGCTGTTATTACAGGTTTTGTTGGTTTTTTTTCAAAGGGAGTGAAGGAGGTGGGGATGCTCGATTTCCTGTTGGAGAAACTGTAGTCAGCTATAGAACATTCACAGTTTTAGGAAGAAAAAGGTCCTGACTGCTGTACAAATATTGAAGTGTCAAAGCAAAAGTTCATAATGAAATGATAATGAGATTGTGACAAACCAGAAAATAGCATGCCACTTCCTAAGAACTTGGAGGGGACTTAATAAAATGTCTAAAATGTTTGTTTGCATAAAGATGAGTGATAGCACAAATAAAGGCTTCAAATTGTGATAAGAAACACATCTAAATTAATCTAAATTTGGATTTAATCTATGCCTCTTCCTGTTATTATGTCTAATATTCTGTTACTTAAGTGGTCTTTGAAACCCTAATTTCTCCAGAACTTACTGAAATAGGATTATTTAGTATAGAAGTGGAATTACCAGCATAATTCTTAAATTCTCTATTCTCTTTCAAACAGTATCAAAACCAATGTATTTTGGGATGGGGAGGAAACTAGTCTTCTTTAAGATGCCAGTAATTGTGCAGGAACTTCATGAGTTGGAAACTCAGATGTTACAGGGCACCATCACTTTAAGTGATGTTCAAAGAAGAGGAAACTCCAAAGCCAGGTAGCCTAGAAAGGTGATTTCTGAGAAGCTCTCACACTAGCCAGAGAAGCACAAATACCTCCTCTGTAAACAGGGCTTTGCATTGGTTTTGTGCATCTGTGGATGTGGTTGGAGAACTAAATTTTTACTCCAAAGCAGAAAATTTTGAACTTCTCCTGCTATACTTCTAATTTTGTGCTTTTCTCTGATGTGTTTAGGTCCCTCTCTCTTATTTACCTCTCTAAAGAGAAATAATGCAGTTGCAACCTATATGAACAATGGCAGCTAACAGAGAGCATTTGATCTCTAAAACCAAATTTTTTCTGAAGTCAAGGAACAAAGAATATTTTAGACGTTAGAGAAGCAAGTAAAAACAAAGTGTTTATAACACAACTTTTTTTGATTCCATATAGTTGAGGAAGTCTCATGAGGATTTCTGCATTTAGAAGATACCAGAACAGCACTTTTTTTATCTGTAGAGAAGATATAGTGCGAGGTCTTAATCTCAGTCTTCTTAGTTGCAGTGACCAGTGTATAGTCAGATGATAAAATTGACACAATCTTACTATTTTTGAATCTGTTTGTTACTTTCTTAAACAGATGATTGAGACATAGAACTGTGATATTCATCTGAACTCCTTGGTCCTTCTGCACTAGACTGAAAGCTTTTAAGTGACAGTCCTTGCACATGAGCTTCTGGTGGGTTGTGCATTTTCTCAGACCTTTCCTCAAAACTTCAGTGTTTTCTTTCTGAAGACTATTTGGACTACAAGGTGAATGTATCCAGAAGGCTTAGACAGTGCAGAGAGGTTTTCTGTTCTTCTAGTTGTTCTTCAAGTGCTTTCTCCAAAATTCAAATTTAAAAAATGAAGTTTATCACTAATTTTTAGACCACCTGTGTTACTTCAACTACCCATACTAATGCTGCTGTTGTCTTTTGGACACTATAATAAATCGGTAATGTAAGAAGATACTAGGAAGGCACAGCAGTTGTTTTTTTCTATCATCAGTTCTATGCACTCTCCTGTGTAAGAAAAATTCGGCAACCAAGCATGCAATGAATATGCCAAACAAGACTTCAGTAAGGTGATGTTTTGGCATGGCATGGCATAGTTTCACATGCAAATAAAAGGACAGGCACCAGTTATTCCTCCTGAGTCAATGACATACTTCTCAGGCTCACTAAGAGAAGTTTTCTAACCAGCTGTCAAGCCAGGAACCAGTGCAGAAAATTGCAGGACCAAAGACAAATTGTTTCCCAGAGTCATCACAGTTTGCAGACTGTCCAGACCTTAAATTGCAGGACTCACCAACCCACCTTATCTTCCAGATATCCCAGCACTTTCCCACCAGTGCTGGGTCTTCAGGCATACAGTGGCTGTGTATGAAATACCTTTGCATCCTTGGAAGAGGGGAAAGGCTATTATAAATTATATGATTCAAAGGCAGCTGCTTGAGGACCTGATTTATTCTGTGTCCTTTCAGAAATAAGAGGGGAAAAAACATTTCCCTTTTCTGAATCCGTTCACTTTTGAAAATTAATAAACTCTCTTTTATCCACTCACGCTGCTGGGTGACATGTTTTTATTGTATGCTGAGGTGCAATAAAATGACAAAAGGCAGTACTGTGAAGAAAAACTTAGAGGCTTTATTTGAATGCATAACAAAGGTTGTTTACTTTGAAAGAACAGTAACAATGTAATGAATGTCTGGTGCAGAGTTAACTACATCCTTGTCCAAATTTGATTTATGTGATTCTTTCTGGATGTTAACTCCACCATTGTTAGCATAACCTCCATCATTTTTATATTCATGCTACCTTTGAGCACGTGCTAGCGCAGCAGTGTGAAAGAAATGTGAAATAAAACTGGTAGCAGTTGCCAGTGCAGGAAAACTCTTTTCCTGAAATAACAGAGTGTGTAGTGAGCCATAGATCAATTTAAGGCGAGAAGATCTGTGTAACTGGAGGAGCTGTGTTGGGAGAAAGAAGGCAGCCATTGATTTCTGCAGCTCATTAACCTCTTGAGGGCCATATGCAGTAACGCAGACATCATCCTTGGTCTGCTGGGGTGTGTGTGTGTGTGTGCGGGCGTGATGTGGCAATCAAATTGCCTGAAGAAAAATGCAGCCACTTCGGGTGCCTGCTAAAACACAGGAGAAACGCTGCGAGCTCAGGCCACCTGAAGGCAGAAGTTGAGCTTTGTGAGGAAAACTTGTATGAACACTTCTGTAAACACGTGTGTAATTCATACAAGATGTCTGTCTAATTCATACAGTAGCTTTGTTCAGTGTACAAAGGAGGGTTTCTGCAACCCTTCTGCTAGGCAGTCACTCCGTAGCATGAGAATGGGCATCTTGTAAGAGATGGAGTTTTTTTTAGGTAAGCAAAACATTCAGAAGTTGCCATAATGACTGAAGTTAAACACAGTTCTCGAGGGAAGTTTTATGGGTATAAACAAAAGACATTCTTGTTTGTCTTTCACATTCATTTCAAAATTGCCCATAATTACTAAATCCTTCCCATGTGAGCTTTGCAAATCATGGTCTTTAACCAGATGCTATAGCACATGTTCTAGTATCCATAGTTCCACAGCTGAAGTTCAGGGATATCTGCAGTAATATTTTTTATTCATTTACTTCGTAATTCAATTTCACCTGGAGGCACTGTATGACTTGTATCATGTGTCATCATCAAAATTTTATATTTACTATTTAAATTGAAATTTACAGTTGTCGATAAAATAGTATGTTCAGCATTTTACTGTAAGTCATTCACATAAATCCTTAATTTCATCTTAAAACTGCATCTTGATTTTATGTGAGCTGGTAGATCCCATCTGGGAGATACAGATGCAACTGCTGAGCTGAGAGCAGAATTTAAGTGTTCACTTTTGGATGCATTGCCTTTTGCTCTTCTGTTCTAATTTAACTTTTTCTCTCAACTTCATGCAGTTGTGCTTTTCCTTTTTTTGTCTGACACTGATCTTGGAAAGGGAACAAGAAAATGCTAGTGAGATTATACTTGTTTGGGGTGTGCTGTGCTCAGACAAGGGCAGCATCAAGTCAAATTTTATGCAAGAAACCATCATAATAAAGTACATTATTATGGATGTCAGAGTAATCTTAGATGGGTCATAGCAATCAGCTGATAAGTCCTGTGATTCAAAAACAAATCAGTTATTACTGAAATGACCCAAAGGATGTGATTTTAACATGATACGCTTTTAAGTCGAGATGCAGAGTTTGCATGTGGATAGCCTGCAGTGCTGGATTTGGGCAGAGCCCAGTTTTGAAAATGCATTTGCTACAATTGTCAGTATTATGAACTTCTTCCCTTATGCATGAAAATAAAGAACAACAGATTATTGTGGGTAATCTTTTCTGTATCATATGTTAGAGTACAGCACTCACCTGAAATATCAAGTCAGGTTTCAGGGGCACTGTCTGCTGATGATGAGTTTGAACTGAGACCCAGGACAACCATACAGAGCAATGGGCTGTAAGTTTGATGGTTCAATTCAGAAAATATGTTTCATAATAAGAAGCTACTTGTTTCCATCTGACCTGTTCGTGCTTTGGCAAGTATTATTTATACTACTGAAATGATCTGGTAATCCAAAGGATAAAATAAACACTTCTTCATGATCCAATGTACAGCTGCTTGTTGGGACTCAGGCCAAACCTTCACCTTCAAATAGTCCACAGCAATTCTACGTGTGAATTTTAAAGATAGTTTAAGAGAGTGTAGGTGCTGATTTTGGTCATCTATCTTTAACTGAAAAAACAGATATTAACTTAGATAAAATTTAGTGGGAGCGATTTCTAATTTTTCATGTAAAAAAGTGACTTGTTACCTGAAAGTAGTGACAGCTTGTGGGCTAAGGTGGAATAGGAAAGTCGGAAAGTCAAGAAACAGCTAGCACAAGTTTTAAAAGTTAATTTATTTTAAGAGTGTTTTGTTATCCAGGACTTAAACTGAATGCCAGCTATTTCGTAGCAGCCCTATATAAATGAAAAGAAATAAGAAAGCAAGTCTACTGGTTCCTCCACTTGTCGCTGCCACTGGGTTACTGTTCACACCTACATTAGTCACTCCTTCAACAGGCCATGAAATTGTTCCAGCTTTTAAAATGTGTGAGAAAATCAAGGCGGGTGCTGGCACATCATTAATGAAAACCTGACCCTCAGGCTGAGTGGTGTTGTTACTGTTTTCATTCTGGAAACCACATGGCTTGTCAAGATGCAATGAAGTTATTTTGTGCCTATATATTATTAAATCTCAGTGAGGTCTTTGGACTGCGGATAATAACCATGAGACTTACTGCTGTTGGAAGTTATATTGATCCTCAGTATGTAAGGATGGCTTTTTGGTATGTTATTACTGACTTTGTGCCACTCAGTAGCTGTTGGATTACTTAATAAGGAAGAAACTTACTACAGAGGGTGCTTGCACATCTGCTGTTAGAGAAATCAAATCCTGAACCGTCCATGATCCAAAAAAACCTTAGCGACTTCTCTGGAAATCCTCTCAGAATAATACCACCCATAGAAACAGCAGACAAAGTGATATTTTAATTTCACAGTAGAACAAACATTCAGTGTTTTTTCATAAAAAGAGGTGGAAAAATAAGAACAGAGAGTTAGCTTCAGTGTGTAGATATTTTTCGTGAGCTCTTATTTAAACCTGAAATCCAGTGAATTGCTATGGAGCTTCTTATCTCAAGAAATCATTACTGTTCTCTGAAAGGACTGTTCAATCTTCAGTTTCTTACAAGGTTTGTCTTAGAAATAAAACTGTGTTGTGTCTTGCTACCTTAACCAACCAGTTTCTGTCCTCTCCTTTTTTCCAAAACTTATACCAGACTGCAAAATGAAAACACCACAACAGAGTGTGAGGTTCTGTTAAAAGTTCAGATGAAATTACCTGAACCATTATGAGTTTTAGAAAGCCTCCATATTTTTCTTACTAACAATAAAGTAATTTAATTACTCTAATTAGTGATTTAATCACTGTATAAAAACTGCCCTGGGTTTTGTGTCCCATTTAGCCCCATATGAAAATCTCCTAATACAGCCTTAGGGAATTAGAATTATCCTGGTACAGAGTGAAAAGAACATATTCAGTTGTGTAAACAGAAATGCCTGTACTGTCTGAATATACTTGCTTTCCTTATTACACAGCTGAAATATTTTCCTTATTTATTATTTGCTTTAATATGTAGAAATGACAGGAGAAAATGCTACAGGATTATTAACCTATTCTTATTTCTTTTTCTCTTTTATTTAATTTTCCAAAAGTGGTTCACACATTTGTGTTTTGAAACTGTATTTTGAGTTCTCTTTTGGTGTCACTTTTTTGATTTTATACCCAAGATCACCTTGTACTTGCAGTGCTGTGCAATTTTTAATACATTCCAGTGACACCTCCTGTGAGGTATTAAAGTAATGTTATTTTCTGGTGTTTATAGTTAGGGAACAGAGGCAGAGAGGGTAAGAGCAGCTTTCCTGTACTTAACTCTGCCTAGTAATGTAGGCTCTCCCTAAGACCTAACACCTACAGTTAGGAGATGTACCACCCCCTTCCCCCCAGTGACTGAGCTGGGTCACATTAAAGGCTGTGGCAGGCCGTGTACTGAACTCAGATCTTCCAAAACCTACAATAGTATTCTCTTTCCTGAACATACTTCCTTTCTAAAATAAACAAATATATTATGCTTGAAGTGATTTGAATACTGCTCCTTCATGTGGCTTGGCAAGAAGCGTGAACTTCATGATTTTTGTATTGCTATTTTAAAGTGTTTGATATTTCTCTTATTAAACTGATAATGTCATCTATCATCTCGGGTTTCATGGTTTCTGTACTGATTGCTTTTCACAGATACTACACTCTCAGGGGAAATCGGCACCAAGAAAAAAGTGAAAAGACTGTTAAGTTTCCAGCGATATTTCCATGCATCCCGGTTACTGCGTGGAATTGTACCACAAGCCTCTCTGTACCTGCTGGATGAGGACTACCTTGGGCAAGCAAGGGTAAGACAGGTTTCCAGATCTCCATTTCTTTTAATAATACTACAGAGAGTGTCAGTTTTGTTTTAGTCTTCCGATAACCAAATTCCTGGCTGACCTTTCTTAAATGATCCACATTATATGCCTATCTCACAACAGATTGTCCATTCCTCATTTGTGGTTACAGCCTTAAAGACTTGGGTGTCAAAGCAACAGAAAATATTGCTAAATCTATTCAGCATTTTCAGATTGCAGCAACTGAAATTATAATATGGATTTATTAAAGAATGAAGGATTTCAGGTTAAGTTACTGATTTAAGCGCAGCCCTGACACAGCATTTAGTTCATCCACTTGAAAAAAGACAATGTTTCATCTGGTATGGAACAGCTGTTAGGCAACCCACAATAGCTCTCCATAGTGGCAAAGGCTAGGAAATATGGAACATTGACTACAAACTTTGCAGTGATCAAAATATAATTATATTATTTTGCAGATCTTACACTTACTTTGAATGGCATTTTCTAGCAAAACGTGCACAATTGATGGCATTGGGATTATATGCCTAGGCAATTTTTATTCTCTGCTGGAGGAGATTATATACCAGGTGTTAGAAAGTAATTAAGAATCCAGAACTGCTTGAATGTAGACTAGAGAAGGGAGTGAATGTGTATTTCATTCACACATATGTCACTGTAATCATAGAGGTAGTCCAGAATCAGTCTCCTGACTCAACTGATGTAGCTGTAAAAACACTGCAGTTGTAGGTAATGATGGATTCTTCTGCATGTCTGAGTGGGCTTAACAGTAGCACTGCATCTGAATTTATAAAAGCTATTCCTGTGTACTTCTTTGTTTAGCACATCAAAAGTGCAAGTGGTATTTTTTGCAGTACAGCCACATGAGCCTGGTTTCTGATATTTCAAATATGACCACTATAGGTTTCTAGAAAAAAACTTTAAAGCTGTAGTAACCAATCCTGTGACTGATTAATGTGGAATAATAATATAAATCTGCTTTACAGTGTGACA
This sequence comes from Taeniopygia guttata, assembly GCF_048771995.1. Classification (NCBI taxonomy): domain Eukaryota; kingdom Metazoa; phylum Chordata; class Aves; order Passeriformes; family Estrildidae; genus Taeniopygia; species Taeniopygia guttata. The sequence continues at coordinate 65,577,582 of NC_133027.1, read as the reverse complement.
TACCAGTCACTGGCCTTTTCACATTTGTTTTTTCCAGCATATGCTATCCAAAGTGGGAATGTGGGATTTTGACATTTTCTTGTTTGATCGCTTGACAAATGGTAAGTAAATTTTTTAAGTCTTTATTTTACTATCTCTTGTATATGACTATTCAAAAAAAAAATCCATAATTAATTGTTTGCTAAATGTTTCCAGCTCATATTACTGAAGAGAAATTTGCCACATTTTAACCTCTATTAAAATCACATCCGGGAGCTTTTTCAGGCTTTTCCTGAACTATAGGGTAGTGTTTCAAATGTGCTTTTGTACTAATCTAATCCCCTACATTTGTTGTTGTCACCTTTTCAAGAGATGTTTCTGTTTCATTTGCCTGGGAAACTTCCAAGCCACTTTAAATATACCTGTTAGATACATTGGTCAATAAATCTAGATCTCCATAATCAGTCAATTTCTATCAATACTAAAGATATTTGAGTGAAGATACCCTTGCTTCTGTTTAGCAGCAAAAATCAGGAAATATATTAAGAGAATAAAAATCTGCCAAATGTTTTTTCTAAATATATGTCTGTAAAACCATCTCCCTTCCCCACAAATGTCCAGATAAAACCCCTTGCTTATGTAAGTGCTAGAGAGGGTAATGATCACACCTTTCCCCTTTCTGTACTGCTCAGAGAACTGAGATCCCTCATTCCTCACCCCAGACTAATTAGGTTTGGTTGGGACAGAAAATGTAGAAAAATGTTGGTTTAGAGTGTCATTCAGCTGAGTGGCTGGCAGTGAAGAGGGAAAAGGATTGCAAATTGCCTGGGAAGCAAAAGCATAGTTCTTCTAAATTATCTTTCTGTGCCCCTGCTCAGTAGTCAAGACCAAGTAAGTTTCCATGTGTTCTTCATACAGATATTTATTTTCCTTCCTGAGTTACATTAAATAAGAAAAGACTCCCTTCAAACTTTGTTTATGTGTAGTATGGGTTGGTTGGTTGGTTTGGGGTTTTTTCTAAGTTTTATGGAAACAGTAACACTGAATTAAGCAGTGCAAACTTTTTAAAATACTGTGTTTATGTATAGCTGTTCATGTAATACTAGTAAGCCTCAATTTTGCCAGTGTTCCCAGTATTGGATTTACAGTAAGGCCCTTGCAGCATTACAGTGGGACTTGAGAATGTAAATGCTGCAACTCATATTTCCTGTCTGTGTCATTGTTACGAGATGCAGTTGCAGCTGAGCTAGGATACATGGGTCAATTGCATCTTTATGCAGCCATATGCAAAATAAAAAAAAATTCATTCCAAACTCCTGATTTTTAGTAATTAATTAATTAATTAATATGGCAAACCAAAATGGCAGAAAAGCCACACTTGGTTCTGTTGTTTCTGAAGATAAACCTGAATTATGACAGTGATGTTGCTCTCAGACAAGCCTGTCAAAAGATTTTGTTAAAACCATGTCAGTTTGCTTTCTTCCAGTTAAAACCACAGTTTGACTGTCATGTTGAAACAGCAAATGTAACTTCATGGCATCTAGACACAAGAAGGGCACTCCATTGGTACAACCTTTCCATCAAGTCTTGATTACATATAGGAGTAATTTGTATAAGTGACTTCTGAGTACACAAGAGTCATCTAAGCTCACTTCATTGGAGATGAGGTGATAGGAGTTGACTAATAGGAAATTACCCAGATTTTTAGCCTTGCTTGGTTTGTAACTACATGTAAAGGGAATCTAACAGTTGTTCCTTTCTGCTTTTAGGAAACAGTCTCGTAACACTGCTTTGTCACCTCTTCAACGTGCATGGACTTATTCACCATTTCCAGTTAGACATGGTTACATTACACAGGTTTTTTGGTAAGTGCACACCTCAACGACATCTTTGAATGAAGTTATAGCTTAAGTAGAGCATCAGAGAAGACACTGGCTTGGTCTGTCTATGTAAAAATGATGATGCCATTGGAAATATTTCAGTAAAAGATGTCTGTGATATACATTAGCATACAATTTGCAGGCACTCAAGTACTTGTTTTAGTATCTAATCAGTGGAGGAATTTCAAAAGGCTCTGCATTGGGCTGAAGCATCCCAGCACCACAGTCACACTGGTGATTTAAAATAAGATATGCCATGCAGAGATGTGGCTAGCTTAGGCCCACACAGACAGACAGACACTGCAGAACCTATGCCTGCACAGTACAATTGTGGTGCAGTGTAATTATTTTAGTGACTAAAAGACCACTGAGACCCAGGGCAGTTAAAAGCTTATGTGCAAAATTTAACAAATTATATCAAGCTGTCCTGTCTGCACTGAACAGTGTTGATGAAAGCCCCTGCTGCTGTTACTGCCAACAGAAATATTAGCCCCATGCTGTCAGTGAACCAAAAGAAGAAATTGGCCAAATCAATTACTTTTTGCACCACTTTTTGAAAGCAGCTAAATGCCAGTTTTTCAGGCTGTTAGGCAGAGTTTCCAAAGCAGGGTCTCTTCTTTAAGGCTGCCTAATTGTTGCTTCTGGAAAGTGTTCCTCTGGTGCGGAGACAGACAAAATCTCCCTGCTGTTGCTAACTCCTGTGGGCAGACGTGAAGCGGACAGTCAGGCAATTAGAGCTGGTGGTCTAAACTCACAGTTCAAGGGATTACTCCCTGTACCTCCAGATGCGGCTGGAAACAAACAGAAGGCTTGGACTTTCTTTGGCGCTGCTCGTGCTGGCAGCAAGAGCCATGGGAAATGTGCCCGTTGGCTTTCCATTTGATTAATTTGATCGTGTCTAGGAGAGCTCTTTAAGCAAGATCACATGCAGCTTCCAGCACTCACGTGGTGGTGACCCACGACCACATAATGTGGTGCACACGCTGCTGAAAGGAACAGAGGGATGTGAAGCACACATCTCAATGATTTTTCTGTCTGAGAGAAAGCTGAGAGTTAAGAGGTTGGTGCTCCTGGTCCAACTGGACCGGTTCCAGCGCTGCAAACTGAAGCAAGAGGGACTGGCATTTTAAAATGAACACACAGATGTGACTAAAATTGTCACAGGAAATTTTGCTGTGAATACCCCAACACTGGGTTTTTTTGATTCTTCCCCTGGGGGGTGTAGGAATGCCTTTGCCTGTAGTTCCTGACTCAAATAACAAATCATGGCAGGATATCAGGGTCTCACTCCCTGCTGCCGTAAAATAGGTGATACTTCCTTAATGGCACACTACTACCCTACAACAGCAGCCTAAATAATTACACTCTGTTGTGGATAAATTTGCCTCTCTTCCTTGTTTATTTTACTCCTCAATGAGAGCCTTCACTAAGGCAAGAAAGAGGTGATTTATGCACTAGACCCAGTATATCCCCTTGGGCCTCACAAATCCTTTCATGCCTTTTTTCTCTAAAGGTACCCTGATACAAGCAGCAATTTAAATAAGCTACAGCTATTTGAAGAAACTCCTCAGGCAGCTGACTGCAAAACCTCAGATTGTATTTTAAGTCCAGTTCCCATTTGTGGCCATGGCATTCAGAGACTAAAGGATCTTTATTTTCTGTTTTATTCGCAGTTATGGTTCAAGAAGATTACCATAGCCAGAACCCCTACCACAATGCTGTCCATGCCGCTGACGTCACACAAGCTATGCACTGCTATCTGAGAGAGCCCAAGGTAATCACAACCTTTCACACTGATGTGGCTTTCAGATGGTTCTCAGATTTTTTTCCCAGGGTTGAAATAAAATCCCCAAGAGATACTTCTAGACAGCAGAAAGTGATGGTGTGCTGGAAGTCAGCAACAAGTCAGGAGCAGCCTCGGCTACAGATTACACATATTTCAGTCAAGCTGTGAGAGTCACTTCTCATCAGGCAGGCATCCTGTCTAAGTGCTGCCATATGAGCTGCAGCCACGCTGTGACCCAGCCGTGGTGAACTGCTTGCAGTTCTTCTCCCACCAAACTCAGAAGGAGGCAATGCATGTCCGTGCCTCAGCCACCTCAGACCATAAGCTCTCCACATCACTATTTCAAAATACCAAATAAGGCACAATTTCACCAGGAAAGGTGAAAACAGTCCCTTCAGATGGGTCTGTTGCAGGGTGTCCTCTGCACGAGTATTTGACTGCTGCTGCAAGTCCTTACAGCATCAGAGTGGTGTTGCCTTGTGTGTTACTGGAAGGCATTGTGATAGTGCTGTGCTGAGACACAGTATAAAAATCTAACTGATCTGGCTTGTCTCAAATGAAAGGATGTTGTGCTAGAACTAGCAGTTTGTTACACAAGAATATAGCAATGGTGAGGACAGGAGCAGACCCCACCTTTCCTGTATTTTCATCTTCTGCAAGATCTGCAAGTCCTTTCTTGCCAGGAAGTGCAGAGGACAAACAACATCCTGAACCTGGACCATACTGCTCGCCAGTTCTGACCTCAGGATGCTTCTTTCATCTCATAGACCTGTGCTCTGTACAGACTCATTGGGCTGGTAATAACTGCCTCACTCTCACAAACAGAAAATGCTAAGACTGTCTTTTTTTGCTTATATTTGAGCCCTGTAGCAGAAAAAATCTGGATAGGTTTTCCAACTTGAATGTTTGAAGTTAGAAAGGTAAATTATGTTCCCTAATAAAATACATGAACTGAGATAGATATTTAACAGCCAAGGCTGACATTTCAGAAGTTGATAAACTCTGCATTTTATAACACAGTACTATGCTAGAAAATTGAAGCCTGATCTTTTGTTGGCATTACTAAATACTTGGAGAGGCAGAGCTCTTACAATGGATGGTAACATACACCAACCTGCCAGCCTACCTGTTTGCTTTTTAAACCAAATGAGACTATGCTGAAGTCCTTCTATTACAGCAATCCTTATATTGCCATGAGTAATAAAGAGATAAGAAATAAAAACTGTAATAAAAGATGATTATGTAGAATAATATCTTTATAGATGTATTTTCAACATTTACCTTAAAAACATTGTTCACAAAATTTATACTTGACATTTGTGTACAAATGCCAACACAACCAATCTATGCCATGATGTCAGCTGGTTTGGTTATTTACCAAAAAGGTGTTTACTATTCATGTTCTTGTTGTGATTAATGTGTATGATGATTCAGCTTGCCAACTTCCTCACCCCATCGGACATCATGCTCGGACTGCTCGCTGCTGCAGCTCATGATGTGGATCACCCAGGGGTCAACCAACCCTTCCTGATTAAAACTAAGCACCACCTTGCCAGCTTGTACCAGGTAAAACTGCTCATCAAGTTGCTAAAGTAAAAGATGCAGTCAAGGAGAGTTTAAGCAATTTGTGTTGAACTTTTAATGCCAAAATCTGGCAGTGGGAGGATGCGGGTAAAGTAATCCTGCACTTTGGAGTCTGGGCAATATCAGTCAAGCACCTCACTGGGTGTCACTTCTTAGAGCAAAGCTGATACACGAAAATAGGTAGAAATGTCACATTTAAGCCAGATCAGTTGTCTGGGCTGTTTCTGCTGTAGATCGTGTGGGGTGAGGAACTGTGGGTAGGACAGTTGAAATCATGACAGGAAGATCTCATCTTCTCACTGAAAGAGTGAGAAGGCATGCTCTAAATTGGTGTTGCATTAAAGGAAAACTTTGCTTCATGTGGCTGTAGTAAAATTGAACACTTAATGAGCACTGCATAAAAAAATAGAAGACAGATGAAACCAAAGGAAAAGTCACAGACATTTACAGTAACATTCCTCGAGATACAAAGAAAGAACTTCAAGAAAGCCACTAGGTCACACCACAGGCCGTCTAGACCAGTATCCTGTTTCTAAGAGCAGCCATTAAAAGATCTCAGAGAGAAACATAAGTCTGGGATAAGTACAGAGTTGTCCTTCACCTAGTATACATCCTTTCAGCTCTGGCAAGCAGTAATAGAAAACTTCCTGAAACAAAGATACAGACTCTCTTGTTCAATAACCAGCAGTGAACCCATGCTGCCTGATTTTTGTGGTCCTTTTTGAATATATTTGAGATTTTGGCCTATGGCAATCATTGTAGTTTTGTATTTTATATAAAACTGTCCTACGAGTATAATCTCCACACACATGTATATGTTGTTATTGTATATGCACATCTCTCTATTCTTTGCATTGTACTTATGGATACAATGTGCCAGAGCAATTTGCTGCCAGAGCAAATCTTAATTTTGGTTGCACTAACCATAATTCACAGGTAGTAAATGGAGTTAGTAGTGATTTTTAACCTTTAGAATCACAGACTCATAGAATCACAGACTCATGAAGGCTGTAAGAGACCTTTAATATCATCATATCCAGCCCAACTTTTCACCCAGCACCAGATCCAGACACCTCTTAAACACCTCCAGGAATGGTGACTCCACCACCTCCCTGGGCAACCTATTTCAATGCCTGACCACCCTAACAGTGACAGGTTTTTTCTACTATCTAATCTGAATCTCCCCTGTCTTAGTCCCCTGTCTTAGTTTAAGGCCATTCCCTCTGGTCTTCTCACTGCAGGCACAGCAGGAGAGACTCTACAGCCTCATTTCAGGTGGGTGCAGGGGGCAATCAGGTCCCCCCGAGCCACCTTTTCTCTGGCTAAGCACCCCCAGCTCCCTCAGCCACTCCTTATAAGACAAGTTCTCTGCACCTTTCATGAGTCTTGCTGCCCTTCTCTGGACATGTTCTAGCGCCTCAGTGTCCTTTTTAAAGTGAGAGGCCGAGAACTGGACACAGCATTCGAGGTGTGGCCTCACCCAGTGCCGAGTACAGAGGGACAGTCACTGCACTGGTCCTGCTGGCCACACTGTTCCCGATTCAGGCCAGGATGCCATTGGTCTGCTTGGCCACCTGGGCACACACAGAATCATGTTCAGTCAGCTGTCAGCCAGCACTCCCACTGGGCTGCTTTCCAGCCGCTTTGGAAGAGTCAATTTCAGCCTTCTTGGAGGTTGTCAGAAACAGAATATCCTGCATTAAAAATTAACCTACCTGAAGAAGAATCACCAATAGCTACATACACATACTTAGCAAACTGAGAGATTGCTGTGATGTGCTTACTGCTTGATAAGAGAGTCTCTCTTTTTCTACCCTACACAAGCGATGTTTGGGTTTTCCTATAAGAAGTGGATTGTGTAATGGTGCAACTGTCCTGCCCTCAGACATGGGAATGGGCTGGACTGTGGGAGCCCCAGCCAAGGCACAGTTATGCTCAAACATTGAAAATGTGGCTGGCCTCATCATAAGCTGATGGAGCTGATTATATCATACCCATATGTTTCTAGTCCAGTCTTTTCTAAACGTCAGGTCAGCTGAGTGAGCAGGGAAAAAAGCCAGGGGCCTAAGCTGCAGTACTTTGGGAATGGTAAGGATGTTTTGAAGAGGAGTGAGTAGAGCCATTCCAGAAAACTCCTCGTCTTTTGAAAAGGTATAAACAATTCCTTCTCAAATTAATAGTGGCAAACAGTACTTTATAATTAGGTTGAAAAATCAGGCTAATCTGAAAGACATACAGCTAAAACATCTTATCTTAGAGAAGTGATTTTTGCTCAGGTATTTGGGTTTGAATGTACTTACAAATGTTGGTTAGAAAAGGCAGTGACAAAACAGAAAAGTGCAATCTTTCAACAGCAAATGAGATCTGAAGTAGCCTACTTAAGCAAGTTAGAGTTATTTTAACTGAAAATGGTCCCACATTGTTTCCAAAGATCTTAGTAGTATACAGTATATGGATGCCAGTAAAAATAACTCCTGGAAAAAAGTTTTGCTGAAAACATATATAGTCAAAAATTTAGATTTAGTGAACAGTTTTTAAAACATGTACTTTAACATGTGCTTGAAACTGAAACAAAGTTCTTAGGTTTTTGGTTTTTAAGTACCACAGCCACAGAACTGCTGGGATTAATCAGCAAAAGGATAAAATGAAAGTAAGTTTTAACAGAGCTGGCAATCATCTGTCATTGAGAAACTGTGTGGCATTTCTATGCTTTTAAATGTCTCTTGACATTTAAATTAAAACTTTACATTTACATTTAGAAGACAAGGTTTTGTAAAATGAGGTAGGTCAGTTCTTGACAAAGATGTAAAGCGTTTGACAGCTTCTGAAGTGTGTATGTAAGAAGAGTCATGTTTCAGGAAGACATCACCAAGGACTTCAGAGCTTTCAATATTTATTTTCAAACTAAATTCTGTATTTTATGATGCAAGACACTTTGTTTTGTAATCTGTAGGGTAATTTTCTAAGGTCTGTTGCACATGATTGCATGCACCATAATTTTCTACACAGATAAAAGCAATTTATTGAAATCTCCAGCATTACAAGGACAGTTGAGAGCATAGAAGATTACTCTAGTAGTCTGGAGGCCACTTCGTTTTATGTGAGGAGCACAACAGCATTCCTTGTAATGTGATGCAGACTTTGCTTCTGACTTGTATTGTCTGGCTTTTAAATGAAGGGTAGAAGTTTAGAAGTGTGGATAGATCATGTACAACATCTGTAGTACAAAACAGATTTCAGAAAACCATGAAAGGACGCTTTACAACTTTAATGTAGGTAAGCTGGAAATAGGAAAGTACATTTTGGGCATCAGTAAAAACTGTTCTCTTATGCAGTCTTCCTTAAAAGCAACACTTATAAATGTAATTTTTGACTATTTAACATCATGTAGTTAAACCAACTGCTCAATGAGCACAAATAGATTGAAGAGATTGAAAGAAATTCTGAACCCTTTGAATTAAAACTGAAGTTTGCTCTGCACATAGTTAGTAGAAAGTCTTCCTCTCTTCAAGTTACTGTTCTTTTTTCAATGTGTATGTTGAATGCAGTGGTTTGAATAGCTCAGACTAAGTAACAGATTGGAAATATTGTCGTAGCTTAAGAAAACAAACTGTCATAGTCCTGAAGTCTTTGTTATAGCAATCTAGTGGGATTGGGCTGTAAATGTGACAGGAGCTTCCTATAGTGCAGCCTTTAAAGCAAAGCTGCACTACTCAGTTTTTTAAAAAAACAAAAGACCACGTGAAGCAGAGCTGAGAGCCTCAGTCTGCAAGCCAGCACGGAGATTTTCCTGCATGGGTTGTCTCCCACCAGCCTAGGTGATAAGATAGCTCATGGCAATTAGTCTTAATAAAGCAGTAGTGTGTTCCTAGGGGGAATAGCTGACTCTACTAACTGCTGGCAGCCGCTTCAGGGATTCTGGCTCCTTACATTTAAGAGGAGAGTCATATGACTTCATGCTCAGTTGTTGCTTGTTAATGTGACCTTTCCTTTTCCCTCCCTGTAGTTTCAGTGTGGGAGACTAAACAGTGCAGTGGTGTCAAGTTGAGGTTCCCCTTATAGCAGCAGGCAAAGAGCAGAAACTTTGAGAAGTGGAAATACTCTGAGATGACTACTTGAGTGTGCTTTTCCTATGAGTAACTACTGATTGGATGCATCTCAGATGCCTCAGCCCTATTCTGGCTGGCCTTCAGTATGGCCAAGGGGCAGCTGTATCCATGGAGTGTAATTCCCTCTTAGAGGCAGGTACTGCTGAAGCAGCTCCTCACAGCAAGTAAGGCTGCCACGGTGGAAGGGATGTGGGGGCACAGGGTGCTCCAAGGGGGATCTCCCTGGTTGCAATGTTTCAAGGATGCAGTCAGGCCAGGGTCACAGGAAACTGTGTACACAGGCACTGTCATAAACAAGTGTAAGCCTTCCCAAAAGCCAAAGTTGACATCAGATAGAAATTGTCCAATTTAGTAGGAAGATGGCAACCTGTGGCCTTGGGATGACTCTTGGGACCCAGTATTCAGCTCTGCGACTTTGTAGGTGAAAAAAAAACCCCAAAAATTTGTTATTATGGCCTATTACATTATCTTATTTTTCTTGGTCAGAGTGTAGGGTTACAAAAGTCCAACCTGATGTATTTAGGCAAAAGGAGAAAAGGGATATTTAAGTTGGCAAATGAACAGAATTCCTGTCAAAAGTAATTTCTGTATTGCATAACTGATGTTGTGATCTGAGTCCATCAGCTCTTCCTAAGAAAAGGAATTGGTTTTTACATGGTTTGAAAGTTTTGGATTTGGTTCTACTTTGGTTTTTTCCCCCAGAATCTGGGATTTCTGTAAGGCAGACAAACCCAGAGAAATACCAAAGCAACATTGTTTCTGTGAATTCGGAAGCAGCAAAAAGCACTGCATGAAGTACTGTGATAGGAAGTCAATCCAATTTTTACTCTCACCTTTGTACTAGGCAAGATGATCAAAATACAAATTGGATCTTGGTTATGCAGTGTTTAGTTTTTTAATAGTCATTAGATAAGACAGGACTACAGAGGAAGATGGGGAAGACTTAGGCAGAAAATACTGCTCAGTCCCTCTTGTAGAAGTGCAAGCTGCACATCATGTCCCACGGGAAAGGCACTACTATGGCAAAACCTCTGAGCTGTGGGAGGGACTGTGTGTGAGGGAGCTAGAGGTGGACAGTGGCTGGAGAGCGAGATTCTGACTCCACTTTCCCAGCTGGCAGTGACAAGGTGGAGTTCTTGTTCTGCTGCCTGCTTAAAAGGTTTGCTTGTGTTTTGTTTTGTTTTTCTTATCCAGTGCTCGTGTACTGCAAAAACTGTGAACTGCCCAAAACAGGGAACAGATGATAAAGGTTTCTGAACAAGTGACCTTTCTGAGGCATTTTGTGGTAGAAAGTACTCTGTGAACTAAACAAGTGATGATTGAAAAATGCACTGTGTCAGGATAGCAATTTCAAGTCATCAGATATAAGATACCAAATTTGTTGTAATTTACTGACAACCTAAGAAAGCTCGGTTTTGGCTCCCTAGCAGTTTTTTTCCAACCTAACTTTGGTTCCACTTAGTTGAAAACAAGAAAACAAGGAGTCAAAATTTGTTGCAGACTAAGTTGCTGAAGCCTGTGAATGCTCCGCAGTACTGCTGTTCCTCTTGCTTCCACTGAACAGCTGTAGGCAGCTTCCAGTTCCCTGACTCAAAGAGAAATTTGGAAGTTTAGTTTTCTTTTTCTTGTCTGCTCTGCATTCCAACTGTAGATGCTGAAAAGTTAGCCTAGAATCAGTAGGAGGTAAAAATACACCTTTGCACTCCTGCTTGAATTTATTTGTTAAAAAATCTGCTAGAAAGCAAATTACCTCCCACTCAGATGAGATTAGCTTCTCTGTTCACAGCAGGAGTCAAAAATTGCAGAACAACAGGCCTCTAGGGCTGACCTTAGCTAAGAAACCCAAAAGCACAAGGTCCTTAACTGGAAATCCTTAGCTTAGAAATCTAGACCAATTACTCTAATCCAACTGTGGCTGAAAAGCACACATTTTAGGCTCATGTTGCAGCATGTCCAACCAGCTCTGGGTATCATGTGATATGGCAAATCCCAGTGTGTACCTGTACCATGGATACCATCCTAATCCTTGCGTTTACTGGTGTTATTGCTCCCCAGAACGTGTCGGTGCTGGAGAACCACCACTGGCGCTCTACCATAGGCATGCTTCGAGAGTCACGGCTGCTCGCCCACCTGCCCAAGGAGGTCACGTAAGTGTCCACCAGAATCACTGAAGCTAGGCCATGGCCTCCTTCTCCCTCCCTAAAAGCACACTGGCAAAGAGGCCCAGGCTTCAGAATAGGCTGAACTTCCTGCCCCTTCTTGGTGCCACTGTGAAATCATGAGACAAAGTTACACAGCAGAAGTATTTTTTAAGACCTACCCACTTCTGCAGCACAGGAATGGCCACTCTCAGCACCAGGAACATGGGGAGTCCCAGCAAGAGTGGACTTGTTCGGATGGATTTTTGGCATTTTTCATCTTCCATAGCACCAACCAAATATGGAAAGAATTAGTGATTAAAAACAGGACATTGAAGGAGTTGGTCAAGGAGCATCAAGACTGCTCTGGACTTCCACATGTCGCTGAGGGAATGTGGTTCAAGCTTTATGGATAAAGCAAAAAAAGAGCAGCCACATGAGCACCTTGGCCAAGTTGCTACTAGCTTTTTACTTGTGTTAGTCCCACCAAGGATGGGAAATTGAGACAGTGAACAGACTGCAGTAATACATTTTAAATCACAGGTGACTCTACCAAGAATATAAACAAGTTACCTGGAAGCGGTAAGCTCTATATCCCTCCAGAAATTCTTTGCATCAGACCAACAACTTTAAAGGACTTCAATCTAGACCTTCACAACTTTGACTGCAACTTCAAAGTTGCAGTATTCGGTGTTCAGCTCTGAGGAGCTGAAGTATTTTTCTTCATGCAACATGCTGTTGTTTCAGGGTGGGTTTTTTTGTACTTGCCTAGCACTTTTTAGAAGTCTTCAGAACAACCTGTGCCAACAAGCATTTTTCTTCTACATTATCTATTCTTCTTGAACCCATTTGGGCAGGTGGAACAGTCAGCAGAGACTGACCAAACAGATCAGACTGGGTCCATAAAGAAGGAGGGAGCTTTATGCCAGCTCCAGTGATCCAAAGTAGGTTGTTTGAGCTCTTCATGTTGAATGATTCCATGATTAAAGGGGCTTATTTACCTTCATTGCAGACAGGACATTGAGCAGCAGTTGGGCTCCCTGATCTTGGCAACAGACATCAACAGGCAGAATGAATTTTTGATCCGTCTGAAATCTCATCTTGACAATCAGGATTTGAGGCTGGAGGATGCACAAGACAGACATTTCATGCTTCAGGTAACTTCATTTTTTTGTTTGTTTGTTTTTATTAATTTTTCAGGTCACAGTATTTCCTAGTATATGTTAAGAGTAGTATATTATAGCATGTCTGGCTATCAGCCTCTCCTTACCTATTACCATAAACACTTCCCTTCTGCCACCTTCTGGCACATCAGGCAAGCATAAGGTACTTCCAGTATTTCCTTATGTAATTTCCTTGAGTTAAAAAGCTGTGAATGCAATAGGTACAGGAGAGTGTCAAATGCTAAGGAATGGAGATAAGCTAGATTATTTTATTTCCAAAACACTGCTTCTCTTGCCAGGCAATGCTTCAGTTATAGTGTGTGTCTCTCTTCTGGCAAATGTCACTCCACTGGTGTTATTTTCTAGCACTGTGCAGGAGAGCCCCCTTGTTGGTGTTCTTTCCAGGACACCCTGACATCAAGTCCTGTTCCTGTGATGGATGCTCAGAAACTGCCTCTGCAAAGACAGCTGTTGCTATGGCAGCAGATGCTTCTCTAGTGCATCTGCCAGCTAATGAAAAACCCATGCTTTATTCAAAAATCAAATAGGTTCATGCTGGTTCTTCAGCTAAACAGCAGTCATTACCAGACTCTTCAGAATAAACCTCTATCTATTAATGCATTATTGTGATTAACATAGCTACATATACTTCCTTCTTTGGAGAAATTACATTAATTTCATTCCTAAATACATAAAGAAGTTGAAGTAATCATTTTCATTTATAAAACAAACATCTACATATTTTCTTTCCATCAGTGTCATGGAAAAGGTGACAGCTGCAAGGAAAGAAGTACTGATGTGTTCATTCTTCCACCTCCAGCAGTATGGGAAATGTAGTAGCTTCTCACCTGTTCCGGCTGAAACACAGTCTTCTGTCAGATTCCTGCATAGACTGTGCAGGACAGGGTGATAGGTTGACCATATTTCTGGACAGATAAGGCAAGAAGGTTGTGCAAATACCAAAAGCAGCTCTCAGCTATGGGGAAAAAAAAGGTTTCTTATGCACTAGGCAGTAATATTTACTTCTCTGGTGGATTAGTTATGGAAGAAGAAAAGAAAAAGATCAAGAACTCTTGATTGATTGGAGTAAGCTAAAGAATGTTTGAAAGGTCCTTGCAGTAGACAATAACATTAAGGCTAATCAGCTTAATCCAAAGAGAAGAGTGAGTTGGAGATTTCCCTCTGCTGATTGACAGGTCTGAACTCTTAGAGGAAATACTTATGTTTTCTTCCCGGGTGCCAGAATGACTTCTGACTCCTGTCAGACAGAATGACTGTGTTCAGTCTGTGAAGAAACAAGGCACGTGATATTTTGTTCCAAGGCAGTAAGACAGGCAGACTATTACATGGTTTACTTTTCTGAAGTAGTTACTTGGTTTTAAAAACCTTTTCCCCTCTATTCATTCTCCTACAAAGCACTTAAAAGTACTAGTTAACTAAGTGAAACCAGGCCAGGGGCAGTGTGGAGAGCCCTGTGCTTAGCTTTGTAAACAAAAATATGCAGACATTAAGATGAAGTGTAATTGAAGTGAAATGCAAGGTCACTCACTGAGACCGCAGAGAAATCATGCCCAAATACACCAGCTTGGTTCTTCCCTTCCTTGTCATCAGCCATGGATGCTGAGCCAAGCAGTCAGCAGGAGCCAGCCTGAGGCTTTTGTTGGCTTATTTCTTCCAAGGAATATCCAAAACACTTTGCAGCCTTGGAATTTGGTCCTGCTCTTGTTCGCACTACAGTAAAGTGGAGGGCTGAATGAAAGTTTTGTTTGCAGCATAAATAAATGTTCTTTCCTCAAAGGGCACATTTGGGTGAGGCTGAGTCCCTGAAAGGTAATCTTAACCCTTCCTGGCATCGCTGGTGGGGCCTGGGAGTTCCCTAACTGCAGATTTACTGCTGAAGCACTGCTAGACAGTAACTTCCTGTCTCACTACTACTTTTCTTCTTGCTTTCAGATTGCACTCAAGTGTGCTGACATTTGCAACCCTTGCCGGGTCTGGGATCTGAGCAAGCAGTGGAGTGAACGGGTCTGCGAAGAGTTTTACCGGCAAGGTCAGCCCCTTCCACTCACAGCAGCCCCCTTTCACCTCAGCTTTCCATGGTTTCTGAGGTAGCACTGAAATGCTCCTTGAAGAACAAACTCTTCAGAGATGCACTGCCTCACTGGAAAAGCGTGAAGGGGTAGAAGAGCAGCAAGTGTTTCTCTGCTCCCGTACCAGCATCAGGCAGGAGGGAGGGTTTTGCTGTGCCTCAGCACTTGAGTTCAGCTGAAAAGCCCGTGGCTGGGTTCTTCTCTGAGACCCTCCAGTCACCACGAGCATTTCTGAGCTGGAATGGTGCTGGCACCACACTGCCCCAGTATCCTAGCACTGTGTTTTGTCTCGCTTTTCATGCTCTCACTACACCTCTGATGGAAGTCTTACCCTCACTGTTTCCCAAATATGACGCATTCTTCTGCCTGCAAATGCAGAGAAGGGGTTCAAACACACTTCCCAGCATGCTGTTGAAAAGGCCAAAGCAGGCAAGCCAAACCTCAGCTAGAACCTACTGCAAATGTTTTCAGACCCCTGCAGAGAGCACAGTCACGCAGGGTTTTTTTTGAAACACAGTAATTACACCATTTGGCTCTATCTGCATAGGCAAGGTCATGCTGTGCTACAGCACAGGGTGCAGCAGAGTTTAATCGCTGCTAAATTCTTTGTTCAGAGCATCCTGCGAGTTGAAGGCAAGTGGAAGAGCACGCAATGAAGTTCTTAGCTCATTTAACATTCTGCACTACAAAATAAAGCCACATCTGAGCTGGTACCTAGTACAGTTAGTCTTTAACAAGGACAAACCAGTCAGCGAGTTAATTTTCAGCCCATGTTGGTTTAAGCTGGTGAAATATCTTTGATGCCTTTGAAGCGACATAAGCGTCTTGCCCAATGCAGGTTTAGTTGGTCAGATGTGTATGAGGCATAATCAGCAGACAGCTCAGGAGGTGCAATACTTCACCTTTAGTGTATTGGGGCACCATGCTGAGAAAGACAGCTCAACTCTTGCAAATGTAAGCTCTTTCCACTGCTCTCAAGATTTGTTCATCTACCATCTAAACCATACCTCTGAAAGGAGATACCTGAATACATGAGACCAGTTAGAAGCATCACAGGGAGAAAAGGAGCATTTTATGTGGGACAGTTATACAAAAGCGGTGGTCTGATTATCACTAGTGGCTGTATAATCCTGTTCAGTGGTACAATACCCCCAGTATTAAATAGCATGCGTTTAGATACCATTTTCACTTTAAAGTGTTTTTGTAGACCTCTCTGCCCCCTTTCACACAATGATGGGGCTTGAAGGTACCTTTTAGAACTAAGTTTAACATTTGGAAACCATAAGGTCTCATGTTTTGATTTTTAACTATAGATGAGACAGATAATATCACAATTAGTGCTTTGATTAATCTACCTTCTGGAACAAAGTTTTAACATTTTTTTAATAGAACATTTCTAAGGCCATTTTAATAGAGACTCAGATCCTGATCTTCCAGTGATCTGGTGCATCTATACTAAAAGTTAATAAATAAAATATACAATCCAGGTACATTTCAGGGAGCATTTGACACCTACAGCAGCTCCTAACAAAACTCTTTACTAGAAAAATACTCTAATTTATTTTCAGATCTTTTAAAAGTCAGCACAGCTAGGAACACAGAGTAAGTAATAAAACTTGATTTGCATACATGAAACTGGAAGTAGTAAGAAAAAGCTTTCAAGAAAATGGCCAATGTTGAAGAAGCATTAATTATCAGTTTCTCTGATAAGGTTTTAAAATTGCTTGGAAGGTTTTCCCTAGCATAAAAGTTCTCAGGAACTAATTCATGCAGTTCCTTTTACAGTAACTTGAAACAAAAACAAAAAAAAATTGACCATCATTTTAAGTACTTATAATGCAAAAGCAAATCTTATAAATCTTTGTCAATTACTTAATTGACTTATAAAAGACAAGAAAATGTGGATATACTTTGAGCCAGACAGGCCAACCATTTTCTACCCAGAACACCTACAGAGGGGATATTACTGGAGTTAGAAACTTTCTTTTAGTCAAACATTTTTGGAGGGGTAGATGAGAAGAAGACAAATTGCACATTTGGAAACATAAGAAACTGTTATTGTGTTTCAGTTTTGCTAAATTGTTCCTTTTGGTTGTTCATGAAGCTAAAAATGTTTTCCTCATACTTTCTAAGTACTCAATTAGAACTGAAGATACTCTGTTCACATTTAAGAAGTGATTCCATGCTGCAAAGGGAAGAAAGGCGAGGCTTAGAAATGTACAGTGTTTTATATGGGGCTATAGAACCTGAGTAGCACAACAGCAAAAACCGTTCATGGGGAGAAGAGAGCTTTTAAACAAAAACAGTGGATTTAAAGCAAAGTGTTTCTTTATGGGTTGAATACAGCATTTTGTCTAAACTAGCATGTCTTCTTATAGGAAAGTATTTCCTAACCAGCCCTCACTATATCCTTATTAATAAATCAGATGGACAAAATATTGTTGTGTGAGGGGAAGTGGCACATCTTAGCTTGCACACAGTTAACTCTCTCTTCCCTTCCATACTGTAGACAGGAAAGGTTCTGTACCTCTTGCAATAACCAGGATTGTACACTGGCAGAGAAGGCTAACAATCACAAAGGATGAACGTGTTGCATTCACAGAGAGTGTTTGTTTTAAGAAAACCCCTACACCCAAAACTTAACTCAGAGCAATCTTTGCATGAAGTAATTGCAGGCATAGGGAAGACAGTCTCTCCAGCAGAAAAAGTGACTGTTGTCTACCATAGCAGTGAGCAAATTACACACACTGAGATGTTTTTTCTGCTGAATTCTTAAATCCAGCATGGTCGTTGTTATTGATGACCTTCAACTCCATAAAAAACATCTCCTGCCATTACTATGTACAGAAACCTGTCCTGTGTGACTATTTCTGCAGGAATAATTTTTTGTTTATTTGACACTGAGCATCTTCTCAGTGTCAAATCTGGTCAATTCTGCATCAGGAGCAATCTGAGGTGGCATCTGGAGTGAGCAGATTCCCCAGTCAGGTTTTTCTTCCAACAATTTGAAACAGTCCCCAGGGCTGGTCACAGGAGCTGCCTGCAGGAACCTTGAGGGCAGTCCCGGATTTGGAACTAGAGACCTCCTGGTCCAGTTAGTCAAATACTCTGCTATGAAGGTAGCTAGGAGTACAGCCAGCTACTTTGCTGTCTCGAATCAGTCCTGTGCAGATGCCTCTCTGGGAACATCCTAGATGACCCAGGAAATAAATACGCTCAGTGCAGGAGCAAAGGCATAGCTTGATACCCAGCTACAGCACAGTAATAAGATAGACTTTTAATTTCATCTTTTTTCCGCATTTATAACTTGACCTCCGTAACTCTTGATACTTGAAACATTGCTGGAGTCCATACTTTGGTCCTTACTAGTTTGTTAGTGCAGCCACAGCTGTGGGCTGCCGGGCTCCAACACTCTTCCCTTTATGAGCCACTTCCACAAGAACACACTAGCAATTTCCACTGCAGTACTACTGTAGAGCTAAAATTGATATGCTGCAATTTTCTGGTAGGAAGTGATCTGACAAATGAGTAAATGAACTAGAATGTCTTAAAACCTTTCTCATAAGAGAATCTATTTTAAAAATTAAGATCCTCAGAACACTTACATGCTAAGATTTAATGTTCATCTAAAAGTCATCGTCATCTTTTCTTAGATTTTTCTTTGTATGGAAAATGGGTTTCTCTGGTACCTAAAAAGAAGTCCAGAAAACGAAGGTATTTAGACATTTACCATGGTCATCATTGGTAGAAGATTTTCTACCAATTCCTCACACAGTTGCAGACAACTGTAAGAGTGTGGCATAGGTATGGAGAAGAGATAAAAGTGGCAGAAAAAAAATTTTTTTCCTTTTTTTTTGTAGGTGATCTGGAACAAAAATTTGAACTGGAAATAAGCCCCCTTTGTAATCAGCAAAAGGATACAGTACCAAGCATCCAGATTGGTAAGTATTAGTTTCATTCTCTTCATGTTTATCTCACTATGGCAGAAGCTCTAAGAGAAAGTTTTATTCAGGACATGCCCCACTCCGATCCAGTTGTTTTAACAATAAGAGCTGTGTATCCCCTAAGAGTTAAAAAATATGTTCTAAATTAAAATGCTTGAAAAGAAATCTATCTAAGCCAAGTGTTCAACAGAAAGACAAAGGAGTCTTTGCATAGGGGGAAAATACCCACGGGAAAAAATTGCAGCAAGTGTTGAACACTGATGACTTTCTTGTCTGAAATCTCCTCAAAGGGTTGCTGACAGTCACAGAGTTTACTGCGGCACACACAGCTAAAGCCACATCTTGTCATGTATGCTGGTCAAAAGCTCTGCATTTCAAAAGGAATTGATGTCTGTCTGAGAGTTTGTTGTTACTTCTCATCAGGGCTTTTGCCACTTACCTTGCTCTTTGCTTTTGAGGCACTCAGTGGAGCAGTGCACTTGTGGAATTAACTTGTTGCTCACCAGCTGTCCCTTGTGTGTTTCTCCAGGGTTCATGACATACATCGTTGAGCCACTCTTTGAGAGATGGGCCCAGTTTACAGGCAACACTCCCCTATCTGAAAACATGCTAAACCATCTCAGGAGGAACAAGGCCAAGTGGAGAAGTTTGCTGCACAAGCAACACAGCAGTGGTAGGAGCAATGACCACTCAGGCCAAGTGACTGGCAGCCAGGAACAGACTTTAAATGAAGAAGAGACTCATTAGTGGCAGCTTTGCACTTTTCCTTCTAGCACTGCTATCTCCGTCTTGGTCACAGCAGCAAAAAAAGGTCCCGGGGAGCAGGAGCCTGTTGTCAACACCGTGCAAAGGCAAAAAATGGCAAAGCTCTAAGGGTCCTCATGAACATGCCCATGGTTCTGCTGGGTTTCTTTTTGATCTTCACGCTCCTCTCCCCTCTCTCCATTCTGCGCATGCCTGATGTCATTAGTCACTCCTGATCCCAAACTGCCCCATTGCGGAGTCCCAGTCAGCAGCCATGAAGCCAAGCCAGTTCCAATTGCCATGAAGCAGGGAGGATTGCTGAGAGAACGGGGGGCACAGAGAGGCACTCTTGGTGATCTCTTCATTTACCACAGGTCATATTGTGCCATGTGTATATAGGCCCAGAGCGCCACACCCTTTCTAGGCTGGCAGCTGGGCTGCACATTAAGCCACCAGCATCTCCAGCATCCAGAGGACATGGACCGAGTGGGACAGTGCTCGCAGAGGGCAGAGAGTCGGGTTGTTTTAGTAGTTAAAAACCTTTTTAACTTTTGTATTCTGTGCACTAAACAAAAGATCTATAAACCTTGGACTGAAGTTACTCTCCGTATACACACCTCCAGTGTAACAAGGCTTGTTTTGGTAATCATTTTTATGCCACTTTGGATAAAAGGCATCTTTCATTGCAAGGAGCAGTATTCCCTCGCAGCTGAAAGGGATGGTGTAGTACAGCCTAAACCTTTGAAACACAAACAGATCTATCTTTTGAGTACTGTTTCAAGTTACCTGTTTATATTCATATGTGTACATTTTCTGTAAATAGAAAGCGCTACTGATTCCCATGCCAAAATACTGGAGTACTGTGGGATGATTGCTACCTGTAAAAACATTGGCACTGTGAACAGAATACTGTTAGTTTTAATACAAGAGAAAGCATTTGTAAATATGGTATAGAGTTTATTAATATACACCATTGTGGATAAAAGCCTTAACTTCTAGCATCCTTCATCTTCTGATAGCTGCCAAAATCATACAATTACAAGATACGATTCTGAACTGCCTTTCCACTACCCGAGGTGTATCAAAGGTCATTAAGGAATGAAGTCTGGCAGGATAACTTCTTGAAAACTTCAAACACATTCCATATGGGTCCGTGTTGTTAATCCATGGCACCTTGCACACTCGGTCTAGGCAAATGTTTCACCGAGCCTCAAGTTTTAAGTTCAAAAAAAAACCCCAGGCCCCACAGCAACACCACATGATTTGACAGTTCAGCATGATTACCATTTATTCAAATGTGTGAATTTTTACTAAATAGCTTAGTCATCTACAAAGCACGGCATTAGTTCTGGAGTTCAGTTGTTTTCTTGAGAGATGTTGCAGTGTAGCTGATTTTTCCCCCACATTCCCTTCTTAGATAGTCAGCATCAAAATGCATTTGTATTTTTCTTTAATTAAAAGAATTCTTCAACTTACTTTTAGATTAGTGTCAGTCAATGAAGGAAAAAAATGTGTTGTAGTCAGACTACTAAAAAGCTTATCATAATGGCTGAAGAATTTTATATTATCTCATGTTTGTCAAAGATACTTGGCCTTAACTATGCCGTAAACAACCTCAGTTCAGAAAGCCTTTATTAAACTAAACTTCCACCATTTCAGTGAGATTGTATTCTCAGACACTACTGTGTTGCACCAAAGGGATTGCCTCCTGCTCCTCTGCCCCCAGAAAGAATAACTGCATTCAGGTGAAGTACAGCGTTGTTGTGAACCCCCTGTACATCAGATCTGTACAGCTGCTTTCCAAAAGAATGAGGTATGGCCAGGTAGTCACATTTGGATAGTCACATTGAGATGTGAAGACATTGAAGAGGCCAACAAAGAAGGAGCTTTTTAAGTTGGTTTTTGAGAAACATGAGAAAGATGTTTACTCACAGAAGTGCAAGGGAAAATATAAAACATTTTTCTCAATTACAGGGAATATTGACTTGATGAGAAAAAGTTCATGCTCATAAGGTGATTAATGTGTTTAGAGGAAAATAAAAAGCATGAGTTTAGTGAAGGACTATTTACTCCTAATTATTTGTATGTATCTTCAGAGAAAAGAGGCTGAATCCCAGTGAAGTAAAAAGGGCAAAAAATGCAGTGAGCACACAAAGCACTCCACAATGTTCTTCTGCCTCTCCACTGTTATGTAAGGTACAACCAGTAGAAAACCTCCTTCCTCCCACTAATTTAAACGAGATTCATCTAATAGAAGGACCACAGCAAGCAAAGGGCACTCAGGAGAGTTTTAGTAGAATTAAATTGTTTCTAACTACAGGACATAAATATCTTCTTAAGCACATGAGGGTGGTGCAGGTGGAAGCACCACCACTTTGCAGCTTTTTAGGTGTACCTTTCCTTCTGACAGATGTAGGACAATTATTAGGACATTACATGAGCAATGTAATGCGCTGCTTAGAAGCACTTAGGTCCATACAAAAGAATGTAATTTTCCATGTTTTATCTTTTTACTAAGAAATTGAAGCCCTTTGCCATCTAGTTCAAAGAATTTTTTAAAAATGTTCTGAAATTTAGTTAAATTCAGCGTCTAGCAACATAAAAAGGTCTTGACAGAAACATTGTCGAGCTGTTTCTGAAGAGCTTCCAGAAAATCGGTCCAATAGGAAAGCTTAGGTAGAAATCAAATTTTGTTACAGCCACATTAAACCCAAGCTCCCTTTTCTACAAGTGGAACCTACAGGTTCCATTACAAGTTTGCTCTTACCATGTTAGAACTTTCCAACTTTAAAAAGCTTTTCTGAAAATTATCAGGCTGTGAGGGATTTTGGTGCACTGAACATACCAGTTAAGATTTCAAACACCTTGTCTAATGAAACAGTTCTTGAAAGAGGTTCAGGGTGGCCCCAGCAACATTTCTGTGCTTGTGAGCCAAGCCCATTACACAGGTTTGGGCCTGGGCCAGTTTGCCTCAGGTGCTCCAGACAGAAGTGCTCAGAAAGGGTAGGCTCTGGCAGCAGATGCCCAGCAGCCAGGTTCCCTGGGGTCTGTAATGCAAAATGCAACCATCTGATTTCCCGTAGAAACCCCAACTGGTACCAGCCAATCCAACAGCACAGCCAGTGCTTAGCACACGCAGCTGTGACATGTGTGGTGTTCTCTGGTTTGGAGAGCATTTCTGCACTGGTGTTTCTCCCCATTCTGCCAACAGGCTGCTGATGCACAGAATAGAAAAGCTATGCAGATAACACAGATATTGGTGGTGTCAGCCCTATCAGCCACTTTACAGAAGGCCCCTGTAAATTATTTTTCCTTCCCACTTTTCCTTGGGCCAGTGCAGCTGAAAGATTTTGAAGTTTTCAAAAAGAGTTAAGGTTTTCATCTATAGAAAGAGGAAAAAAGCTGTTGAAAGCAGGATGTTAAAATGTTTTTATGCCCCAAAAATGAGATTAAAATCTAGCTCCTCTAAATGAAGATTTCATACCATTTAAGAGGCAAAATTCTGTATAACTAACAATAGTAAGTGATAATAAGTGAAAATCTTAGGCTGGTTAAAATAATGCATACATACGCATTGCCATTACATAAAGATTTGTCAGTGGTTCAGCCACCAGTCAAATGGGGAATAAAAGGACTATTGACAACATGTACCTTTGAAATACAAGGAACAAAGACAGGAGTAGCTGAGATTAAATAGAGTCGATGGAGGAAAAAGGAAAAAAAACTAAACACATGATCTGCAGTCGAGTCTAACCTAATCTACAACACAGGTCAATTAGTTTTGTATAAACTTGGTTTTCATGAAGAAAACCAAAACCTCCCCAATCATTAATGAGAAAGCTGTAAATGAGATAAAGCTGTTGTTACACTGCATAGTGATCTCACCAGCTTTTGCAATCCAGGGTTTAAATTTCTGCTAGAAGTTTCCATCAAATTAGACAGACAAGGCACGCTTAGCCCTTCCAAATGAATTCTCCTCAAAAAGGAAAAACTCAAGTAGTCATCTTTTTATTTTCAGGTACCAGCCAGGGTACCAGCCATAATTTATTACCTTATATTTTAAGTCACTCATCTGAGTTGTCCATAAGGTATGCCCATTCCCCTCCTGATGTCACCATGACCCCCATGGCCCACAAAAATCAACAATTAAATTGGAATTAAAACCCTGCAAATCCAAAAAAAAAAAGCCACCTAAAACACGAGGCAAGCTTCATGCCATGAATATGTATTCAAATTACTTTGATTGGTGCAAACTGATGCTCTTTGTTTCTATAATCCATCCTATATTTTAGGTACATAAACTTTTAAGTGCAGACCATAAGCTTGACTTGGATGTAAAATATATTCTGCTTATCTTTGAATTCAAGATTGTATATGTCATGTTTATTGTAAAGCATTTTATATATACATAGTCACATATCTTATACAACTCTATGGGCCAAACACTGGTCCCGCCAACTTCACTGGGACCAAGAATCAGCCCCCATATGTGCGTATATATGCCATATGCATCATTCTGAAAGGAAGCACTAGATTGTGTGAAAATGCTGTGACTGCTATGCAGTGATGCCAAGAGAATTAACTGTATCTTTTTTAACATACTGCTGTAAGTATTCATCATGTCGAAGAATGACAGCTAATAAAAGAAAACAAAACGTGAAGTGTTCTAAGTTCTTTGGTAAAGCCAATTGATTGAAGGATCTCCTTTGTTTGCAGAAGACATTCTAGTTTGACAAGGCAGCAAAAATCCCACTGCATCCAATCTCTCACTGCCTCTCTTTTCTACCAACAGAACAATCACTTTCCTTGTGTGCTGTTTCCAAGAACTTTTCTCTAAATTTCCCCTTAGACTTGCTGTATGCATATAATTGGAGTTCCCAGCAAGGAAAGCATTTCCATGTAATTTTCCTAAGCATGCAGTAGAAGGATTTTCAAACCCCAGGGAAGATGTTTCCCTGGTTAAGTACTTAAAGGAGAGTTTTCCTTAAACTATTGTTTCAGTTCCAGTAATGAGTTCTCCTTAGGATCATTGGTCAGTTTTAATCTCCATTTTCTCATTTCTGTTTCAGACTGTGTTCTTTATATGCGCAACATGACATAAGCTTTTGAAGTTTAATTGAAAATATGAGAAGTATTGATGTTCTACACTGATGAGTATTTCTAAGTGAGAAATACTTGTCATCACTTATGGGTATCACTGCAGGGACTCTTCTTGACTCTGACACATTTCTAAAGCCAGAATTCATCTGTACCTCAAAGTGTTCAGCAAAAATATTCACATAGTTCATGCCATGCAAATACTACAATGGAACAAAATATAGGAGCTGGAAATATATTTTATTTCAGTGTTGTTTAGCCAACATTTTAAATTTAAACTTTTCTTTAAAAATTAAATTTAAAGTTTTCTAAAAAAAAATTAAATTTAAATTTTTCTTAAAAAAAAAAATCCACCCTTCAGAATCACAGTGTTTTCCTGTGTCCCCCAGACGCAAGCAGAACTGCAAAATTGATTTTAGAATTAAGCCCCTTAGAGATCTGTCCTATATAGGGTTGGAGTTGTGATGGTTTCTCCAGGAGTCTTCTACATAGTCACCACTGGAAAACCACTGTTTTCAGTAACAGATTTAACAGAGTTATTTTCAAGTACAGCCAAATCAATACATCTTCCCACTCTGCACAGTCACTGTCTAGATGGAAGCTGGTGTTTAATGGTTCAAAACAAAAAATGCAGACCAGCAAGTTGAAATGCATCAATAAACAGCAAAAGAAAAATTAATTATAGGGCAGTATTTTTTCATGGCCAAATACTTAATTATGGTTTAAAATTCAAGTGGAAAATCTTGGAAATATATCTATGCTAAGAGAAGAAACAGTGCAATATGTATATGACAATTAATACAGACACTTCTTTTAGCTAAGGTGAGGAAGGTGAGGTTTCTCCAATGTCCAGTCCTCTTCAAGATAAAATGAGTACTATTACCAAATACTCTGGTTTTCTCAACAAAGCAGGTTTTTGGTTTCTCCAGTTCTACACCTCTCAATTTTTTAGTGATGTTGTGTGGAGTAGAGTCTCAAACAGCTGTTTAGGGACTGACAGACAGCAAATGAATTACAGGTTAGAGAAGAGTTTAAAGTGGCTCTGCTAGTAAAATCAGTAGATCATCTCACTGTATCGTGGGCAGTTTGGCTCTTAGGCAGAGTTGAACATCGTGCAACACTTTAATCCATGACAATTGAATTTTGTTACCAGCAGTAGCACTTTGTAAAAGCTACCTTGGCTATCTAGGGCCATGCAGACCTAAACACACAAGGAAGTATCGCAGCAGCAGATGAATTTTATGTCAGATTTTATAGTAATACAATTTAGAGAGATTTGAATCCTGTACCCTACAGAGCTCTAAATATATTGTACTACTAGATTAGGAAGGGATCTAGGTGTCTTAAGAAGTTGTAACTAAAATGGAGTATTAGAAGTCATACAAACAGAGGAGTTGTCCTATTATTTCCAGCACTCCTACCACCTAAAGATAAATTCAATTTGTATACCAATCATCCCTCACTAGAAAGTGCAAGTACAAGAGTGGGAAGTGCAAAGAGTGGCAAAAAGCAATTTGAATCACGAAAAATCTCCAGGAGAGAGAGAGGGAATAAACCTTCATTAGTGTCACCTATAAAAAATCAGAACATTTGGGCAGACTGAGAGCTTCTACTTTCCCCAGATCAAAACACAGGTAAACAAAGTGCAGCTGTGCATATGGAAGTTGCTGCCATAAGAATATATTAACCTTTAACCATATAGAAAAGCTTAAAAGATTGAACATTCACATGAAACAAAAAGGTAATTCCTGGTTACAAATAAATGTTACTAAAACTGTAATCCTGAAGAAAATATATTTTAATACTTAAATCCAACATTAGTTTAAAATTATGCTTTCCTGACCTACTCATGCTGCTCAGCAGCTGTTACATTCCAAATCCAGATTTTCCATTTTGTATGTGTAGAGGATCCCTATGAGCTTAGCTCATACATAAGCATATTTATGAAAGAAAAACAGCTACCAAAAAGAAAAATCATATGCTACACTTACACATGTATTTGATGCCCAGCCCCATTTCTATAACCACACCTACCAACACCTGCAGATATTCTGAGGGGCGAGTCCACACTAGGCAACCAAAATGCAAAGAAAATAGGAAGTACTGGAACATATTGGTAGATTCAAGGGTAGATTGAGAAACCATTGTCCCCAATACCACTTGTTTGTATCTGCCATGCTTTGTGTTGGGTAAATATATTTCAAGTCAGCTTCTAGAAGGAGGAGAAAAAATAGATACATTGTTATCTTTAGCTGAGAGACCAAAACATGAGTGGAATTACTTTGTTTAAAAAAATGTACTGTTTTGCTGGGATGAGGTTCCATGCAGATGACAAGTAGCTTGTGGCATTGCCACTGCCCTCTGTGGTACCTTTGTACAGCACTTTTATTCCGCTCAATGCATCAGGAAAGTTATTGCCACCAGCTCCACCATTTCTGCATGGACCATTACGGACTGGCCCTTGCACTTTGGTGCTTTGAAGTCTCTTTTATCAGTGCGGCGGCTGAATTAATATGCACAGAGATGTGCATGGTAACTGCCCCAGCTCCTACATGAAAAGGAAATCTTCCTCAACAATGCCACTGCCTGAAGACTGCCTATATAAAGGCAGATACTAGACAAATCAAGAAATATAAATAAGATTTAGGATGGGTACATCAGCCACTCAAAATGCCTAAGTGACATTGGCACATTTGCTTTATGTACATAAAGGTATGTACTGAAGTTTTAACACAGCAAATACACTTCCTTCATTTAACTCCATTATAACGAAAAAGATAATACAGAAACTACCTGATGGGATTAGTGAATTAAAGTGAAGAATCTTGGATAAGAGGCTGTGTAGTTGATTTCATTTTGCACTTGATCCTCACAAATCCTCTGTGCTTGGTCTATCAGGAGTCCTGTCTGGAGGAAACTGAAACTGGTTATCAAGCCTTATTCTTACCTTCTTAGAAGTCTTACCCTCATCCCCTCTCCTCCATACCTAATTATGGTCATCTTCTTGAAAACACCAACTAATCACAAGCAACACAAAAATAATTTTATTTGGGAAATAATGGTATTTATTATTATTCCAATCACATGTTATATTCTTTTAAAGAGCAATGTGATTTCCCCCTCCCTCTCAAGAGAAGCAGGGAATTCTTTCTTCTCTGAGATGCTCTGGATTCAGCTGGAAGACAGAATGCTCAGAAACTGCAGAATATCTCATTCAAGAGAGCCATAGCAAGAAGCTCATTGCTCACTCAGAGAATGCAGCAAGCAAATAAAATTCTTGTGAGCCTTTGCTATCAGCCAGACATGAGAGGGGCCTAAGAGACGTCGCTGCAACTCAGAAAGGTATTAAGTGGAAGCAAACACTTGCATGCAAGGTCACAACTCCTTTTTTTTTCTGTCTTCCTTGATAATTCCTGTGTTCTCCCTAGATAAAACTGTAGAGGTTTGATTGTAATAAAGACTGGCTCTTTGATTTCAAGAGAAAGAGCTTCCTGAAGCTCAGATCTGCTTC
The DNA here is from genome assembly GCF_048771995.1 of Taeniopygia guttata. NCBI lineage: Eukaryota > Metazoa > Chordata > Aves > Passeriformes > Estrildidae > Taeniopygia > Taeniopygia guttata. The sequence continues at coordinate 65,549,557 of NC_133027.1, read as the reverse complement.
GACTCCCATCCCACTTTTTATTAAGCATATTTTACAACAGCATGAAATACTTCCTTCTTTTTAAAGAGTATTTCAGTTTTCCAGTTTTAAGAAAGAACAGTCAATAATATTACTATTAATGTTTGCTTAGGATGAAGCCTAAGAAAAGTCTGGACTTCAGCTGCCTTTTGCCAAATCCTCCACCTGCCCAAGACCTAAACATGTCACAATATAATCCTGTGTGGCCAATAGCCTCCATTTTCTTCTGACCAGTTCCACTACTTAGGCCTTTATGTTGACAGGTTTTGAAATACAAACCACCAACAAAATTATCTGGCATTTTGATTATGGCAACTCAATAGTCACACTGTATAAGAAATGCGAAATAGAGGTGTAGCTTATTTGCCCTGTGGTTACTTTGGAGCACTTTAGTTATAGATCAGGAACTGCACAAGGGACACCAATGCTGCTCCCATGGCAAGTTGTTATAATAGAAATAATTTAATAACAGATTCATGTTAGAGGTCAAGAGGCAAATCATCATAGATCCTGAAGAGAGCTAGATGTGAAAGGACAGTTTCTATGAGCACAACTTCTATTGTTCTGCGGAAAAAGTAAATTGATGACCTCCAGGTACCTTAAAAAAAATCTGTATGTGTTGCTAGGGGTTTGGGGTCCTGGTTTGTTTTTTGTTGTTTTTTTTTTTAGCTTATTCCTTCACCAATCCAACTGCAGTTCTTTCTTTCAGATACTTCAGTGTCATTAATTTAAAGGGAGAGCTTACATCATCACTCTTGAGTTACTTGACAGCTTGAAGTTTTGCCTGTGGGTGTTACATTGCTCTCAGGGACATCTTATATAATAATGCAGATGTCATTTTTCAGCTGGCACGGCACTTCTACAAGCTTAAAATTTACTGAGATTCATGATGGAATTAAGTCTTCTTAAATATCTGAATATTGGCAAGAGTAGCACCAGTTACTCTGTGAAACTAGAAGTACTTTTTAGATGTAAAACAAGTATAGTAAGAGCTGTTCTCTTTCTGAGACAACCTATGATAAATACACTAGAAAATAAACATATAAAGAAGGAAGGCACCATTGTCAAAATTATTTCACTCTATAGTTGGGTCACAGTCAAACCAGCATTGGGTTCTACTACAGAGAAGAAATTAAGAGTCTCCACTCCCCACTGTGGATGTCATTATTGAAATGCACTCTCATTTAAATTATTTTAGTTTTCACTTCCTACAACTGGCTAGTATTACAATTTCTCTCTGTCACAAAAAGAAGCTTTTAGCGCTTTTTTAAATCTTCATGCATTCACAGACAAATCAAGTCACACCAAACAGATTTTCTGTTTCTGAAATAATACAGTTTGAATGAAACAGCTTTATAGTTTTTCAACTGACTGTACTAGAATGTACTTTCCTTCTGAAGAGCTAACCTGCTATGGCATTATCATTGTGGCTTTTTGGCATCATTAACATCTTCATTGTTTCTCTCTATGTAAATTCTAGTTTTAATTATCCACAAAATTTGTCCCTCATTTAATTACTAAAAATATGAAACTGCATTAGCCCAGTACCATTCTCTGTAATCTTTAGTAGAAATACTTCCTTTCAGTCATTACTAATATCTGCCAGCTAATCAGTTCTACATCTATTTAAATAACATCTACTTCTGTGGGTAATAAAAATGTTGTATTTTTATTTACACTGTTCTACTGCAGCTATTTTTGTTAAAGATGGTTTAAAACATCTATTTTACAATACAGTCACAAGAGATCAGTCCTGTTATCTAAGTATTTCCAACTGTGCAAAAGGATAACATTGTACAGGTTTTTATGCCTACAACTGATACATGCCAATTGACCTATAGTAATGTGTCTTAGCCCACTTTTCTTAAAAAGAAAACTTAGATAAAAATTTTCTGAAATTCCGTAAAGTTCATTCAAAGTAAATATGAAGGGTCATTTATGTCCAACAACCAGCTTCTTCAGAATCTGCAGATTTAAATTGCTTAGCCATCTGCAGGTCTAAGTTTTTTTTTCTAGTATGCAGAGTTTAACTTATTCCTCCATCAAATAATTACTTCAGTGGTACTTAGTGATTCTGGTTTTTTTTTTCCTACATACATACATTCCACTTTTCCTAAAATCTATGCAATTGCTAAATGAGACTTTTACTCATATTAAAGCAATGGAACAGCAACAACTTCCAAATAAAAGTGCCAGGGCCAATTACCAGGTGTGATGTTCACCATCCTCAGCCTGTATTGGGTCAGCTATTCACCACTATTGTGCTTAGCCAAGAACCATTTTCTTCAAAGCTTCTAAATCTTGACTGTGAGACCTGTATACTGAAGGATGACAAAGGACTTGGTCCTGTGGTCAAGATTCACATATTTTATTATGCTAGAGAAGAGGAAAAAGGGGACACATGGAAGAAAATACTGTGATTTGGTACAGATGTGTAGAAATAGCACAAGTGTCTCTGGGTTCCCCAGGCAACTACCAGCTTAGAGCACTGTTACCATGCTCTTCTCCTAGCAACAGCTCCGAGAGCTCACAAGGCACGAAGCAGGATCTCACAAATTCTGTTTATTTTGCTCACCTTATGTCAATGTTTCTTCAATATATTCTTTTATTTGTGAACTCAAAGACCTAATTTAACATCAAAAATTAGTTCAGTGACAAGCTAAGTTATACAGCAGATTATTTGGTATAAGACTCACTAGGAGCTGTGTTGTTCTGATATACTAAATACAAAATATACTCTTCAAATCTGAAATAAAAGGTTATGCCACTACTGAGAAATAATAAATGGGTTGGGGACTTGCTAGAAGTCTTGAAAAAGCAGACTCTTCAGAAATCTAACTAGTAAAGCCTTAGTATAATTGTTATACATGAAGACAGTGCATATGAGAGGAACAGACAGAAGAAGCAAACACAAATGGATGAAAAATATGGGAGTGGTCAAATGAGCAGATAGGAACAGGAGGTGTTGATAAAACTCACATCTCACCTGACTCAAACCAAAGTACATCTTCAAACTACCTGTTTTTACTATCACAAAATACTGGGCTAGATATTATTTTCCCACTGTACATGCTGGTAAGGAACTCCCCACTTAATAACTTAAAACCAAGAACATTGAGCTTAGCCTCTCTTCAGAAATATCTCCTTATAAGCAAAGAGAGTTTAAAAGCAGTCTGGCTTATCAAGCCTGCCCCAGCAGATGACAGTCAAAACATGGTATGCAAGTCAAGCAAAAACACCTGCTAGAAAATAGATAATGGAAAAAGATGAATAAAATACCAGACAGACAAAATTGAATAAGAAACAACAGAATACACACTAAAAAGCTCCAATATTCCAAAAGACAGAAACCCCTCACTTCAGCAGTAGAACACACAACCTCTGCTATTTCAGTTATTCCTACAGCTCTCATTATAGAAAAAACAGGACAAATACTTGCAGCTGTGAGCTGTAAGGTAACAATGCATCAAACAACCATAAGGAAAAAATAACACAGGAAAAACTAAAACTAAGCTTACTTTAAATTTCTTCCTACTGCTCCTTTATGCCAGCAGCTGTTGCTCAGTGGCAACTGCCTCCCAGCAAACACAGCTGCTGTGTTACGGCACAAGAACTATAAAGTGAAACAGAGAAGTGGGAACAATCAATCTGGTTTAACTTTTCCTACTAAATAAAATGCCAATTGCCAAAGAGAAAGCACAGATGGCAAGAACAAAGTAGCCACTTTGAAGATTGACAAGACACAAGGTTAAAATTTTCCCAGCTCTGCAAACATCCCCATAACCCAGCTTTATGGATACACCTAAACTGGTTCAAATCACTGTATACATGTGAGGAGCAAAGAATGCATATGTTTACAGAAGAGCAGTATAGTGTTTCATCTGAAAGGAAAAAAATGGGAATTTCTATATCCCACAGTCACTTTGACTTTCAATCAGTAAAAAGCAACATATTTTCACTTGTATAAGCTAGAAGTTATGTGTGTACTGGACCACAAAGAGAAATCTCCAATGACCATTTTACATGAGATAAAGAGGATATTTTTTCAGAAAAAAAATAGTGCCAGGTCAAACTCTTCTCTAACTCACCACATAAAATTTTCAGCCTGTTTGCCCAGAAAATGAAGTAGCAGTTTTGTTTTGTGAAGAGAATAAACAAGCCAGGTGCTGACTTTTTACTAATCCAAGTGCACATAAATACAGTTCATCATAATGCAAATAAGATAGAATCATTTACCTCTAAAATTTTGTGCTATAAAAATAAAAAGATCAATGGATTAAAATTTTGTTATGAGACTTCATGCTGATAAAGCAGAATTTCTTTTTAGTTTACTACTTGCAACACAGACCCGGTGTGATACTGCTCTCTTGTGGTTAAACCCATGCAATTAATCTACAAAATATAACAACTATTTGTATCAATTATTTTAAAAGATATTCAAATGTATTTTAATCTAAGACATTTTCAGCTGATCAGCAGTTTGAAGCAATCAGTGCCAGCTTCACTCCTGCAGACTGTACTGCCATGTCTCTGTTACCTAAAGAGAGAATTTATAATGCTGCTTTGGCTTCTGTGTCCCATTGAAATCAAATGCCTAAAATTAGCCTTAAACAAAAGGTAAGAATACATCCATCTCAATAACAATTAAAGCCTAAACACTCTTCCTAAAATACATAAATAATTTACTTTTAAGGTCTACTTTAGCTTTCCAGGCCGGATAAAAACGTAAGCAGAAATTAAAATGTAAGGAGGCCTAGAAACACAGCTGGAACAAAAGCACCATGCTGTTGGTTCTTTCAATGTGCAAAAAAAAATTATTCAAATTCCCACTGCAGAAGGAGAGGTCCTGCTGACAGGATTATTGGGGAAAATTATGAATATGAAAAGAAGGGCCTTTTGATTATTATAATCAAAATTTGTAAATAATCCAGCCAAATAATACTGACATGTGCCAAGTATCTCTGAAGTAGGAGGACAGCTGTCATCTTTAGCCTTTATTCACAACACAGTTTTAGATATTGTGAAAACTAGCACCACAATTCAAGACTGAATTCCTAAACAAAGTGTTTCAAGGCATAACTATGGAGAATTATGTACATTGCTCTAAACCACTGAAACATCTACAAACAGCAAGGCTGTCAAAGACCCTTCCAGATTGCGTCTTTCACATTTGGCTAACTTGCAAGAAACAAAAGCAGAATCATTTACACAAACCGATACAAGCATTGATTCATGGCATGTTTCCTTTTACATAACTCAAATTACTCTTTCTAATGCATCCACTATTTATGACTTTATAATATTCTTCCTTTTTCTACAAGAACTTTTCTATACAACTACAAGATACCTGTTCTTTTTGCTATACTGTTAATATAGAGTGACTTCAGCTTCATATTCATAAAGTATTTTGAGAAATAATGAAAAATTCCCCTCTTTATATTATGGTAATTTACAATAGCTATCCAATTCCTGCTAGTTAAGCTACATGATTTATCTTCAGACCCTGGGAATGAAATTCCTTCTCTGGACATGCTCAAGCACCTTCATGTCTTTTCTTGCAGTGAGTGGCTCAAAACCGGACACAGAAATCAAAGCGTGCCAAGTACAGGGGGACAATCCCTGCCCTGGTCCTGCTTAGCCACACTATTCCTGATACAGGACAGGATGCTACTGGCCTTCTTGGCCACCCAGGCACACGCTGGCTCATGTTCAGACACTGCCAACCAGTACTCCCCCAGGTCTTCTTTTGCCAGGTGGCTTTCCAGCTGCCCCCAGTCTGTAGCACTGAATGGGGTTATTGTGACCCAAGGGCAGGACCTGGCACTGAGCCTTGTTGAATCTCATACAGTTCTCTTTGGCCCATTGATCCAGCCTGTCCAGATTCCTTTATAGAGCCTTCCTACCCTCCAGCAGATCAATACTCCCCGACAACTTAGTCTTGTGTGTGAATTAACGAGAGTATACTTAATCCCCACATTGAGTTAAAGACAGAACTAATTCCTGGGAAATCCCACTAGTGACCAGCTGCCAGCTGGACGTAGCCCCATGCACCAACACTCTCTGGGCCCAAACATCCAGCCAGGTTTTCATACTGCATCTGTACAAGCTATGAGTAGCCAGTTTCTTCAGGAGAATACTGTGGGAAACCATCAAAGACTTTACTGAAGTCCCCAGTTAGTGAGGATTGATGATAGATGATGGAAAGTGGCTCGGTGAGCATTTCCACCAGCTCCCTCAGTACCCTTGAGTGGATCTCATCTAGCCCCATAAACTTATGAGCGTCCAAGTGTGGCAGCAAGTCATTGGCCATTTCCCCTTGGATTATGGGGGCTTCATTCCACTCCCTGCCCCTGTCTTCCAGCTCAGGGGGCTGGGTACCTGGGGAACAAGTGGTCTAGCTATTAAAGGATGACAGAAAGAAGGCATTAAGTACCTCAGCCTCGTCATCGTTCTTTGTCACTATGCTTCTCCACACACCCAAAAAAGGATGGAGCTTCTTCTTGGACCTCCTGTCATTACTAATGTATTTGGAGAAACATTTTTACTGCAGTGGTCAGACAAAGTTTTAGCTGGGCTTTGACTATTACAATTTTCTCCCCAAGTTACCTCACAAAATACTTGTAGTCCTCCTGAATTGCCTGCCCCTTCTTCCAAAGGTCATAGGCCAAAGATCTCTGTCCAGCCAGATGAGTCTTGCCCATCAGCTCATCTTTCAGTTCATGGAAATCACTTCATCCTCTGCCACTAAGCATTTTCTTCTTGAAGAATATCCATCTTTTTTGGACTCCTTTGCCTTCTGAGACTGTCCTGCAAGAGATTCACTCAGTTTCCTAGACAGGCCTGTCCTGCAGAAGTCCAGGATAGCAGTTCTGTTGACTCCCCTCCTTCTCTGAGAGCTGAAGACACTAATGGTCTGCGATTACAGTGCCCAAGATGTCTTCAACTATCACATCACCCACCAGTACTTCTGTGTTTGCATACAACAGGCACAGCAGGCACTGTCTTCACTGCAAACTATTTAATCTCACACAGACGTGCAACAATGCTCTAAAATATTATACACATTTAATTAATAGATTATTCAGATAAATCTGGAAGGTAATACAGATGTAGCTGAAGTCAGTGTCATTATGAAAAATGTATTGGTAAATAACATAGGGGTCTGAGAACCTAGTAGAGGAATCAGGATGATAAATATCTCCCAGGTAGCCACAATCACTGGCAAACACATTTCAGATAAAGTGGAAGTGAAATTTGGCTGCAGCCCTTGCTTAACACTGAGATTTCAGTCTTGCTTGTAGAACTTCCTTTCCCCAAAGTATCTGATTAGTAACTCAAGGTTAACTTGCTTAGCAGGTTCCCTTTGTCAGTTTGGCTTTTGCAAGAACCCTATATATAATTTTACTATTTAGGTGGGACTAAAGAACAATGTAATTAATTCCTAACAAGAAGAAATGACTGAGGGAAGTGAATACTGTTGCATACACTCTGCTCTATCTTTATCCAAAAACTCTGTACCTACACATACAGAGAATATATAAATTAAATATATATTAATATAATTATTAATACATATGAAATTATATATTAATGGTCCCTCGCAAAGTAGTGAGTATCTGGACAGGTCTGGTATATTATAGGAATATGTCAGCAGTGATATTCTGACAATAATTGCCAGGTAATTGTATTAATTAGTCTCCTTGTAATGGGAAGCTCACTGATAGAGAACTCAAATGTTTTAGGATCTCCTAGAAGAAAATCTGTAAAAATGTTTTTAAAGGACTGCATTTAAAGGACTACTTTTCCTTCTAGCCCTTCTACTCAAAACATTTGAAACATTTACTTGCTTCAATTTTATCAGCTGGAAAATTGGACATCATATACATATTTTTTTAAGTCTTTCTAGTAGAAAAACAAAACCAACTTCCATTCAGCAACCACCTTAGCACCTCCTGAAGGAAGACATCCTGCCCAAAAATTCACTGGGAGTGGTAGAAGAGTATATTTTTCAGACTTCTTCAGTGATAAGAAGGCACAACCTTTCACAAGATTGTGCCAGCAGACCAATAGAGCCTCGTGCTCCTGAGTCTCCTTCTCCTCTCCTAGATCAATAGCACAACTCTTGAGTTGCATTGTGATCGAGCAATTCAGTCAGACAAGGGCATTTGTAGGAAAAACATGGAATGGATTCTAGGTGGGCACAGGAAGCTTCAGAGAACCCAACACTGCTTCCCAGTTGTTGATACAGAACTTTTAGTCAAAGAAAGTAAGATGACAAAGCCATATTTCCATCAATTCTGAAAAGGGAGAAAAATCTCTGCAACAAGTGATAGAACTTTTCATTACTAACTTCTGCTTCAGCTTTCCAACTTCCTGGTATTAAAAACCGTCAGATGTTACCAGATACCACCCACAGACTTCTTTACATCTGGAAGTACATAAAATAAAAAGCCTGTCCTTCTAACATGTGTAGGTGGGGGAAAAAAAACCACATGGTCCACTACTTATTCTTTTCTCTAAGGAAGAGAATCAGGTATAAACTGTATCACTGCACAATTCACATCAGAATAATAAAAATCAAACAGTATCCAACAACCAGAAGGGTCACACAGCTCACTAAAATTTGCAGATGCTTCTTACACTAGATCATTGTGTTAAGAGGTACTGAGAAATTTCTCAGAAGTCCCTTCTAAAATGAAAAGACACGGGAAATTCAAAATTTTCACCACAAACTGCTCTTGTTGGCCTAAGTTGTAGTTAAATTATGAACTCTGGGGAAAACAGAAAAATTGCAAAAGGAGTCCAAATTAATTGTTCTTCATGAAGAGAAGAAACTACTGGTCACACACATGCAACTGATATAACTACTGTATGGCTTTGCACACATTTCAGTCTCTCAAAGAAGGAATTCCATCCTGCTTGTCAGTCACAACAGCAGGGCCACAACCTCCGAAATCCCCTGATCTAGGAATGCTGATACAAACCAGGAAACAACTTGCACTCACTGCAGTGCAGATACTGAGCAAGAGGGAGCCAATTCACAGCCTTTATGCTCACTGGGACTCACCTGCCTGCGTGTCCTCTTCAGCAGACACCACTTCCTTCACTGGCACTGCCTGCTGCTCTTGTACAGCAGAGACCAGAGCAGCAGACAAAAGACCATGAGGAGCTTTGATAGAAGAGGGTAAAATTATCCAGTACAGGGCTCAGCTAGATATTCTGTACAGATTTCATAACAATTATCAAGTTTAGGTAGAGAAAACAGCAAATGCTTATTTTGGAAGAAGCATTGGAAGAAAGTGAAGGCCAAACTATTATGGACCAATCAAAGAATGGGAGAATATGATAAAGTTCAATAGTTACTAAATGCAGAAGAAATAAATGCCTAGAGGATTTAATTTTAGAAGCGTAATATATCAAATCAATTAAGCTCCAGTTTTAGTCAGAAGATATTTTTTAAAACCAAAATGCAAGTATGGTATTTGCACACTAATTTGTTACAACTGTGCAAATAAGACTCAGTAGTAAGAAGGGATGCAGTTGTCAGTCTTCTCCATGTAAGTGAGCAGGGAAATAGAAGATACAGGAGATATAAGGGACAACAATCTGACAAGATTTGGTTTTACACATCAGGATTGTTAGACAAAAGATTAGGTGAAAGCAGCTCTTGTAAGCAGTGGATCATAACAAATTTGTAAATAAGTGGCTTCATTAAGTCATTCCTACTCTGGTAGGAAAAAATACAAGTTGTTCTTTAATTAGTTTTAGATAATGCAATTTAAGAACCTGGCTAATACGATCACTTCTTAAGATACAAAAGAGTCTGCAACATAAAAGGCCACTACCACACACATCTACAATATAAAGAGATTTTTATTTTATAAGCTCTTTTGAACAAAACTGAGTTCATATGCACACACCAAGACAGAAATTAATATTTAATTACATATGGAATTTAGACTGCGTGCAAGCAGATCTCTCTGCGTGGTTTTTACCTCGGAATGCAACTCCCTTATATTACAGGCATTTAATAGATGACCTGCCGTTTACTCACAGCACAAAGTTCCACAAACATGAAAGTTCATCTCTTAACCCAAAATAAATTAGAAAACTGTTTGCACCTGGAATAAGGAGTTGCATCAGTAAACTGCAAAGAAAACCATGGCAACTATGCCCTCTCATGAAAAAGTATTACCATTATATACAGTAGTTATAACACACTTAGAAAAAGTTTTCATTTCCTTGTTATTTACACTGGAGCACAAACAGAGCATATACCTCAGCTCCCACAGCAATAAATCTTTTCCCCCACACACACTCTGCTTTCTTGAATTCCCCAGGTTCCAAAGGCACTGCTTCATAGCAATAGAAACCTTCTCTCAGTTCTGTGCTTCTTGTAAAAGCATCACATTCACAAGTCTGGCGACTGAGGAACCAAAGAGAAGGAAGAGGTAATTCTACAAATCCTGCAACACCCAAACTCCAACAGCATAGGAAAGGCATGTTCTGGAAACGTTACAGCACTTTACAGCAGTTTCAAAGTAGACCCACCACTTACACACAGTGAACCTTCCTTGGAAGTCTCCATTATATCTGAGCTCTCGCTTTCCATGCTGGTACATGCTTAACTCCATCAGTTCTTGTAAGGCTGGGTTTTGCATTTGGCTTCAGACTGCAGCGCCCTACCTGAAGAACAGAGACAAAGTTAAAATTATATCCAAGAAACTCTTAGAACCTAGGAGATGTTTACAAGAAAAACACTTTAGAAGAGTTGTTGCACTTCTCTCAACATAGAAAGAATAAAATAGTAAGTCTGTGCAACTGGTTTAAGTACATTTATTCTTCAAAAAACTCAACAGTTAACAGTTAGAGGCTTGGTTACAAACTCATAAGATTATTCTGCTTTTTTGTATCTACTCCTGAGCATGCTGGCCTTAAGCAGTCTCTCTTCCAGGACTTTATAATCCAGCTGCCAGATCTTGGAACAAAAGCTATTCCATATACAAGCTGTTCCAGGAGCTAGTTTTGATCTTTGTATCTAGAATCAGGTATGTCAGGTATGCAGTGCAATAGTCTGCAGCATCAAAAATACCAGCATGATTATTTTTAGGACATTTAAAAACAAAAAGTCAAAGAAATTTCTAAGAATGCACCAGGTACTGTTGACACACTGTAAAACATATGCTACATTTAGCTCGGAAAATCCTTGTGATTTATTAAAAAAATATGGATATTGATCTAGTATCGCTATCCAACTGTGATGGACAAAAACTCTCTAACAATTTAAAGTTAGAAAGTGTATGTTTATTCTACGCCGGGCAGCGTGCAGGATAGCTCCCAAATACACATCACACCTTCCAGGTGATTACAGAGTCTTTTTATCCATACAAGTATTGAATACACAAAATACAAATACCTATTCATAATTTTGGTACATCCCATTCCCCGCTTCGTATGCTAATCACTCCAAAAGCTATTAAGCATGCGTAGTTTGTCCCTTGAAATGGGTTGGTGGTCCCTTTCATGGGGAGGGGTCCCAAAATGAGGAAGTAAATGAAGTCTTCCTCCTTCTGACCTTTCTACTTTTTCAATGCAAGTATGACAAATGAACTCTTGGTAGAACTCCCATTCCTTGTCTTCAATTGGTTTCAGAACAGAGGAGGCCCACAATTGTCTTATGTTCCTAAAAGCTATTTGTCAGTTTCTATATTCTTCATTATAAACCCAGCTAACTAAACATTGTGCTGACAAGCAATCAATTATTAGTTAACTACTAACTCCTAACTTCATCAAGGCCTACTCACCTGAGGCAGCTGAAATAAAAAAAAAAATCAAATCAAATCATTACAGCTAGAAAGAAAGAGGAGCACACACATTAGTTTTCCTCAAGTTTTCAGCCACACAGCTAGACACACATAAGAGCAGCTTCCAAAGAATATCTAAGAATATCTGGATTTCCATTGTATATTCTGCATTACTATTTCCCTCCATTAGGGTAACAAATGCCACAAATTGAATCTTTTCTATCACTCTTAAAATAAAAAGATAAATTGCTAAGCAGAAAGACACGGTTTAAATTAGTGCCACCTATTTCTATCCATCTCATCTGAGCAGTTCTGAGGTTTGTTGAAATGCCTAAAAAACAACAAAAACAGCACTGCTGGACTGTATAAGCTGAGGTAGATGGCACAGGCTGATATGCAGCAATCCGTGCTCAGAACCACCTTAGTCCAATGGCTCTGTCTACCACTTCTTTGCTCCTAGGAAAAACTGTATTCTTCATGGGCTTTACAACAGAATCACAACTCAGATTAAGATTCAAACTGTGTGGAAACTACACTCAAAGGAAAATATTACAGACTCTGCATTTATTTTCATTTCTGAGCAGTTAGGGTATATTAGTCAGACCTTTCTGTACCTTCCAGATAGTCTTATCTGAAAAATCAGTCAACAACTATTTAAACACACAGTTTCCATGCATGGATACCTGCCAGGTTATCATCAAGCTAAGGTCCATAGTTCAATCAACTATGAGCTGAATTTTTAAAATCAATCTTCCAAGTTTTTTTTCTTTGCACATCTAGAAGTACATTTACCAGTCTAAACCCACCCTAATTAAGTTGCAATTTTCTGCTTTGATTATGCTTTAATTGTAGAGAAGTTCTAGACTTATGAAAACTCTGCACTATCCATGAAAACATTAAGTTCAAGAATACAAACACACATGTAAAAACATACCACTGGCACCTCTGGACTAGAAAATGGAGAGCTATCAAAAGAATTATTCTCTTTGTCCAGGGAATCGTCTTCATCATCATTTTTATGTGCAAATTTCTGCTTTAGAGCGTGAGTTAGTACAGCAACCGGATCCCAGTCTGAACTTTGCATCTTTTTGGGTCTAGAAAGAGGGGTACCTCCAGGAGACCTATGAATGACAACAAAAAAGTTATTGTCTCCTGACCCTAATCCTGTACTGACTAATTCAAAAGCTAGAGGCACAACTTCTGTAAACGCCCTATTCTATACATCCCCGATTACACAAGTAATGCTGCTGTAACGTTAAAGCAATTCATCAAAAACAACTGATACAGTTACACCCAACAACTTGTAAGCCACATTCTTAGCCTCTTAGCCTGAAAACTTGATGCTGTTCCATGAAGAAAGTAGTCAAAAAATCAACACAAAGTGTTAAAGTACTGCAAATAACAAGGAAAAAAAAGGCAAAATTGCAGTTTTTATACCAACTCATTTACAAGTTATATTTAAGTATGTTAATGGGAATGTCCCACTAAGGTATTTCATAATCACCGTGAACATAATTTAATTTAAGTTTTATTCATTTTAAATTCATTTAAAATCAGAAGTCAAAATGGCACCTACATCCCAAAATTTATCATAAATGTGGAGGCTAATGACTAGTCCAAGACAACAAATCATAAGACTTTCTAACCATTGAGAAATCTTGGGGGTGTGGTGGGGTGGAAAAATCTAGAGGTGTTCAGAGTTCTGCTGTCTCCGGGCTGATGATTTGTACCTAATAATGCACACTGACAACACCAAGTTCTAAGTCTGGCAGTTACAGTCATTGTTGCTTAAGACAAAACCTGAGAGGACTGACTTCATGGTCCCTATAAAAACAAGTCCTCAGAGCACTTGCACAATGTGTAAGACGATGTTTGGATGGTAGAAACTGGGATCTTCAGGCTCTCAATTTCTGAGAACAGAGGACTTCCCTTTGCAGTGCACACATTAAATTACTGTCAGAAAGATTGTAACAATTTTGATCATCATTACTTCCCCCAAAATAGAAATTATTCATTACTCAGTTAAGCTGTACTTCAGAATACATGTAGATGCCTAAATCCAGAAGGCATTTTGGATGTACAAGCTACCACTTCCTGCTAATTATGCCCCTGCTCAATATGTTAAAACTGTCAAATTGAACATCTCATTTTCTTCATTCATCATACGTGAAATTATAGAGAAAAAAACATATATAAAGGAAACACACCGGTTTACCTAAGTGCATTTTATATTTGCTTTATTTACTGTGAGAATGCCATCAAAAGCATAAAGACATGCTTTGGATTTGCATGTAAATTATTTGCCCAAGTTTTGTGCTAGTAATTTTCAGGTATAAAGCTCACAGTTAAGAAAATGTTGACATGAGAATGCAACAAGTTTTGCCAAGTGACATTCTTCCCACATTGAGAGCTTCAAATATTCATTACAGGCTCAGTTTTTCTTACTTTTTCAGTCCAAGAAATTCAGAAAAGAATCCTGAAGGTGTAATCTCTATTATACCTAGTATAGTAGAGACCAGAAAAGGTACTGAAGTCTTTAGTAAAACAGGTTTTTTTACAAGTCAACTGCACTTACCATCAAAACAGCTTACCACAAAAAATATTTATAATCCTATTGAATACTGCACTATTCAACTGCACTACTGAAATACAAACTTATGAAATGTTTTCAATAAATGATACAGTATATGTTTTCGTAAACACTTCAAAGCTTGAACCAGGATATTCTAAGTATGCTAACAGTAGTTTTCTAAAGTTCCCCTGAGGATTTGGCCTTTCACAGTGAGTCCAGAAGGATTATTTTTTGAGATTAGTTTCCTGTGCCTGTGCATGCAATCCTGTAAGCGACCCCTCACCTCCCCACACCAACCTGAGATTTGCATATTGAAGCAGCACAGTAGTTTAAAATGCTGCATTAGTCAGCATGTTTTAAATGCATCTAAAAGCCATGTCACAAGCAGCTTACATTTCCCACTGTAAACTCAGAAGCTGCCAACTTCAGTTTGTCAGCAGTAGCTGCTCTTTAAATGACTGGTGTTCTCTGGTGCTACTGAAGTGCTGTTGATGCTTAGATAGCCTTGGCTTGCACATCCAATCCAACCTACCTCTCAACAGCTCGCAACTGAACTTTGTTTAGGTCTTTCAAAACATCCATCATACTGGGAAAGTTGTTTGTCCTCTGGTGATCAGTACTGTTAGCTGCAGCTGTATCGCTGTTTCTTGCAGCTCGGCGTTGTTTGATAAGTTCCAATGCAGAATTACTAGCATCAACACCAGATGGTGCACCAGAAGGAAGTGGAGGAGGCGAGGGAATTACAAAGTGATTGTGAGAGACGGACAATGGCGTAGAAGTCATGGCTGGCAGTGGGTAAAATCCATCTGGAGTGTCGAGTGTTTTAAAGGCTTCTGCATACAGTTAGAGAAGAAAAACAACATATATTAACATCTAGGATTAATTAGTTGTAAGTCAATATAAGACTGCCCTCTGAAAGCAGTCTTTTTTTTAGACACCTTGCACATGACAACACAGAAAGACTAAACTTAAAACAGAACATTACTTCAAACCCACAAATTCAGAATACATGAAGTAATGAATCTGATGTGTCTTGTGCTGCTCTGATTTTCACTTCTTCTGTCTTCAATCTAGGCACTAGATAAATCAGCCTGCTGCTACACATGGTGATCAATGATCTAGAGGTTACAATAACCTACATGAAGTAAAAAATAACCATAAAACATGTAAAACAGATTACAATACTGAGTGCAATAGAGAAGAAACAGAGAAGACCCAACAGAACAGCTGAAGCACAGAAGTGCCTCACAATGCCACACAAAAGTAACCGTCTTGCACTAGTCCAAGTATTTTGGCAACCACAGTGGGGTTGGTCTGCAGGTAAGACAACTGAGACTCAAAACCTACCAGGAAAAAGAGGTCACAAGATAGAGGTGCATATTGGAGACCAACTACCTCGGACACATCTGTCTCTAGCATTTTTGTTAAAGCCCTAACCAGACTGACCTAGAATTATTTTTCTACAGATTATTTTAATAATTTGTTAGAAACAGTGCAAAACCCCAAAGGGACAAAGTCTGTCACTTTTTTAAACAGTTGTTAGTAGCCTATGGATAGTGATGTTACAAAACTCTTTTAACATCATGGAAATTAATATGAAGAGCACTTAGAGGATCAATTGCATTTGAACTTGGCAAATAGACCACAAAATAGAAAAGACAAAGTGCACCAAATAGCAAAAAGAAAAACAAAATATTATATTCAGTAGATGTAGTTGGTGCATCTTCAGTTAGAGAAGTTGAAGTTGTTCTCTACCAATATCAGACACGGCAAGCTCTAAAGCAAAAAAAAGGAACACTAGTTTGCTCAAATCAGAAGGGCTTACGTGAGGAAACGCTTCCCAAGGTCTGCGCTGAAACAATTGCAGCAATCTGAGCACGAAGAAAGGTCAGCTCATCTTCAAGTGCAGAAATTTTCTGGAGTGCTGCCTGATCAACACTGACATTTTGTGCACTGTTTTTAGGAATGTGCTGTATTGAATCCAGACGTGGATATGGATCAGAAGGAGCTGTATTTTTCTCTTTTCTCCTCAATTCAGTCCTACAAAGCAAAAAAAAAGACACAGTTTCAAAAGCCTCCGCCAACAATGGAAACCTCAAAACTACTTGGGCTGTTCAACCTAACTTTTGCAACTGTTTAAGGACACTACACTTTTAACCACTCATAACTTCTGAAATGTTTCAAGTCTCCCTTTGCTCAAGTACAATGAAGATCCTTGCAAAGTCATCATAAGAATTAGTCAGAAAATTCACTCAGGGATAATGAAACATCATAAAGTCATACAGTAGGATTGTCATTATTCAATAATTATTAGACTGACACCATAAGGTATCCCTCCCTTCTTGCCACATGCAAGGCAGGAGAGGCAAAGAATAATGATCTCTTAATTCGACTTCAGAAATTTTAGTCATTTATCAAACTCTAAGATGAACACTGCAAGCAGCGAAGTAGTTACAATCTTTCAGAAAATGTACTTGAAAATAATAAGGTTTAATACAGACTTACAGAAAAAGAATCTCACCTTCTGTAAGCTACTATAACCAAAGACAGCCATTAGAAAATTGTGCTGTAAGTCTCAGGCTTTAATTTTAAAAATTGCTTCAAGTCTGTGCCTGCAGAAATAAACTTCAAATATAAGTATAAAATCAAATTACCAGAATTTCATTATGAAACACAAAAATTAAATTTACCTGATTAATTTAAGATGCACTAAGCTTTTATAGAAAAAAAGCCCAGACCTTTTCCCTTATTTTAAACATCCTTTTACTTCAAATCAGACCTGAAGCATTGCTTTCTGATTTGCCAAAACCCCCTTGCTATAAACACTGCTTGAAAAGGAAAAGATATCGGTCAGAATTGTTCTTGAAAAACATCCCACAGAGCCAGAGGAGGAGGAGAAACAAAGAATGGAAACAACAAAAGAATGAACTGTCATAGTTCTGTGAATCTGGCCAGCTAAAGAACAGCACGAGCAGGACAAAACAGGCCAGGATTTTTTTTTTTTTTCTTTCAACAATGTTCTTGTTCTTCTGCTATTTTACAGCTGCTACAAACCAACTTTAATAATTTAACAATTATGCCTCAGGAAACATAAGATGAAACACATTGTATTCAACTTCTCCAAGGAAAAGAGCGTCATTTGAATTCATCAATTTCTTATATTTTCATTACTGGTAAGTACCACAAAGGTCACAGACAAACAAATGCCAATATGAAGCACAATTACATCGTCCTATACAGATACAGTACAAGACAACACACGTGTGCACATTTTATTCTTGCTTCTGGCTCTAACTCATCCTCGGATTTAGAACAGATCTTTATAGACGAACAGCAAGACAACTTTCTATTTCTTCTCCAGCTGGGAAAAAAATAGGACAAACTTGTATACTATTCATGTCTGCAAATTCTTGGACAATTTGTCATTTCACACTATCAGAAATAATTTGTAAAAATATTTCCTTCCGCCCTCTATAAAAGCTAGAAACATTTATATAAAATATATTCAAAATTCTTTTAAAATTTTAAAATAATTATATTTGTTTTTCCATCAAAGCAACCATCAAAGCTTACATATGACACTAAAAATCAAAGCCAAAACAAGATATTAGATTTTTTTTTTTTTTGTTTCCTCATTTATAAAGTTTATCAAACAGGGCATAAACTGGAAGGATAAAAATAGGAATAGTCTTACAGTATACTGCAACAACTCACACAATACCCTCTAAGCGAATATCATTTAAAGTACAGTAATGCACCTGACATACTACTATGAAAAGAAAAGAGGAGACTCAATTTCAGAAATCTTTCAGAAAACAATGCTTTACATAGTCATAACCTTCACGTAAGGAGGAAGTGCCTTTCCTCCCTCCTAAACCCAAAATGTTTCCAGAAAAGGTTAGGAATAAAGGAAAACAAAGACAAAAGCAGGCGCCATAGAAAAGGCAAAAGTTATTTCTATTATTCCTTTTTACACTTTTACTTACCTAAGTCTAGTACATGCTTGTCCTTCATCATTTGCCACCCACAGGACATCAGCAAGTGATGGAGCCACAGGAGCTGGAGCTGTACTTTGTTCATCATAACCCAATGGACTTGGGTCTTGAACAAACTAAAAACAAACAATGCAAAAAAAAATGGTATGAAGCGAAACTGGTTTCAGCATATCTTGAATCGTCTGGTTCAGCAAAAAGGAATTTTTAAACAGTGCTATAATGTTTAAGGATGCACCACAGGGATCCCTAAGGGATGCACCACACAGTTACAGAAGTTAAAAATAAGAGGAAAGCTATCATCAAATTAAGAAACAAGAAAATACAAACAGGTTAAGTATACATATGACAATAAATTGCTTACTTGAAAATAAGGTCTGGGGTAGGGCTCCAAGGAAAGAATTGTTCCAAGTCTACGGACAACACTTCGAGTAGATCCATATTCCTTTTTTTTGCAAACAGATGTGACCTAAAAAACAGAAAACTTTTGAACCTGAGAAGCAAAATCAAAGCCCCCAGTTCTTAATCTCGTTTTAATCAAAGTTACTTAATTATTCCATGTTAGAGGTAATTAAATATAGCGCAGTTTGGTTAACCTAACTTTTCAATGCTCTTCTCAAAATGTAAGTCTAAAGAGGCCTACGCTGGTCTGACAGACAATGTCTAAGACAATAGCAAAATATAGAATATTTTAAAGAAGCCTAAAGGCCAACATCTTGAGATACTGGCAAAAGTGCCCATTTAATTAACTACATGCATCTGTGTAAGTCTTGGGAAAGAACAATTAGCAAAGCAGTGAAATAAATTTAACATACCTTGGCCTGATAGTTTCTTATGAGAGCATATAAATGTTGGAGATGCCCTCCTGGTGAGACTGCTGAAGGTAGGCATGTTCCGAGAGTACGGCTGATACTGCTGCCAAACACGTGAGTTTCAAAAAACACGGCCTGTCAAAAAAACCAACGGCTTCCAACAACGGAACCAGAAAGTATTCAGGGCAGCTCAGCCAAATCAGCACTCCTGGACATACTCGTTGTTTTCCCACAAACAACGCCAGGGTTATCTCGGAACCACAAGCTGCAGCAGTGCCTCGCTGCTGACAACCCCCACTGAGGAGCTGCCCCCGCTCCAACATCAGCGCCTCTTTCAGCTCCCCCGCCGCGCCTCTCCCCGGTCTCCGAGCACTCGGCATCAACTGCTGCTGGGGAACGGGTACGGGGCCTTTTATTTGAAACAGCGGAGCACGAGCAGCCAACGCCGCTGACTTTCTTACGTTCGGTTCGGGCAAAAAGCGGCACTTGACTGGCTGTGTCGGGGCAGTGACCCCACGCGCGGGCAGCGCCTTCCGACAAACCCGGCTGCGGGCAAAGAAGGCGCTGAAGCCGCCCCAGCTCCCGCGGTGCCGACCCTCCCTCCCCTCAGCCGAGCGGCTCTCCGGGCCGAGGCCGAGGCCGCCGCCGCGGGGTCTCACCTGGTGCTGCGGCCAGCCGAGGTAGCGCAGCAGCCGCCGGAGGAACTGCAGCAGCAGCTGCGCCATGGGGGGCACAGCCCGCGGCAGCGCCCAGAGCGGAACCGCCCGCGCCCGCAGCACCGCCCGCGCCGGGGGCGGGGCGCCGCGGCAGCCCCGCCAATGGAAAGCCGGCAGTGCCGCGGCACAGCCAATGAGCGGCGGGGCGGGCCCGTCGCGGGGGGTGTCGGGAGGGAGCGGTTTGAACACCGCGCTGCCCGGGCCTGCCCCTCTTCCCAGGGAGCGCTCCCGGGAATGCGGGCACACCGCGGCCAGCTCGCACGCCAGGCTGACCAAGGGATTGTACTCACAACTAAGGTAGCGTCTGCCTCTGCGAAGGCAGAACACAGTACGCACCAAAAGAAGTAACGCGCCAGAGCCTGTTAACTCACTGAATTAATGGCAAGGAGCTACACTGAGGCGGTTTAGGCCGTAACTACTTCATTCCGACGCCCAAAACAAATGCAGAAAGTATCCTCAAAGCAACAACTGCCCAGTAACACCTCACTACAAGTCAAAACCCTGCTTTGAAATTCTGCACTTGCTCTTTTATCTTGCATTTCCTTCATCTTTATAAGGAAGATTTCTACTGTTTTCCTCAAGAAAATTTGAAAACTTCAAGAAACTTAGCAGTGCTAACAATGTTTCTAGGAGAAGAAATATCCTTTTCCTACAGCTACGCAGTCAGTGTTCGGAGGTCACCTTCCCTCATCTGTGCAGTCGGTGTTCCTATTGTTAGTATCAGAGTTCCTACAGCAGCATTGCTGGTTGCTGTTATCCATGTCAGCTGGATGTAGCAGTACTGGTAACACACGCTGTAGCAACAGCATACAGCTGCTTCAAGGGACTAGGAAGGTTTAAGCTTGAGGAGAGAAAGGGTAGAACATTTTAATGGATATTTAGAAAAACCTGTACTATAATCCTTGCCTTAAAGGAAAAAAGTACTTCTCACCTACTTCTCCAACACCTTACTGAACAAGGGAAAGTGTCAACAGAATGGGAGCAACCCACAGCTCTACTGGAAAGCCAGGAAGAGACTGGGTCTCTCAAGCAGCAGCAAAACCAAGGCAAATTAGTTTCACTGCAGCACGAGTAACCAGCTGCACTGAATGAGAGGTGCAGTTGGTACTTGTACAGAAATGCTTCAAGTCAGCAGGTACAGCTCTCAACAGTACAGGATCTTCTGAACAAAAGCATCATGTCACAGGCCAACTCTAAAAGACAAGAAGTGACACGGAGCTCAAGGCTTAATGCTGCTGCCGTACCTCCTGGAGCTGAGCCAAAGCTCAGGGAGAGCTCTCCTTTAAAAGCATTAGCAAAACAATTGCAGGAAAGCTTTACTCTTATGTAGCTGCCCACTGTTACAGTAATGCTGATTGTTCCTGGGAGAGAAGAGGATGTGAGATTTAATTCCAAACCAAGAAACTAAATGGGACACTGTACTAACAGTACAGCTACTGGATTCCATGTTGGCTGGTGGCTTTTTTTTTTTTTCTGCCTAGTAAAACGTTCACATAAAATGCCTGATTTTATGTGAACTGCAGGGATAACTTCAAACTCTGTGAATCCACTTCGTCTCTGCATGGTGTCCTTAAAATGTGCTTCATTGCTAGAGAGCAGTGAGTCAGAATGAATAGCTGAATTCAAAAGACAGTTAAACATTTTAAACCAGCATAATGTCTACACAATGATTTTCCCCTGTACCACCAGTGTTGGTCTTTACCTTTTAACAAGAGAAATGCAAAATGCACTGAGATTCCATTCACAAGTCATGCAACTACCTTAGTAGCACCAAGTGAAAGCCTCAAAAACAGTTTTCCTTAGCACAGTGAAAATTCACTGCTCATGTTAAAAGACAAGTGCTGAAGCACTGGACTTGGATTGAAAAAGTGAACTCCACTCCCACTTCGTTTCTTGCAGATCTCAGACAGACTGCAACTTGCATCTTTGACTACACTATCTCTTAATTTGAATTAACTTATTTAAAGAAATGCTACTGGCTGTGATTGTGTGTTCTGTAATCAAATTACATTTCTGAAAAACTACAATGAAATTAGGGATTGCAAAAAAATGGATTTTTATGATCTAACCTCCAGACAGGTTTGTAGTATCAAATGCCACTACTAAAGCAATCTCTACCAGATCTCCTTAGATATTCAGCTGAAGTACATTTAAATATGCCAGGTCTTGCAGGAATTATACTGCTTAGTGATATACAGACTCTAACAATCCACTTTCTACTTGACATAAATTATACAAATTACCTATTCTAAGGCCATGACAGCTCAAGCATATCTCGATCCTGTTCAGTTTCAGAATATTTAATTTTACTTCATTAGGACAGGCTTTGACAAACAAAGTTTGCTTTGTTCTCTTTTTTGCTTATTCTAATTTAATGTACACAAAGTCTGACTTTTGCTGAGAAGTCCAAAGAATACTCAGTTTATCATTTCAAAGAGCTATTAAAAGATGCACTGTACATGTAAAAGCAAATATTGTAACAAGTTTAGCAGGCCTCAAGTCATTCCTTCTTCAATACATAAGAAGGAATGACACCCTATTAACTAACTACTACTGGGAGACAAGTATTATTCCTTTCCCATTCTACACAGCTGCTGGCAAACTAATACAACCTAAAATATAGTTTCTTCAGCTACAATGAGGATTATTTTGTTTTCCTGCCTTCTAATGTTTAATTTATATAGAGGAGTTAACTACTCCCTACGAGTAAAGCAAATAAGAGGTCATACATTATATAGGTATTTAATACAAACACCTCTATTCAAAGCTTTTTTCTTTTTTTTCCCTACTTTTAAAGATATTATGCCATGTGACAGGGTGAAATAAGAACAGCTACACTTTTAACTCACCATAACATTAAGATTTAGTTTATCTACAACATTTTGAGGAAGAGAAACAAAGTAATCTTTTTGTATTAGAATGTCCTTGTTCTGGTAATTCAAGTATATTACTGTCATTCTTAACATTCTAGAGGTTAAGTGTGTACCTATCACTAAAACTAAGCTTCAAGGTTTGTTATTTTTGTTCAAACAAACAAACAAAACAAACCACCAACCAAACAACAACAACAAAAAAATCAATCAAAAACCCCTTAACAGCTGCACTTCGGCTACAAAAATTCTTCCAGCACAATTATTAGAAATCAATGTTGAAGAAAGTAAGATTAATTTCTCACTTTTCTGGTATACATGAATTCTCTTTACCAATTCAGATTTTAACATCTCTTGCTTTATTTTTTCAGGGATTTTGTGCTGTTTTGTTTCTCTCCTCCCACCTGCTCCTGCCCTGCTCTCTCATTTTAACTTAAATGCTGTACATGTGATTGGCTCACTCTTGCCAGATTACATACCCAGAGAGGCGCACACATAGAGAAATTAAAGAGGCAACTCTAACAAATTGTAAAAAGAAACTGCTAAAAAAGAAACTAGATTGATGCTGCCACCAAATTAACTTAAGTGTTCTGTTGATGGCTATCAAAAAATGCACTTGAAACTCACTGTAGTTTGTATATGCATATGTATTTCTGCAGCTACCAATGAAGAGTGACGATTTCACTGTTTAAGTAGAATTCTCGCTGCACCCTTGCAGGGTGATATAAGAATCCAGGCTTATCACTATGTAAATGTGATTCTCATGAACTAACATACAATCAGTATTTCACACAACTGTTTGTACTTATACTGTGACTGGATAACTACCCTTGAATACAATACTTATAAAAAGGCAACAGAGAAGTAGGGATCAGTTTATAAAAAATGCTGCTCCAAGATCTCAGGTGTGCAGAGCTGTAAGTTTACTTCAGAATAAAACACAGACATAGGGGAGAATCAAAACTTTTAGAGTTGTACTTGACCATATATTTGGACAAAGCAGAATTACACTGCATATAACAAACAGTAAAATTTCTTAAAAGTTGTTACAAATATTTTACTTTCTACCTGTACGATCATTAACATAGTTTACTATATCATGATTTTTTTCTAAAGGCTTAAAACTAAAACAATCTTGCTAAACTACTTTCCAACAGTAAAATTTAAGTAAAATGCTTACATTCATTTGACAACAAAAAAACATATTAAAAATGTTGTGTGGGGGGTGCAAGAGCTGCTCTTTCAGCTACAACTTTCTTCTGGGTTATTCCTGTGGAGAGAAAGAAAAGAGTCTTGTTGTAAACTGTTAATAATCAAACTCCAAAACCTTTAAAGTGATTCCTACATGCAGCCAATTACTTGGCATAGTGCAAGATGAACTGTCTGATCTGCAATTCACTGAATGATTTACCTTTTCCTCTTTGCGTCTGTCCTTTTCTTCATTATTCTCAATAGTTTCTTCCTCATCTTCCACAATCCCATCCCCTTGATATTTGTCATGTGTCCACTTCGGACTGCTACCTGACTTTTTGAAATTAAAACGCCCTCTGCCACGCTGGAAAGTACCACGGCCTCTTCCTCTTTTGGCCCAATAATCCACACCATCGTCTCTGTCATCATGCTACAACAACACCAGAAAAAGAGTAAGGTTAGACACCTCTTAAATGTAGCCCATAATGTTAGTACACTATAGCAAATGTATAAAACAAAGTAGCTGTTAAAAAGTTCTCTTCAGATTGTAATTATTCTAAAAGGGCATAATGCTGTCACTAAAACCACTAAAACCACAACACAATTGTTTGAAGAGCCCTTATTCACTGTGAGTCTACTCAAATGTTAGTAAGAAATCACTTGTCTGCAACTTACACTCAAGTCAGAATCAAGAATTACTAGTTTTGAGGGGAAAAAATCGTTACTTTAAAAGAAGCTCTAGGAAAGGGCTAGGTTACTTTAGCACAAAGGGAGTTCTTTACACTTCATAAGAGGTAACCGAAGGCAGCTTTCAGAAAATATGCCTCACCAGCACAACATAGGGCAACTTAAGTTCAAACTGTTAAAAGTCCAATGTTACCAAACAATTGTTGAGTTTCTCTGCTTAATAAGCCTAAAGTTTGCTGTCTAGCTACCAAATACAGCCTTATATAGTTTGGTATGTTCTCACAATCATTTCACACACTGCATGAAATCTACAAACCATTATTTAATATAAAAAAAGTTTCTATTTAGAATGGCGAGGTACACTTGCTTCAACATATGGTTTTTTTAACTTGTGATTTGGAAAGAAGTCTGAACTATTAAACATGTATCACACCCATATAATGCACTTTAATTACACAGAAGCAGTTGAAGGGCAGCTTATTTAATTTAAAATATTTTTAGAAATTCAAATTTAATAGCTAAAATTGATTGTTCTAATATCATGAATAGATTATCACATCTCTGTTTACAGATCAGAAAAGTTTAGACATGTCTAGGAAGCCAGAACTCCTTAATGAAATATCTGAATTGTGACTGCATTATTTCTTGGTTACCTGTTAACATATCTGTGACAAGCTACAATGCTACAGGGGAAGGTTGTATCTTCATTACTTATAATTTTTCAATGATGAAACAATATCCTCAAAGTTTGCATTGTTACAGAAATAACTGGAGCAGAGTCCACACTTCAGGTATACTGCACTACTTAGTGTGGCTACATCAAGTGTCCTCCTTTCATAATCCAGATGGGAAAAGGCATCAAAACCGTGGTGATTTTCTTATGACTATCACAGTACTCAGAGCAAAGAACTGCTCATAACAGAGTCTGCCTATGAAAATCCAAAAATACTGTAAGCTTTTCCTGATCTTTCACTTCTCTAGACTTCCAAACCAATGTAAGACAAATCTCAAATGTTATACAGACGTAAATCCAGGAAAACACAGCACAAGCCCTTCTGGTTTGAAGTTGGGGTTTAATTAATTTTGTCTGAACCCGCCTTCTTGCCCACTCCCTGATGAAAATTTTGGAGATAAATTCTGTGTCAGGCTTGTTACTGGCAGCCTGCTGCAGAAAGATGAAAGATAAGCAGAACCAACCACTACAGCCACCCTGATACTCTCACAGTTACTCTCGACCCTGTCCATACATGCATGCTACTTCTACGCTTGTAAAAAGTTTGGGAAAAAAAAAAAAAGGCATGCATAAGACATCGAGTTCTCCACACCCACCAAGAAGTATTTCTTGCTTTTTGGGGTATATTCAGGATCCCACTCCTCTTCCTTCGGTCTCTTCTGAAAAGTAGTATTTGAGTTGCTGGGACCAGTATTTGTTCCAGCAAAGACTCCTCTGGCTCTTCCTCTGCCCCTAATTCGAAACTGATTAACCAAGATGTCATTTAATCCATTTATGTAACACCACAAAGTAGAGTTCAAGTTCTCTATTACTGAAAATACTTTCTGTGCTTAATTACATTATTTGCAAGTGAAAAAACCATTTTAAAATTTACATACTACCTTAATATATTCAAGCATTCATTTTGAAATAATTATTATATTAAACTTAATTGAAACACATTGGAGTTCTTGGCATAAGATCACCCACAACCACTGAAAAAATACTTCACTGCTAGTAAACCAGTGTGTTGGAACAAAAGGTCACAAGAAGCTTCTAAGCTGTTCACAGACAAAAGACCAGGAGGAAAGCTAGACTGAAACAGGGACAAAACTATCGGGGGAAAAGAAAGGTATTTATGGAGTCAGTTGAATAATTTATGAACAGCGATTCTGGAATACATATTAACAGTGCAGTTTTCACAGGAGCATATCCCCCATGTGTTACTCAAGCAATTTTAACTGAGATTCAAGAATGTACCTCAGGTCAAATTACATTTCAAGTGATTAAATCCTTTAGTAATAAAAAAGTCAATAGTATGTACTGTGCACAGCAGCAATGCTTAAAGTAAAAAGGAGTGTTTTAAATATTCTTTATAATGAATTACTGGGGTTTGAAAATGGCTAGTGTCCTAGGTTAGCTACATGATCCTTGTATCCCCAATTGTCTGTTCTGTTTATGCTGGATAAAAAGTTTTGCACCTTTAAAACTTGTTCCAAGAGCAAAGCAGGGAGAGAAGAAGCGAGGAGCTCGTTTTCAGAAACTGCACTCGCTCTTCCACATTCCTGCTCATGGACTGTGCTGTCTGCGGATGGACAGACAGCAGGACAGAGCTCTCCTTTGCTTTTAGTTAGCTGTGGCAAAGAAGTTCCCTGGACTGTGGGGTTTTTTTCTCCTTTTCTTTGGGCCTGTTTAAACCTGCTCTGGACTGAACACCAGTAAAGCACCAGCCTGTGGCCCACTGGGCTGCAGCACTTCCAGAGCCAGAGGGACTGATAAGAGACTGAGTGAGCTGCAACCCAGGGAGGGGACTTTTCTGACCCCATTATCTCTTGTGGAGCAGCAAGTAGTTTTATTGTTTAATATTGTTCAGGTTTTATTATTTAATAAACAGTTTTTTCCACTTTTCTCCAATGAGGTATTTTTTTTTCCCCCAAACAAGTTGGGGGAGGGACCAATTGAATCTGCTTTCTAGAGGAACCCCTTGGGGGACCATCTCCCAAATTTTTGCCCTGAGCCAGGATAGCTAGAAAGTCTTACACCAAAAACCACCCTTAACTCAGAATACACTAAGTAGTAATGTATACAGTTATCTCAGCATGTAAATACTTAGCTTGTAGAAAACATTAAATGAGTCTATATCCTTCACTGAAGGGGAGAAGAAAGGTCAGTTTGGGAAGATAACGCTGCTAAAAACTGCAGTTACTATAGAACACAATTTCCAAAATAACCTACTTAAAAACATAGAACTGCATCTTCAGAGTAATAATACAAAAACAGGACTGGAAGCTGATTTGTTAAAAGTAAGCATGCTTCATAAACAATATAATTAATGAACTATTATGCATACTTAGTTCCACAAAGCTCTGAAACGTCTAATGCAGAATTTATGCTGGACAGATTTAAAATTACTCTGAAAGGAAATGGACTGTAAGACAATCTGTAGAAAACTCATAAGACCTATCCAATACACTGGAGAAAAAAAAAAAACAAACAAAAATTTTTTGGAGAACCATTTGGAAAGCAATAGACTAACTGTACAAGGGAGGAAATAAGACATGTTTTCTTTATTTCCAACAGCTTTACAAAATCAGGGCACAACAAACAGTAACCTGGGGGAAGGGGCAGGGGGCAGACAAAATTAAAAAAGAAAAAAAAAGATATCAGCATTTCCTGGTATTCAGTCCTGTGATCAATTCCCTTTAAGAAAAACATCTACGGTTTTCCTCACCATTTTATTAATACTTCCCCCTACCAAATCATCTTTAACATAAAGAACTACAGGATATACAATCTACTATTGTGTTATCTTTATGGGCTTGTTTATTAGAAAGACTACCACAAAAAAGATAAGTGTACATTTTCTATATAGAACTCATTTTAAACAGAGCTGCTACACAGAATTCTTTCAGATATAGATACTAATGACATTGCCATTGAAAAATTCTAATTATCCTTATTTTTGTGTCCATATTTGAAAACTATTCAGGATGCTTATGTATGGGAAGCCCAGAATCCAAGAGAATTGTGTACCAGCCAAAGTTAGTGAAAAATCATTACTGAATTAACATTAGCTTTCTGGATAGGGATGATGTTACATTCTCCAAGGCTTCCTGTTAGGAGAAAGATTAATTTATTTATTCCAAAAGCAAAGGAGTATTCACTGGAATGCAGCCACTATTAGCCTGTATTTACAAACACATTCCTACACTACCTGGTCTGTGTTTTTTGATACCATCCAAGATGCATCCCTAAAGAGGAGATCTGAGTCAGCAGTTGGCTTATTTAGATACACCTGCTCAGACACTTTGCTCCAAAAGCCTGTTTGTGACCATGTATCTTGTTAGGAACATTAACCTATTATCACTGCATAGACCAAATTGGCAGTCACTAGCCTATTTGGTCTATGCCAAATGAGTAGAAATCTATTAACTTTCCAGTTTCCATCCACCTCAATGGCATGTAAAGTAGCACCTCTGCCACAATGCATACAATCCGGTTTTATAAAGCAGGAAGGCTTCAAAAAATATCAAGTTTTCTCCCACTAAATCTCCTTGATAGGAGATGGAGTTTTAAGCTCTCTTTTGTTTAACTTCTCTTTTGTTTGTGCCATTATTTTATATAACTAGAAACTGTGCTGATAGTCATATTTGATGCCTACACCATCCAGGGATTTATATACTTATGCCACAGAGTTCCACAGCATAACTATATAAAAAATAATAAGAAAGGAAGAAATTATGTGCTTCTAGTGTTAGAAATTTGAAACGTTGAATTCTCCTCTAGGTAGCTACAGTTTTTTAGATGGAGGATTCAAGCTTCAAGTGTTGGCACATGCCACATGCATTTCAGACATCCTTATGTGTAGTTCAAAACTTATTTCTTGCATGACTAAAGGTTTGTAGTAAAACACCACACTTTAGCATTATTTGATCCTAATTACAGGCTACAAAAAGGAATTATTGTTGAAGTATGAAATTACTCCTACTTATTATGTAAAACAATTTTTCCCATCTAACATGGAACTTGAACTTTTTTGTGTTTAGCTGTGGTTTGGAGGTCTATTTTGCCGCATGGTTTGGGGATGGGTGTGTGGTGTCTATTTGTGGGTTGTTTTGGGCTTTTTTTTTGGTTTGGGCTCTATGGTGTTTTAAGTGCTCCCTATCATTTTCAAAGGCTTCTTTATTGATTCCTAGTTTTTCCAAATGCATCTACATTTCCCAATTATATATCAATAATTACACTAACATGGAATCTGAAAGTTTAAGGTTTTTCTGAAAACTATAGTGGTCAATATGCCACTTTCCAAATCACAATGCTTAAATACATTCCAGAGCTAGATCAATGAACTTTCATACTCAGTGGCTAGTCCAAGCCAAAGAAACACAAAAATAACAAGTATACCATCTCCTTAATACAGGTGTTTCAAGGTTGACATTTATTTTTAATTATGTGCCATTCTCTATTTAAAAAGTTGCAGGCATTACACACAAAAGAGTGTAAAACCAAACCCAACATGAGAGGGAAAAACAGAACCTGCAGGGAGCTAAGAGGTATCAGGACATAAGACTTAAAATTTACAGAAGAGTGAATTTTCAGATCCTGCTAGGAAATGGCATTATTACAGAAGAGCAAGGAATAATCAAGAAATCTTGTTCCCCAGACCCTTATGCTAGGATCTCTAATGTCATGCTAATATATATTTACAGATCATTCGACTACTCAGCTACTGGAGAGCGCTGAGGAAAAAAAAAAGAGACTCGGTATTTCAGGTTTGGTATATCATATAAAGACCTCAAGTCTAGCCTAACATGAACCACTACAACACTCCCTCATTTACTTTGTTACACTATTGCCATTGGTCAAGTGTTCGCAGTTTGGGGGAAGAATAGGGAAAAAACTTACAAAGGTGCCTCTTGGCCTGTTGACTCCTGCAAAACCAGAGTATTCTTTCTGTTCATGGTGTGTTTTGAACTCTTCATCTCTTTCTTTCTTGCAATCCTTTTCTTCTCGAGAACTGGATGAGGAAGAAGATGGGGAGGAAGATGGGGAGGACCGAGCACGGTCTTGGTCTCTTTTTTGTTTACTGAAAAATAAAAAAATATACTATGTGCTATTTTAAACGTACTAGATAGTCTGTAACATGCTATACTAAACCGGGTCTCTATATTTTATGAAAAACTAACCCCCTTCTGGTTATAAAGTCGCACATTACATATTTGAGATATTAAGGCAAAGTATATTTCCACTTTCCAGCCTCCTCTGACACATTTAAGTGCACTAAATGCATATTATTGCTGGCGAGTTGGAAAGCAGCAGTCTGCAAACTGTAAGATAGAACTTTTCTAGATTTTGATGCCATGAAGAGATGCTGTTACTTTTAAGATCTGCCTTTCTTCTGAGGCAGAAAAACACAAGTTAAAGGGAAAAACCCCTCAAGGTACAGTTTTACAGTAACTTGACACAATTCAGTTTGCACACTGTTGAGAGGTATGGTATGGGCTTCCCTACATAGATGGCTGTAGGGAAATTAGCCAGTGGAAGAAAATGTGGATACCAAAGTCAAAGTAAATGGGAAACAGGAAGTGTAAGTAAAAATTCACTTTATACAGTACAAAGCAGGGAAAAAAATCCTACAGAAAAACTTTTAGTAACCCCATAGTGGTATTAATTTGACCCAATTTACAAGATTTTAGCATTCTATTCAAAGAAAGGTCATACCTGAAGTAACTCTTACCACTTCTACACAGTATCCACTGAGATATGCTAACTTTTTTTCTTAAAAGAGCCCACTGGCTTTAGACAAAAATTTAGAAATTCCCCTTCTCACCCATGTTAAAACCTAAGTATCAGTAAAATTCTCATACTCTGGGTGTTATGAGTTGAAAAAGTGCGGAATCAAGCATAACGAACCAAAGTTCTTACACAAACTGTTTATAGAAATGTACTGCATTGAAGTCCAACCTCCTGATGTAGCCTGGATAATAGGACAGATTAATTTGTCATTTTTTTTTTCAGTGTTAGCTTGCTATTCCAAAGTTTTTGTCCTCATCCACCATAAGCCGTGTAAAAGACAGATAATACATATTTGCTGTAAAACAAATAATTTTAATTGTTTAAAATTAAATGATCCATTATACATTGAAAATTGAAAGCAATTAAGCTTACAATTACAAAAGGCTAATTTGAAGCTAAAATCCTCTATAGGGACTTCAAATATTTACCTGTCATCTTTGTAAGATTTGTAATCCTTGTAATCTTTTGGAGTTTTCTCTTGCTTTCTTGACCCACTGGATTCCCTGGAACCCTTTGAGTCTCCTCGCTCTTTACTTCGTTCTTTTCTACGTCGGTCAATGTCATGCCGAAGATCAGCAGAATCACACCTTAATTTTTTATCTCCCTGGAAACAAATATATATTTTGCAACAAAATATTGAAAAAAAACATCAAGAGAATCTCAGTGAAAAGGCAAACTGTGCATCAATTAAAATGTAAAAAGACAGAATTTACCTATTTTTCAACAAACTTCAGCACACAAATTGACTTTTCCCTTTACATGCAATGGCTACATCTAAAAAAGGAACAGCTAAGAATTTCAGTTTTAAACAAGCATTGCCATCAAGCCAATTGGTGTCTAGTTTTTGATTATACAGACCACAATGATACATGGTTTGAAGAGATAAATAAATCATTCTGGCGAATTCTTTTTAAACAGAGCACAACAACCTTTGTAGCTCAACCACAATGCTCACTGACGATCTCGGTACTTCCCTCTGCCCCAAACCTATTTTTGTCCTTGGGCAGCTTACTGGTCAAAAAACATGCAAGAAGAAAGGAGGCATGGAAATAGACTTCACCTTATGTACCAGGTTATTAATACAACAAAAACACACTACATAAACCAGCTTCTTGGTAACATGTTTAACTCAAAGGAAAAAAAATTCTAAATGCAAGTACTCTAAGTACAATAAATATAATTTTGTATTTTTATACAGAAAACCAGACATGAAGTTGAGATTTAAAATGAGACTAAGTTTAGAAGCACAGATAAGATATTTACTTAGAACCTACTTTTTGACTTTCTTCCTTAAAGACTCTCTCTTCACCTGTTAAACGGGTATGCTTCCTCAGGGTACTTGGAGAGATGTCAATCCTCCTAAATGTAAAATAAAAGCAGTGTCTTGCCATACATGTACATGACTGTTAACAGCCTCAGACATTTCATTTCAACAGAAAACTGACAAACCGTCATTTTTGCAGTAGAATAAACTTTTTGCATTATTAAACCTCACCATCAGAATACAGAAGCAGACTAAAAATGAAAAACCACAGCTCTGTTCTGTGTGAAGAATGCTAAAAACACAAATACAGAAAACACGCAGACTGATGTTTCATATTAAATATAGCTTGGAAGACAGAAAAAATGTTTAATGATTTATTTCAAAAGGACCAATATATGTAGGCAGTTGAAAGCCCACCCCCTCCAAGAAACCATCAGTACTATGATAGTTTGCTGTAAAGTCAAAAATTCTTAACAAGTAAATTGTGAAGTTAGATACTGTACTGTCACATGCAACAGAAATATAGTACACTGCATCATAAAACTAGAGCACATGATCAGACACTACATCTGCATGCCTACCTTCTTACCTTTTAGATTCTCAGATTTTTCAAAAAATTGCTGTAAATTAACACACACAAAAACTAAAGTAGTATGAGATGGAACATTTCACACTGAAGAAGAAAGATGCATGTACAGGGCTTCTTTTCATCTTCAGGACATATGCCCCTCAATATTTGAGCACTGCATGTGAGAAAAGTAAATATATCCCAAAATGAGATACAGAGGTAGAGAAGACACCTGTCGCAAAACCACAGATGAAGCCAGACCTGACTCAGATGAGTTCTCTTTTATAGAAGGTTTTTTTTTGTAATTTGTATTATATAAATTACCTCATCCAGATTAGCAACAGCATTTTGGGTTCTCAAAATAAATATTAGAAGACATTATTTGAAACACAAAGTATCTGCATATACAGTTAACATATACCTATGTATTTCTGGGCTCTTTTGTCGGGTGCAGTGCTCTTCAGTTGCTTTTTGATACGCAGTGAACCTCTCATTTAGGGTCATTCCAGCCGACTTGAAGTATTGCTCTGTTGGTTACAATAGAAAAAATACTGTTTCATTAGTTTCATTCAACTGACACTTATTTTACTCCTGACAGAAAGGCAAGTAGCAGGCAAAACCCACAGTACTTTCAATAAATTTATCAGTACAAGCAAATGTGGCGTTTTCTCTATTTTTACACACACTGTAACCCAAACAAAATAACAGCGCACAGCATCACTGCAAGTCTACTATGCTATGACTGTATCACATTTAATTCAAGCATCATTTACTGACTGGTCTTGCTCATTTTCAGTGACATTTTCCTCTAATGATAAAGAGCAATTTCTTAAAACTATTATTTTAAACTTTGCCCACAAGAGAACATGAAATTACTTTTGAGTCCTGAATATTTGCAATAAATACACTTTACCATTCATCTCATCTCTAACTTACAGTAAGAATTAGTGAAAACATTTAAGTAATGTCTGCTTCAATAACTACATTAATGACCTAACAACTCTTTTCTTAAAGGAATACAATTTCTTGACTAGGTGATGACAAACGATACAATTAACACACCTATGCATAAATAAATTCATTTAAGCATCTGGCATCTTGGCAAACTTGACAACTTCTCTGACAAATTTTCTCCTTCCTTCAGAGACAGTTAAACTAGCCACAGCAAAACTCAGTTTTTAAACCAGCTCAACAAATGTGTTTAAATGTAATATAGAAATACATAAAAGTCATGAGCTATGAAATGTTACATATGAAGCAAGCTATCTGCTTAACAGGTCAACATACATCTGTATCAACTTACCGCCCGGCATCCAGCATTTGTCTCATAACCAACCATTAAAACTTGAAACGGCCACTACAAGGGTAGTGCCTCAATCATAATTCCATCAAACACAGGAATTTGAGCTAGTAATTCTGTTTTTATGCCATTTTTGCCAGGAAGACAGAAGGTTCAACTTTGCCTGTTTGGCATCTGTATCTTTCAACAGCTATTTTACTTTTGTAACATGGATTTTGCCATTTCAAAACACATTCCAGGACCTAGTTACAATGAAAAAGAAAACATCACTGGGCATTTTCAGCTCTACATTAATAAAGAGCTGTTCAGACTGGTCGCATCACACCAATAACGAACATAACTTCAGCTTGTCAAAAAAGTTACAAAAATTCTGATCACAGACCACAGTAAATCTGAAACTTAGAGATGTTCTGCTTTCAAAAACAAGCGTAACAGTACATATTCTAGTAACTGACCAGACAGGCTGTCAAATTTATAAGATATTCAACGTACAAAAATTTACAGAAAAAGTCTATTCTGTGATCAACATATGAGAGTTCTGCAAGTATAATTTTCACCTAGAGCAAGTATTATTTTCACCTACAGCTACATGTGTACCATACGAGCAAAAATTTACAGAAGCTCTCACTGGATTGAGTCTTATATTTCTTTACATATGAATAGATACATTGACAACAAATTATTATACACTAAACATCCCAATATTTTTTTTAGCTAATACATTATCATAGTCCATTATCGTTGACTATTACTTTTTAAGTAATTCAATATGAAGGAAATAACTTATCTGAATTATGTCAACAAAATTGAGATTTTAAACTGAACTCAGCACATATTTTTAGCACAAAAAGCTCAGCAATTTTAGAAGCTAATGCATCTTAAAAACAATGCTTACAGACAGGTTCATTGAAACGGGTACCTAATTAAGCATTTCCACTTCTCCCTTTACTGTGATGATGCAACAAAATTACTTCCACCATCTTTGTAGTATCTCAGTTAAATTTAACACAACAGCAAGACAACAGTCTAGTGAAATAGAGCAAATGCTAGAGAAAAAAAAGCATTTAAAAACAGTCCAGACATCCCCAGGGGATTTTAGGAATTATCTATTTTCCCATTAAAAAACTTCAGAGGATATGACCTAAGTGATCGAAGTATCATATGGCCCAGGTTTGGATTCAAGTCATTTTGGGGGAGGACTTTTGTTGTGCTTGGTTTGTTGAGGGTTCTTCTTGGTGTTTATAGAAAAGAGCCACTACTGTTATATCAGAAAAAAATTAGTATATAACTCATTTAATGGAGGTTTATTTAACCACTGCTAAGTTTGTGTAAGTCAAATTCCTGAAAATATTGTCATATAGGAATAAAGCACACTAAAACCATGAACTTTACTACCATTTAGAACACATTTTTTCTTAAATCTTACTTGAGGAAAAGAAAAACCCTCTTAATAAGAATCTGGAAATTACCTCTAAGCTGCTCCAAAAGGAATGCCATTGTTATTTACAGACCAAAAACATCCATCAACCCACACCACAACATTTAATATAAAATTGTATGGTAAACTCATTAAAATCATATTAGAAAAACTGACCAGAATATGTTTAAACTACACCATAGAAATTCAAACCTTCTACGCTACATAGCATCAAAAACTTATCCAGAAACACAGAATACCTGCTATTATACTCTACACTGCTTGTGGGTTTTTTGTCCTAGTTTCTGTGGCTATTATTGTTCTAATTATTTTCATGTATACCTCAAGAAAGTCTGGCTAAATCACAACATTAGAAGAGGTCTGAAATCTTCCTGTACTAGAAACAGCAAGCAGGCTTAAATGAACTTGTCAGACAGATATCCAGTACAATAAACTAAACACATACCTTTGACATGGTGAACCAAAGACACAATGTGCTGAATAAATGACTCTGATGTGCTTTTGCTGGCCTGTGGCAACTTAATGTGGTCAAAGATGGATCGGAACTCTTGCTCCTTCTTGACGGAATGGACAAGTGTGCTAGCAAGCAGCCTGTCTTTAGTCAAGGAAGCAGGTCTAAAATGCATCAACAACAAAGAGACACACAAAAGAAACCACTAGTTTAAATAAATACGAACAACACTGCAGGCAGGTGGAGAACCACACTGTAAAGTGGAATAATTTACCTATTGGAATCGTCAAGAGGTACTGGTGCCATTTTGAGTTTAACTTCAGGACGATGGGAGTCACTGGCTATCATTTTGATCCTAAGTGGGCTCTCCTCTCTGAAGGTGGATTTTTCTCTCGCATCCAGATTCTTGTGTAGAGGAGGACTGTAATCAAAGAGTTCTTTGAGCTTTTCAGACTTTACCTGCTCAGGTGACTGAGTTTCTTTCTTCATCATTAGTCTCTCAGAACTCTTGTCTTCTTCCTTGTGCTTATCTTTTGTTGCACTAGGCCTTTCCACTACATAGCCAGTCTCTTTAAGCTTAAAACTTTTCTCATCTCTAAATCCATCGCTCTCTCTATTGCCCTTGATTGATATTTTAGATTTGTATTTGGTTCCTTCCTCCTCAGCATTCCGGTGAGATGCAGTAGGAAAATTTTTACCCTGATCTGCTAGGACAGATTTTCTGAACTGTCTGTAATCCTCTGTCTCCTCTGCGTCCTCCCCTTCAGAGTCATTAAACTTTTCCTTCCCAGTCTCTTTATCAACGAAAAAATCTAAAGTTTCCTGTTCCTCCCATTCCCTTTCTCCCTCTGTCCTCCCTTTTTCTGATCCTCTCTCCTTCTGGGCCTCCTTCTCCCTGGTATTACCCCTATCAAGCAGGTATACTCTAGACTCTTCATCTGTGTACCTGTGGATAGCAAAGAAGAGACTGGTAACTCTGGATTGCATTCATTCCAGTTCACTTGCATTCCCCTTTTGTGTCAATTCCACACCAAGAAGAAGATGAAAATACATTCCTTCGAGCAATTAACTTTAGCATGCAATGTTTGGCACACCTTTAACACACTGTATACACTGTAATTTATGCACTAATGGAGGCATCTGAAGAATATAGTGCCTTTCTGTAGAATGCCAAGGAATTTACTTGCTTGTTTTCTTAATCAGTACCCAGTTTCACATTCTCTCTCATTACACTAGAAATTTTTTCCATCAAATTCACATGGTTTGAAAACTCAGGCCACAATTCATTTTTGCACTTCTTTTACTGAAAGAGTTGAAGCAGTAGCATAAAAAACTGAATTCTTTTCAAGATCCTGCACATTACTAAAATAATTCCACAATCTAGCTCAGGTTTAGTGCATTCACTATATTGTGTTCAAGCAGGGAGCCATTAGAAGGCAGCTCTCCTAAACACAGAAACACACCAATTAATGATTTCAGCCACTGCCTTATTAGAACCTGTGTGAGCATAGTATACAGATACGTTCACCAACTCCAACACATCTAATGCAAGAGAAGTTGTATTTTTGATTTCCTAAGCTGTAATTTTTTAACGTGATAAAGCACTGACTAGACTAATTTTAAAGCCTACAATCAAGCCTACATAACATAGTCACAACTTCTCTTTTTGTAAGAAATCCACTGAAATATCAGTCACATTCAAAAGGGACAGTCTAATGCCAGTAAGACTTTAACAACTTTCAAAAATTACTACTATGTCAAACTTTTTAAGAACAAGTTGAACAATTTTACATTCATTGGAATATATACACTGAACTACCTTCACATCAACAGCAATATATTCCTAGAATACCAACACCTACCCTCTTTGATAAGTGATGCAATTCAAGGTATCAAAGATTTTATATTGCACCACACAATTAGCCAACTGATGCTATTTATGTCAACATAAAGAAATTATCGCACAACATTGATATTTTTAGACTTTCAGAATACTTGCATTTCAGACAACATGAAACATTAAAATGCTGAAATACGTGAACAGAGGTATCAACACTATCAAGCCAGCAAGTGTGATGCACTATTCCAATTAAGATTTTTCTTAATAGTAAAAATTGAGTACAAGACAATAAACCATAGAGGAAAAGCACAAACCAAGGATATCCTCCTCAAGGATACATGTCCCCAGCTCTACTACCCAACACTCAAGGCTTTGAAGCATCCTAGCACGAAAATACATATGTATCTTTCAAGCTCAATTCCAACCAGACTATTATCACTAGCGTTCCATAATGCATTTTCCAAGGTTATGGTGACAATCTTGATGAAACTTTAACAGTATTTTTAAGAGGCAACAGTAGGTTTATAACTTGGTTCTTACCTTTTCATAAACTTTCCACCTTTTGCAGTTTCCTGTTCACCACCCTCAGGATAAAACGACCGCACTCGAGCCTCCTCACGGGGGGCACTCTGTGATGGGATTGTCTTTGCAGGGCTTCTCCTTGAAGGGATATGATGCAGTGGGCTATTCTGAGAAGGACTATAGCGGCTAGAACCATTTCCAAGAGAACCAGAGCCAGATCTCTCAGGACTATGCTGAATGGAATGGGAATGCTGAGGTGTGTCCTTTGCTGAGTGGGCTGTGCTAAGCAGAGGGGCATCAGAGCAAGATGAACTCTGACTAGGTGGGGAGGCAATGGAAGGACTATGGGGTGACCTTGGACTGTTATCATAGGCTGAAAGGCCAGGCCAAATGTCGCCAGAAGCTGCTGATGATTTGTTGAAATCGTCAAGAGACTCTGATGGGTCGTGTTCAAACGTATCTTTCTGTTCATCTTGTGATTTATTTTTCAACGGACTGTCTTGCAAAGGAGCCCCTTCAGTCTTCTTTGCCTGCTTTTCCAGAGATGCGCGTCTTTTGGAGGAGACAGGTGATTTGCTGTATGGGGATGAAGAACGAGATGAAGAGGACCTTGGGGACCTGGAAGATCTGTAAGATCGACGAGACCTGCTCCGGGACCTCTGGGAAGACACCGACCTTCGTTTTGGACTTCTGGAACGGGAGCGGCCACGCCTAGGGCTTCTGGAGTGTCTTCGGTTCCAGACAGGCCTATAACCTCCACGATGGTATCTACCACCTCCTCCTTGATAATACCCTCTACCTCTTCCTCTGTAACCATAGGGACGCCTCATTCCTCTATTATTTCTGTAATCTCTGCGATAATCTCTAGAATAAACACGATCTCTGCTCCGAGATCGGGAGTACGTCCTTGACCGAGACCTGGAACTAAAATTAAAAAGTAACATTAGCATTTTACAACCAGAAAATTTGAAAGGAAAAAAAAAAAAAAAAAGAAGTGCCCTGATGCAAAATGCTAGATTTCTCAAAATGCAGTCAGAAGGTAAAGGTTGCAGACTCCCAGTCTTTAAGTAACTTCTACAATCTCTCTTTATTTATTATTTCTGAGATAAATTAATTATAATAAATATGCCTATACTGCTAAGGACTGTGAAACTTGGCATCATGTGATTAAGAGACTACCAGCCTCATTGGCCTCCCCAGACTTTCATTAGAGATCACCACCACCCTGGAACACAGCATTCAGTTTCTCAGCTACCACAGTTCACAGCCTGGAACAGGGAGTGAGTGACATGACCCTGCAGCATATTATGCCAGCCTGTGCATGGCAGCAGCTGAGGCAGCCAACATTCAATTGACTCACTTCTTATGGGAGATGGTAGTAAGTAAGATGAGGAAAACACTGGAGTCAACTGAGAAGACAACATACAGCAAACCTTACCTACTGAAGCCTTAAGTTACTTCAGATATAAAAAGTTTAATGAGAAATACAAATTACAGGGAAAAGAGACAAGACACAGAAAACATCAAGTGAAAGGGAAGAATCAAATGCGCCAGAAATCACAAAGAACCATTACCATTCTGAAGTTATCTTGAGATACAGGAAAAGATGGAGAAAAAAATTAAACAGAAATTACACTCAAAGCACAGTTTAACTACTGCCTAAAACGAACAGGATTCTAGGCTCATTTCTGCCATAGCATCATGCAAGTGAAAAACATTTTACGGACAAAACCCAATATACCAAATCATCTTTTCATACAGTAAGACTTACCTGTATCTCTTTTTTCTTGAATGTGATCTGGATCTTGACCTAGAGCTGGACTGAGATCTGGACTTCGATCTTGACGAGTGTGATCTAGAATTAGATCGACCCATTTCTGCCAGTAGAGCTACTCCTTCCCAAAAGGAAAAGCAATGAGAGGAGGGAAAAAAAATAGAAGCAACCATTTAGCATCCATGTAAAGGATATAAATGAACAAAATTTGCATTTACTAAAATGACACTGTTAGAAAGTAGTATAGTATTTGCTAAACAAAAGAGCTTTGGAGACAATGTAAGTACATTTAACAGTAAATGAAAAATTTAACCACATTTTAAAGAATTTAACATTGCTGCAGTGCACACAATTTCTCTGAAAACATGAAGTTTAACAGTAAAAGGTTTTTTCTAGAATCAACTGTACACAGAGACTCCAGCAAAAAGGAAGAAGCAGAAAATGAAACATTTCTGCACATTAAGGCAAGAATAATGTCACTCTGGACAATCTAGCTATTGTGTGGTTTAGCTATTGTGTAGTTCTCTAGCATTTCCAATGCACTGTTCCTTCTCCAGGAGGAGTTCACAGTCCTCTACAATGCACCATTCACATGAGCAAAGAAAAAGCCCTGAAATATTTGGTCCAGCAGTTGTTAACTTGACCCACAGGCATTAATTCTCTTAACCATATGCACTAAAGCTCATCACTGATCCGAATTTCCACTGCTCAAGATGCCCATCCTGCATATTTTTAGATTAACATAGCTTTCTAACCTATATGCAAAACGCACAGCCAACTTAAAGATTTTAACAATTAGTTAAACAGTATAGCTTTTAAGATTCAACACACTTCAGCAGAAATTAATCTATGAAAACTACAACTGATTATAAATCAATAACTCAAAGAAAGTAATTCATAATAAACTATCATTTCATCTTATGTACAGTCCTAATAGATATTTAGAATTAGTGCTAACCATAAAAAAATACACACCTTTTCCTTTTCTTTTTGGATCAGTGGCTAAAAATCCCCAATTTAATTAATAAATACTTTGACCCATTACCATTTTCTTTTGAAATTGCCCAGCTTTAAAAAACAAAAAAAAAAGCATCACATTAGATAACCTGAATAAAAGGTATGAACAAGTAACTAGGTATTTTCAGGCCTTTGAATGATCAATTATCATTTAATAATAATCAAAATAGAAACAATCAAACATTTACCGCTTGTATTGCAAACAGGCTTTAAAGCCTAAAATTACTGTACCAAAAATACTAGCTCAACACAACAAGCACTTTCTCTCTTATATAATCTTTCTCATTACCTGGGTGGTATTTCAATTATGTAAAGACAAGAACAACATTAGAATTTAAGCTAAAGTTACCAAAATTACAGAGATTTTAGACACGTCTAAGAGAACCCAAAAGAGAAAAGCAGATGAACTTTTCTCCTATCAACTGGTTCCTCCTGCCCCCCATGACTTTCCCCACGAGCATTTGCATGGTATAAGAGGTGTATCTTCATCTGAAACTAGCCCAGCAAAAACTGAACTTAAACCAGACTTCCATGTAACTCAGAAAAAACTATTTACCTTGGCAAAGAAGAGTGTGTTGAATGCTCTTTTTTATTGGCTCCTTCCACTAAAAAGCAAATTTGCAGAACCTATACTTTGAAGATATTTTCTAATTCATTGAGTTCAATTAAACTTACAGAAAATGGCTTGTAATCTCTTAGGATCAATACTCACAGGCAACATAAATTTAGACCTTTTAAACTGTTTAAGACATGCCAATTTTCCAAGAGCGACAGAAAACAAAACCTGGTGGAGTTTTGTTTTCTGTTACAAGTAATTATCAAACCAAACATCAGATACACAATGTTTATAATAAAACTCAATCTCAGCTTTAAATTATTTGCATTCTATGTATGACAAGAACAGTTGATCTTTACAAGACTGTTTTATATACAGTAGCTTTTGACTGCAAGAATAAAATTTAGGAGAGCAAAAGAAGATTTAATTTTCGATAACTGAGTTCAATCAGAACATTTAAAAAGGACTTAAGCTAAACTCACCTCAACCTGTTAGTTGGTGTCAATGAAGAAATTATTTCAAAACTCTGTATTTGTGCTTTCAGCAATACTGATTCCTACAGAACAAAAAGTGAGACTGTCAAAGACACGAACATTTGCTAAGAGGAAGCACCTTTTTGCTTAAACGGGTTCAAACATTTTTTATCTCATGAAAAGACAATACATAAGAAATAGCAAATTTACTCTTGGACTTAGTGATGCTGCACACTAAGACCAGAGCAGCTCAAGAGGCAGACACTGCCAAGTGGCAAATCCCTTTCCATACATGACCACTCCTTCCTCAGCCCTGGTAATAGGGGGCGCAACACATTAGCCTCACCTTCACAGCAGCCCTGACAGCCTTCAGGTCTTCCAGTGACCAGCTCTTGATACCTAGAAACCACTTTCATTTAACTAGGTTATCCAAGTGGCTCAATGAAGGGCCAAACTGAGCTGGATTAGGGAGCAAATAACAGCATGCAGCCAAAAAAAGGGAGGCAAAAAGGACAGTGGCAAACTGTTAGACCAGTCTGAGTTCTAGCACACAGCTCTGCACTTCACTGGAGTTATCTTATTGGAAAAAAAAAAAAAAGGGGGATGAGAACTCAGGCCAACGGCGAAAGCTTTATCTTCAGGTTTCTCCTGCAATAT
Organism: Taeniopygia guttata; assembly: GCF_048771995.1. NCBI lineage: Eukaryota > Metazoa > Chordata > Aves > Passeriformes > Estrildidae > Taeniopygia > Taeniopygia guttata. The sequence goes on along the minus strand of NC_133027.1, from coordinate 65,506,527 downwards.
TTACAGAAGCACTACTCTAGTATAACTTCTTGTTTAAAATGCATATATATATATAATTTTACCTAAAGAGTGAACATCTTCAAGAACTAGCTCTTTTACAGTTATGCAGAAAGGAAGCATAACTGTAGTAACAAAATCAGTCTCAAATGTATGAATTATTCACTGGCCTCAGCTTTAATTACCTCCAAGCCTTAAGATTATATACATTTGTAGTCTAACTCAACATTAAGCACACTTTTCAATTCCACTCAAGCAGCAAAACAGGGATTTTATCCTAGTTCTCTACAGACAGGCTGGATCTTCAGAAATTCTGCAGCTCAACAATTCAATTCATTAAATCCAAAGGCACAAGACATTGACTGTTCCTAAAGAACACTTCCACACTTGTTCATAGGTGTTTTCTTCATCTAAAAGAAGAAATGTAGCATTTGTGTTCATAAACACTGCTTTCAAAAGTCCACTTACCATTCACTAGTAGTGACCAAGATATTTCCAATTTCTACAAAATATATGGTTTATTAAGATTAAGTTTTTACTTCTCATCATCAGCAAGCATGAGTCTCCGAAGGAGCACAGTAGTGTATCGGACCATTTCAGATTTTGTCTAGACAAAAGGCGAGATGGTATTAGCCAGTAAAGGGTAACGAAGGCATTCAGAAGTCCAGTACAAAAACAGCAATACAAACGTCAAGTTCAGGCTGAGATTTTAAATGAATACTTATATAATCTGTATTTCTGACTTAAACTGCTGTTAGCTGAAATCCCAAATCCTAATTTAGACAAGTCTTTAGATTCTGGGGATATGGAACAAGATAGCTGCTTCACTTTTAAAACTTCTAAGTAGAAGACAGGATCTTAAATTACCATAACTCAAACTCTGGTAGTCAGTTCTGCAGTCTTAGAACTCTTTTCTAGCAACTAGCAAAAGTGAAAATAGGCACACTTCTCTGTTTTTAAATAACACATTAGTTATACCACATCCAACCCTGGCAGCTAAAACATACCTGCTACCCTTTTCCCATTTAAGTTTCTTAAGAAGAGTACGGATATAATGCTTTAAAAAAAAAACAAACTTTAATAAAAACCCTTAACTTCTTAAAAAACATGTAACTATTTGCAGCTTTTGTTTCCATTTAGTTGTAATAGGTAAAACCTTGACACACAAGACCCACTTATCCAAACAACACTGATACTTAGGAACAGAAGCGAAAAGACTACATAGCTGAGGTGGTTTTGGTCCGTGTAAATATTCTCACAATATGCAAGAATCTAAAATTTTATTAACCTTTATTAAAGCTCATTTAGAAAAGAACTGTGGTAGTACCAAAAGTATGTAGGAAAAGAGCTGTCTGTGACAGTCAGCTCCTACATGCTGCACACCTTCAGAGAAAAAGTACCCATCCCCAGAGCACCACAGCTACAACATCCTGGTTCACAGCAGCAAATGAAATCACCCACAGCCTCTTTCCTGCTCATGGCCAGGCTGGGGTGGCTACACCACACCAAGTACGGGCACAGTAAAGGGCAAAGAAATACAGGTCCTCAGCATCATTTGTTGCTCTCTCCGAAGAGACCCACACTCGGCCAAAGGTGTGCATCAACAATGTGAAAATGCGTCACTATCACCCAGCATTTTTAAGAGAGGATCACAACTGCTAGGAACATGGCCTGTGCCTGAAACACCACGGCTCTAGTGCACACACTTCTTTTTCCCTCACTTTCCACCCTACATAATCAAAAGGAGATGCCTGGCTCTCAACCATTTCACCACCGTATTAAAAAAAAAAAAAATCTGGATTTTACAAAGGAAGCTGCTGCAGCTCCACAGAATAAGGTGGCTCTGCTAGTTTAAAGAAACAGTTCTGTCTCTCCTATGCTGTGTTTCCTCACATTCCTGATGATGTCTCCTATGCCAGTCTAAGTATTTCTGCACCCACACACTGGATCACTTTCAATACAATTTTTTTTTTTTTTAATATGGTTCATTACACAGCCCACAGACACTTGGGCCAACACAGAGAAATTGAAATAGCAGCCGGGCAGGACTGCTTCTTTTGGCAGCACCACAAACTTAAAGTCTCCTGAAACCAGCTTGGCATAGCCTCAAGAAGCAGCAAACTTGGTGGCATTTAAGATTTTTAACAATACTTGCAAGCAGCTTTAAAAAATAAAAACCAAAACACCAAAAAAAACCCTACAAACAAACAAAAAACCTCACCAAAATAAACACACACATAAAGTCAAAATAACCAAAACCAAACACAGTCAAACAACCAAGACTTAACACAGAAACCACTATGTTTTCCAAAAATTGGCTAGTCCACCATCTGTCAGTTATTGAATCACATCCAGATAAGTTTCTTAATGAAAAAAACAACAGCATCTTTGGGTGTCTTCAACCAATCTTGGCCATCAAGCAAAAACAAGATATACAACACAATCAGGCTTATCCCATCACAAGCAACACAATAAGAAGGATATAAGTATCACTGTCAGCATTTGCTATGTTTAATAAAATATTTAAAAGACGAGGAAAATGGTAACCAATTCCTTTTATATAGTATTTTTAGGAGTCTTCACTACACCACTGATGTTGGGGTTTTGTCAGAGTACACAGACTGTAGATACAACACATCTCTTAATCAGTTTAACAAGTTATACATCACATGTAAGTTTAAGACATTTTAGGACAGTTATGCCCACTCACACTAGCAAAACACTGCTTCCTCTTAGATCCCTTAGTTTTGCTACCCTTCCTTTATAGCTAATTAGTAGTCAGTATTTCTCTTGCTTAAACATTACTTGAGAGCTGTCAGGTAGATTTAAATAAAAATCTTGTTCAAGTAATTCACAAGCTGTTGCCAAAATGTGTTTTCATTCAGAGATTCAAGCTTCCAAAGACGGGACGATTATACAACCATGACAACACAAAAGGGGATAGGACAGCCTTCATAAAATTTCACAGAATTTGTAATAGTTTCTCATAATACAGAAATAAAGAAAGCCAGTCTTAATGAGACAGCACTGTAAGTCATCTATTCAGTGCTTGCACATCTGCTGTGCTTTCTTATCCACTCTCTACCTCTCCCCTCATTTTTTTTTTATGTTCACAACTCTAGCAGTGGCACATCACACGTAAGAATAGAACACATTTTATAGTCACTTAAACCCATCCTACTTAGATCGTCAGTGACTTAGATTCCTTCAAATACTAAAATTTCATGGCAAATTTGCCTGAACTACCTTGTTATATACAAACAAGAGGTGGGAAGCACTACTTCACCCATTTCATATGCTGGAAATATAATGGAAACAGTAAAACATACAAAGGCCTTCCCCCCCCCCCCCAACTCATTAATTTCTATACAGAAAATAACACAAAATATTTGCAAATTAATTCAAAAACCAGCATCCTAGTAAAAGTAAAATCACCTCTGCAAAACCCTCATATGATTGTTAGCTGTCTTTTATGTAATACTAATGGCAAACAAAACCGTGCTTTTCTAACTAAAAAAACAAAGAAACCAAAGTGACTGAGAAATGCATCCATACACAAAAAGAAATTAGCATGCTTATGAACACATACTGTTTTGGACAGCCTTTGTCATTTTTGTGTGTGTGTTTTACACACCGTGCTTTCATACACCCTTACACCATGGTTTCCAGGCAATCTTCCCACCCTCATTTGTTCCAAGACTGACACTCTCAGAGGTGTTTGGTGGGCTGCAGCAGTGCTCCATAAGAAAACTACTCTGGACAAAAGCTGCCTTTTCAGGCTCATCACCTCCCAGTTCCCATTTACCACAAAGCTGTACGAGGCCAGTGGCAGCACAATGAACAAGCAAGCAAGGCGCTTCTTTGGAATACCTTTGGGAGAAACTCACACAGACAAACAGAGCACTTTCTTCAGTAGCTTTCTTCACCTACCTCCACTACCTGTAAACAAACTGCAAATGTTCTCTGGCATTCTACAAACCCCTACAACACTACCTCTCCTTGACAACCAGACTGAATATAATCCACCCAAATATCTGCACTCTAGCTCCAAACAGCTCCCTGCTGATTTTTTTCTAGATTCCTATGACCACTTTTAAGATTTCTGCATTCTCAATGTAAACAGGCTCTTCTTCATGGTATGTGCTCCTACCTCCTGCCCTCAGGATTTTGCCAGCCACAGCCCTCACCTAAGAAGTTGCTCCACACAGTTGCCTCGCTCAGGAGAGAGGCACTCCAGCTCCATGCACCGATATAAGTAATACACTGAACCTCGTCTGGCCATTCAGCACAGCCTGTCACTCAACATCAAAAGCGACAAGTGGGAGGATGCAATTCTTACTTTCCCTGACACAAAATAGATGCGTGCCTGGAGCACACCTCAGTGCCAAAGCCATTACCTCGGCCTCATTTTCCCCACTTTTGTCCAAAACAACATGATTATCAGAGAGAAGGACGAGGAGGAGGGAGGAGAAAAGCAGCTAGACAGCATTTTCCTGCAACTCCACGCTGTTTAACTAATCCCTCCCACACCAAGAACAACTATTCTAAGTGATATTTTTATACATTTGCATTGCTCAAGTAGTGACTACTCGCAGAGTCAAGAGCACCTTTGTTTTGTATGCCCTCACGTCTTTCTGTAGTAAAATTTAACTGATCCTCTGAGGACAAAACTTTCATCTCCGAGATAAACAATTGACGGGTTGTACTGACTTCGTACAGGATCAACACGACAGACAAAACAAGAACCTGATTTTCATAGAATTAAAGGCGAAAAGCAGGAGGTTTACAAAGCAAAGGGGAAATAACGGGAATGATCCTGCAATGGTTGCAGAGTACAGCATAATCAAGACTGGCAACACAATAGCCCCTTTCACCAAGGGGCATAAAACCCACTGCGGTCCCTCACGGGCTTTTGCGGGCATCTGCAATCAGAGCAGGAAAGGCGCAGGGAGGCGTGGGGCACCTCAGGCACAAGCGCCTGAACCAAAGCCATGCCCGAAGGGAAGTTCCTCCAACGACCGTAAAAGGCCGATTCAATACCGGGAACCATCCTTTCTCTCCGGCACCGTTTCCCTCGTCAGTGTCACACCCACAATGATAACGGGGAAATTAAACATTCCCGTAACCAGCGTTATACAGCCACATCCCCTGGGGCCTTCCTGCCTCCTCCGGGGAGGCCGAAAGCCAAAGGCCGCGCACCCGGGGCGTAAGCCCAACGGGGCCGGCCAGCCGCCCGTTCCCCACATACCCCCACACCCCCATCCCGCCAGGCTTCCAGGAGCTACAAGGCAGCTCCGCTGCCGCCTCCCACCGCCGCTTCCCCTTCTACCTTCGCTTCCCGGGGCGCAGGGAGGAACGGCACCGGCTCGGTCCGGCTCCCGCGGGAAGCGGTGGCCCGCGTCAGGGCGGTGACGGCGACCGCCCGTTCCCGTCCCGTTCCGTCGGCTGGCGCGGGATAATCGGGATAATCGGGATAATGGCTGCGGAGCGCCGAGGTCACGCGGCGCGGGAAGGCGGGACGGCGCGGCGCGCGAGCAGCGCGCGCTGGGGGGCGGGGCGGGGCAGGGCCGGGCTGCGCCCCCTCAGGCTCCCCCCGCCATCTTCCCCTCAGCCAGGGGCCGCCGCCCCGCCAAGCCTCCAGGCAGCCCCTTTACCTCCGCACTTCTCTCACCTAGCGGGCGGGAATCCCGGCGGCCCCGTTCCCTTATGGCAACCGGGCGGCCATTTTCCGTCTCGCCGGAGGAAGAAACGTGAAGCCCTCGGGGAAAAGCAAAAACCACCGGGGGGGGGGGGGGGGCGGGAGCGGGGGGGCGAAGGGTTGTTGCTGCTGCCGCCGCCGCCGAGGCGTCACTTCCGCTCTGGGCGAGGAAGCGCCAGCCCCGCGCTCAACGCCCGAGCGCCATCTTGGTTTCGGGTACCCATCCGCGGGCAAGATGGCGGCTGGCGGCCGCCCGCCCCCGCCGGGCTGTGTCCCTGCCCCGGGCCCGGGACTCCGTGTCCCGCCCGCTGTGCTGCCCAGCTCCCCCCGCGCCGCCGCGGCTAAAAGCCGTCGCCTCGTAGCCTCTCGTTCCCCGAAGGGCGGCAAAAGCGCAGGGTGCCCCCGGCCGTTGCCTGGTTACCTGTGGCGTGGGGTGTGCATGTGTGCACAGGCGGCGCTGGGAAGGGGCCGCGTGCGGAGCGCGGCGCGGGCAGCGGCGCGGCACCCGGCGGCATGGGCGGCCGGGGCTCCGCGCACCGGCAGGGAGATGGCGGTGCCGCGGCGCTTTACTGCAGCGCCGTTTGCAGCAGGCGGGCGGTGTCGCTTGGTTGCGCTACAGCAGCGCCACGTTCGGGGAAAGCGCGCTCAGGAGGCGTCTGTACCGCCACAAAGGTGTGGCCGAGGGCTGCGAGTGAGCAGCCTTTGACTGATGTATGAAGTGTGTACGTTAGCCAAGTGCTGACAATTCACAGACTCACAGAGTGTTCTGAGTTGGAAGGGACACATTTCGAGTCTAATTCTTAGCCGTGCACAAGGACAGCCCCAAGAATCACACAATTTACTTGAGAGCGTTGGTGAGCGATTCACACTTCTTGAATCTTACACAGCTGATTTATTTTTTAGAAGGCTATTGTTTATTCTTTTTTGAGGCAAGAAACAAAACAACCTGCTACCAAAAAAAAAATTAAAAAAAAAAAAAGGGAGGTACATGCATATGCCATTTTAACATGAGTTTTGTAAATTCTATGGACAATGACTAGGAAGCAGCCAAAAGCAACTGATGGAATAAAAAGGCATGGAAGATGAGAAACAGACATAATCCCCAAATGCTGGTTTGCTGTTCCATGTGTAGGCTAAGTGATTCACTGGTTAGGTCTATTTATTGTGGCTATTAAGTTTTTTGAAATGTAGCCTTCTATGGAGGCAGCAACCAGTGAGTAGTTAGAACTGAAATAAAAACTGTGATTAACTGATGAGCAAACTGGTCTAGAGAGGAACAAATACCTCTGTCTTTTTAAGGTTTTTCCTTTTTTCAAGGGTAGGGGTAATGGATGTGTACCTCAAGTGCAGCACACATGCTACAGCTTTCGCTGTAACCAACAATAAGGCACTTTTGATGAAGAGGCTCTTTAAGCTGTGATAAGGAATCTGTGAGAGAAAGCAATTTGCCAGGGCCTATAAGGTTTTCAGAACTGTCCTGAGATTTGGCTGCATTTAATACACCTGTTTTTTAATGGTTCTGTGAATTGCTCATGCAGGGACACCTTCCACTAGACTAGGTTGCTCAAAACCCCATCCAGGCTGGCCTTGAGCAGTTCCACAGCTGGTGCATCCACAGCTTCTCTGGGTAACCTGTGCCAGTGCCTTACCGCTCCCACAGTAAGAATTTATCAATAATATCTAAACTAAACCTATCCTCTTTAAGTTTAAAGCCATTGCCCCTTGTCCTGTCCCTTTATACCCCTGTAAAAAGTCACTCTCTGGCCTTCTTGTAGCCCTCTACTCATAGGTACTGGCAGGCTGCTGTATGATCTCAGAGCTCCCTTATCTCCTGAGAGAACTACCCCAGCTCTCTCAGCTGCCTTCACAGGAGAGGTGCTCCAGCCCTCTGGTCCTCTGGACTTGCTTGAGCAGGTCCATGTCCTTGTCGTGTTGGGGCCCAGATCTGGATACAGCACTGCAGGTGGGGTCTCACAGAGCAGAGGGGCAGAATTGCCTGTCTCATCCTACTTCCATGCTGCTTGGGATGCAGCTTAGAACATGACTGGCTTTGCGTGCTGTGAGCTCTCATAGCTGGCTCATGTCTAACCTCTCATCCATCAGCACCCCCAAGTTCTTCTCCTCAGGGCTGCTCTCAATCCATTCTCTGCCTGCCTGTGCTCGTGTTTGGGATTGTCGCAATCCAGGAGTAGCGCCTTGCACTCAGCCCTGTTGAACCTCATAAGGCTCATACAGGCCCACCTCAGGCCTGTCCTGGTCCCTCTGGAAGGCATTCCTTCCATCCGGTGTGCTGACCACACCTCTCAACTTGGTGTTGTTGGAAAACTTGCTGAGGGTGTGCTCAATCCCACTGGCACCAACAAAGATTTGTGGGACATAAGCTGATATAAGATACGTGGGATGTATTTTATTGGGACAGAAGAACTTCAACTCTTTCAGTTCTCTGTTGTGTTTACAACAACATGCTATGTGCCCAGATGGAAAAATCAAACTATAATGCAAAACTTTTTCAAAGTTTTGTTCACTCCTCGTCTTGCTCAATGTGACATTTGAGCTATGGGCTGTGTGATTCTTCAGTGGAGCCTCTTGGTAGCAAAAGCATCAGGACAGGCGCCTGTGCTTTGAAATACATCAAACCAGTGATTTTCTAAGGGTATTCACATGAAATACAACCTGACAGGTTTCCCTCTCCTCTGACTCCATGACTTTGTGTGGTAATTTACCTTGAAAAATTTAACTTTCTTTTTATACAATTTGTTCAAACTTCTAAGGTGCATGGGTACCTCTAAGCTGCCTTTGATATTTTAGAGATACTGTCTTTTGCTGCAAAACAATAAAAATACCAAAAATATTTCAATTTTATGCTTATTATTATCACAGGAGACAGTAGCTCTGGGCATGACACAAACTGCTGCTTTATTTGAATACAGCAGCAGTCCAGAAAATTTACAATGAAACATGAAGCTCAAGACAATGGGAAAATACATAAAGACAAAGCATCACAATAATACTGTGTCATCACTGGCTCAAGCCAGACTCTTGGTGACTGTTATCAGGTGTTCTTACTGTTCAGTAAGTAGGCTGACTAGTTGTACATCTTGTGAGCACTAACACAGAAAGTGAAACTGGATTGTCAATCAGGGAATGCCACTCCTAAGAGTTACAAAATGGTAATGTAAACTCAGTTCCAAGGATTTCTTAGGAATTAAGAAACACCAGAGTGAAATTGTCTTTAATCTCTTCAAAAGCTAGAGCATAAGCTTGTGCAAGTCAGTGGTTGTATTTACCATTTTTGGCCTGGTTCTTTACATGCAGCTGGAAATTTACAGCAGAGATTCATGTCTATAGCAGCCGCTTTTCCTTTTAAAACCTTGTTCAATTTTACAACCCCTTTGAATGGATTTTGTCAATCCGTGAGTGGGACAAGGCTCAAGGGAGCAGTGTAAAGGAATGCTTCAGTAGATGGCACTCTCCCTCTGAAGGAGGATGGGCAAATATCTCAGCCAAGGAATTAGATGCAGTGAGAACAGCTTCCTTTAAACCCAACAGAAATTGCATTGAATGCACGTAAAGCTCTGCCTAGCTATGCAATGAAGTAACCTCTGGCAGATTTTCACAAATCTGCATCTATCAAGTCCTCACATCTGGCTTCCTCCCTGCTTTAATGACTATGGTCTGTTTATATTCAGCTGAACTCCTGAATTCATAAGAGTGAACACACACACACCTACACACGTGTAGATTTTATATATATTGTCTGTATTTTGTGTATATATATATATATATATATATATATATATATATATATATACACACATACCATATACACCATATATGTATATATATGTGCATATATATATAAGAGCTGAGTTGTAATCTATATTGCACACATTAGACTCAGAATTTACAATTGTTCTTTCCCAATCTTTCTTTTTTTTTTTTAAATCTTTATTTTATTCTACTATTCTGTTAGTGGTAGGTCCATTTTGAGGACTTAAGTACTTTGATTTTTTTGATAATGTTCTGTTGCTATTTTATAGTCACAAAATTTCATAGATCCAGTTTAAAGAGTACTGAATTACTACATGTGAGGAGGTCTCAACTACAAGCATGGGGACAATGAAGACCTGCTAGGCCTTAGGGAAGCTACAACCTTTTGAATCAAATCTGTTGCTAAATAAGCAGCAAATGTACAGCCATTGTGCATCTTTCTAAAGTGTATGGTGCTTTCCGGACTGATGAACAGGAAGGTAAGAGAAGATGAAAGAAATGTGTATAAGACACAATAAAAAAATTACATGGGACAATTTTATAAAATGCAAATTTAATTACTTCGATTTCTTAAGAGTTTTGGATTCTTGAGTAATGTGAGTATATTCTTTCAATTTACTGCTTTTTAAGTACCTCTTTTCTTATTTGACTGGCACACAAGTCAAATACAACCACACAAGTTTTCAATCACTGCCTCTCCCCTACACTCTACAAAAATCCTTTTTCCATTGATTAAAACCACAAGGATAACAGTATTTTTAAAATCCAGACCCAGGAACAAAAAGTTTACTACCGTAGCTCAAATAAAGTTGAGGTTTTTCCCCCCGAATATTTATGTCAGAGCCTGAGGGCGTTTGGGGGCCTGATAGCATGAAGAGGCCCTAGGTCATGTATGAAAGAGGAGTAGAAAGAGTATTTATGTACATCTCTCCAGTGACAGACAACTTCTGAGCAATCAAAAGTTATGCACCATTGCAAACTGGATAAGAGAATTTCTCTTAAGCAGTTGAAGCAGTGGCATGCTGCATAAGCAAAATGGTAGATTACTAAGTATATTTTTTTTACATTTTCTATTTTTGAATACCTACTGTGAGTGCCAGGTGCTTAAGGATTTGTGCCCAAAAGCAGTATTTTCTATCATTTGCAGAGAAGCTATACGCCAGATTAAATGCTGGACCAGTGGAAGCTTTCTGTTGAAAATACTGTTTAGCTACAGAATTCATCTGGTTTTTTTTGGCAAATAGATTTAAACTTCCAAATGCATTTATACAGAATTCCAAACAGCCTTCACACAGTAAGGTTACTGCTTGGCAGTCTCTTTTGCACACAAACTGAATGGAAATGGTTTGGAAGGGCTTTTTTAACACTGTATTATGGAACAGATTTTTTTTTTTTTTCCTTTTAGAGACAAAAATCAAGATGTCGAGTGTGGGATATTTGCTATTTGAAGCATGTTCTCTACAAGAATAAAAGCAAAAATAGTCTAACGTTATTGTAGTACTACTATTTTTTTTCCTCTTCTACAAACTTGAGCTGACATTTTATTCAATTAATAAGGAAACTTTTCAAGGTATAATAGTTTTAACCCTTATCTTTATAGTAGCTGTTGTGATTTCAGAGTATGTTTGAAGATCTGTAAACCAGCCTTCCACACTGGCTTTCAAGTATTCCTTTCAAATCAAAGAACAATTGCCTGACTGAGTCATCCAACTATGTATCAGAACACCTGAGTTTTATGCCTTCAGGTAAATTATTGCCTGATTTTCAGGTGTCATGCATTTATTTAACTCCCACTTATCTAAAACAGAGTTGTAAGAACTTGGTGCCTCTGAAACTTGTTTTTAAACCATTTTGGGAATATCTTCTTTGCAGATGCATTGGAAAGCTGTTTTAGTGTTCACAGTACCTTTTGAAATGTTCAGTAAGAGCATACAGAAATGCAGTCATTACTTGCAAATGTTTCATTGGAACAGTCCTGTTGTTTTCTCATCTCAGTGCAGTACAATTCAAGCCACCTTTAAAGAACCTCACAATTAAACATTACAGTTTATTAGACAGAACAGAGCAAGAGAGAGAAGGAGCTTGTGATGGGTGACAGGCTTTTAGGATGAAAGCTGAAGGCTGGAAGATGATGAACACAGGTGAAGAGCAAATGGTGGCAGAAGTAGGACCTGGTAATCACATGGGTTCCCTATTCTTTGGGACCCCTACTGAAGGATCCAGAATACATGATTAGAAATTAGACATACGAGCCCTGCTTTTGATAACATTAAGAAGCCAGAGATTAGAACTCAGTGGATTTGCAGAGCTGGTCAAGGAAGTAGCCAGAAAACTCAAAATCACAATTCTTTGTAATGAATTGCATTCTGTATTAAAAGTGTCATATCTTTTGGGTTAGTAGTGTAGGTAGGCTTATTTGTGACAAGTGGTATTTGTGATTAAGAAAATTACATCAAGATAAAAAACAGCAGTTGCTGGACAGACCGGATGAATTTGGGTAAGTCTGTTCATGAGGGTTTGGAGATGGGTGTAGAACAAAGAGTTGCTTTTCAAACATGATTTATTTAGAAAATAAAGATTCATGAAAGGACAGAGGTAAAAACTTACCAATAAATGTATCAAATGCAATCATCAGAACAAATCCACCAAATCTATGAATAAGAAGTTAAAAAAAATGATTAACTTTCAGCAGACCCATACCTACAGGATCCCTAATTAAGGTGGCTGTGAATTAAACCAATTTTTACTGGACTCCTCAATATTACAAATATCACCTCATGCTGCAAGAATTAAAGCATGGTCATTTGTAAAACTCTTCAGCCAAGGGTGGACACATGCACTAGACGTGAATTAAGCAAAAGGAGAACTGAACATTTTCCTTTTACTACCTCTTTCTGCATGAAAACAGCAGATAATTTTTGCATCATACTCCCATTGCTAACTTATCCAGTCCACTCAGCTCAGCAGGACTGGCTTGATAGGAAGAAAATGGTGCTAAATTCATTTTGCCACTGTCTTTTTTTTTTTTTTTCCCTGTTTTCTATTCTTGCTGATTTGCAAAGTCTCAGGTGGCCGAGTTGTGAGTTGTTTGTCCAACAGCTCCTTTGTTCTGATCTGTGCTTCTGCAAAAACTGGAAAAACCTGTTCACTTGCTCTTTTTTTTTTTTTTCATCTTCCTCCAATTGGTAGCTGCAGCTTGTCAACATGCAGACAAGGTGGTGCCTACCTTTCATGTGGAAAGCTGCCTTACAAAAACAGGTTGTATTTTCCCTTATCCCAGAGTTTTTCTAGACTCATACAGGCTTTGGTGGATCCTCCATGACCTAAACTCCATTTGTTCTCTATGAAATGTGTTTAGGTAATTATCTTATTTCTCTTGAAGTGAAAGGAAGGTGTGTCTCCAGTGCACTCATTGTAAATAATAATTTATGAACTTTAGGAGATTTGCCTTGTGAAATGTATTTTTTTGGACATAGAAGTCTGTCTGCCTTACAGCAACTGCGCATGGTGTGGTGTTAATATCTGTAAGACAGAGCAAACAGTGAGGAGGAAAGCTAGTGCAAAAAGCAGAAAAATTGAGAAGAAGCTTTTGTTTCCATCTCCTTCCTTTTTTTCTTGCTTTGTGCTGCTGTTGGAACAAGAATGGGTCAGCTATGTGGACGATGCATGCAGCTCCTCCGGGACTTCATAGGCTTTGTTCAGAGGATGTCCTCTGACTTGGTGCAAGGCATCAAGGAATGCTTAATTCTGATAAGCAAATGTTCCTGCTTAAAACAAAACAGCTCTAAAAACGGACAGCTGTACAAGCCCATCCTACAGCCTCATGAGAGAGTGACAGCACAGGAGTTTCTGCAGCATATTGAAACAGGTAAGAAGACTTGTATTTTTCTAAAGGATTGTGAAAGAGCAAGGGGATTAATTTTGTTGATTGAAAGCAAATCGCTAGCTGATCTGCTGTGATATGGCATTGAGCAGCTCAGTGATGATGAGGAAATGCCAGAGCTACAGAGCATTTTCTTTGTGTACAGGACACCAAGTTGGATCTAGGTAGAAGTGGTGAATCACTTTCTTGCTCTGTTGCTACTGTTAATATATAACCCATGTAATGTGTTTCATAAAAGTGTGTCCTTCTAGAAATTAAAGTTACTTTTTTGAAGTTAGTCAAAAGGAACTGACAAAATTGAACATAGGCTTTGATAAGACCGGATGACATGTGAGTGCTGAGCTGTGAGTGGGCAGATCACAGTGTGATGTGCACAGTTGTGCACCTCTGTGTTGGTTGAACACTGAGACTTAGCTAGAAATGTCTGGGCTATACATGGAGAAGATCAACGTCACCCTGAAACAAGCTGCATTGAGCTCTCAGGATTCCAAGCAACTGTGCTTTTGTGCAAATATTTTAGACATCAGGCTTAATCTCATTCATGGGATTCTCCTTGAATCAAAGTAGATCCATAACTCTTCATCTATCTCCTTTGCTTTACAGGTTATCTGCCTAATTCCCATCTATTTCTTTTTGATATCCTCTTTGTCCTGTCCTAGAATACAATATCAATAGAAAAACTTGGTTTTTTATTTCACTTCTGCAGTTGTCTTGAATGAGTGTATTTTGTCAGTTGTCCAATCTAAAAATAGTCCTTATCTCAAGATAAAGGGGTCATTGCTTGTTTGGTTTTGCTTTCTCTCACAACTAATTTGGTATACTTTGTGTTTAACAGCTTTGGGTTAAAGCTACTACACAAAATTGCATAGTCCCCTACTTTCATTTGTGTGAAGGGTATGGAACTACTATTCATTTACTTGTCTTTTTGATAACATGAAACAATCTTGTAAGGGGAACCAGGAGAGACACTTTTCCTTGATGTGACATGGTTAATGCTGTTTGAAATGATCTGTCATTTCAATGATCTGTTGAAATGGAACAGATTTGGAATAATTGCTTGACTATTGTTGTTGGGAACATGTGTGGATTAGCCTCAGTTGGTATTAGCTGGTTAGTTCTGTGCTGCTGGTAAGGTTCACTGTTTGTTGCACCTTTGGCACTGGTTTAAATCTTGTCATTCATATCCAGAATGGAGACAGATCTTTCAGCTTTTTACACAGTGGAGGTCTTCCAGGGCTGGACCTTCTCTTCCAAAGTCTAGCACGCTCCTGACTCTATAGGAGACTGTCTTGGCAGTATGCCCACACAGCTGATGGATGAGATGTAATGAAGGGGATGCCAGAATGGCCCCTTTTAGCAGCCACTGGTGCTCCCTGAAAAGACTAAGTGTGTGTTTTCTTGAGAGATCCTTTCCTCTCTAAGATCAGTCTTCAGAAGTCTGGTCTGTCTTGGATCCATGGGAGCTGGGGTACAGCAGCAGGAAGCCTAGAGCTTCTTTGGCAGCAGTACACAGATGACAATGAGGGTTTTCAGGGAGGTCCCACTGCCCATGACAGGATACATACAGCACCCAGGAAGCAGAACCAAGGTTCTGGTTCTCTGGATGGCCAAATTTTAATGCCTAGACAAATGGGGGCAAGGAAGCCTCACAAAGAGAACCAAGACCCATCCCTCTTACATTAACACTCACCTGTGTATTTATTCCAAGAGGGAGCAAGCCTATCCTCAAAAAAATATAATTAAAAAATATAATAAATATGAACAAAATAAAATATAAACAAAATATAATAAGCAAAAAGACAGTGTTTGGACAATTTGGGTGCAAGGATAGACTTCATGGTTGATCATCACACTCATCTGTTAGCCAGGGCAGCAAATTTTGATATTTTAAGCAGGTGAAAATTTTGACAACAAAACCACATTCAGAAGAATCATATAGACTCAGGTTCAGATAGTGAAAGGAACAGAATAAAACCACATGAAGAGATTTTTTTGTTTGGTTGGTGTGGTTTTTTTGTTTTGTTTTGTTTTTTTTTTTTGGTCTAAAACCTTGCACACACAGGCAAGTCCTTCCCTTTGTGTATACTACTAATTATTTTTTAAAATGATCTTTATATGAAGCAGTTCTGTGAAGCTACCTAATCCTGAGGATAGGAGTTTGACATGTCAGCAGCTTCTAATGGCTTGAGATATTGTCTGTGTTTTGCAGCTAGGCATGAAAACTCATGCCCCTCGCATCCCTCACATTTCTTTGTCCCATGGGAGGTAAAGTAGCTAGGTATTTTTCACAGAGATATCTCAATCATTATTGCATAGCTTTAATCTATTGCCTGAAAATATATTTTATAATTGTGTGCTCCACCAGTTGATCAATCATACATTACCTTTTTAACTCTGTTCATTCATTCAATGTCCCTTTCCTTTTCCTCTCTGCTGCTCCATTCCACATATTATATTATACAGTGACTTACAGAAGTCATGCATGACTGCTATTGCTTGATGACTGTTGTTAAACATCTGGTTTATTCATAGGGGAGCTATCATACTCGAGAACAGGTAGGCTCATGCTAGAAATTTAAGCCTGAGGCAAGCCTGTTTGCAGTCCACGTTGCTGTTCCTTTAAATCCTGTATTTCAATACCCAGGACAGGAAGCACAGTGAACTTCAGATGTGGTTAATTAGAAATAGATACCCTTTCTTTACTTATAAATATATATAGAAATACAAAATATATTAGAAATATATACTCTTACTTAACTAAGAACACCATGTTCAGTGTTTTAACAAAGATTCAGAAAAAAATAAAGATTTTTTGTGGCGCACAAGAACACCTGCATTTATATAGATAGCATAAAAGTGTCTAAAGGTTATAATTTATCTTGTTTCCAGTCCTAGCTTTGTGAGCTTTACAAGAGGCATTGCCAAGGACAGGTTATACCCAGTTCATCTATTGCTTCTGCTCATGGAAACATGAATAAAGATAGATGGGCTTTATGGAGTTGTTGCAGTACAAAAATTCTTATGTGTTTGATTTGCTTTAAATTTTCTTTTTGTAAACTAACCCTTTACAGATGTAATTGAGCCCATGCTGTCATTTTTCATCTTTAGATTTTGAAATGTGTCCACTGGGAAAGGACCCTTTGGAAGCCTTGAGGACCTTATCCTTTTCAGAAAACCCAGGTTTACAGCAGTCGGCTGCCCTCTATTACTTGCATATGAGCCAGCACAGTAAGTTATCTCAGTAAGCATTAGAAAATGTTCATGTAATCATAAATAAAAATATTATTTCAAACTGTGAAACTCCTTTTGATTCATTAAACAAATTGGCTTTTTTCTTTGCCTTCATGCCATGTTTTTGCCAAGGAAGATAGAAAACTGTCATTGTCATGTAGGCAGAGTCAGTTCTGGGTTTTGCTGTAAGAAGATATCTCTTATGATCGTAAAAGACTTATGAAATTGTTATACTTATGTGAAACTCGGCAGAACCCAAAGTATTTAAAGTTAGTGTATACTGAATCTCCTGAAAGCATCACAGTCAAAATATGGTGAAAGGAAATGGACATAGTGATCAGTTAATGTTATAAATTATATACAAAAGAGGACAAAGCTTCAGAAGATAGATTGTAGTAGAAATTTATGAAGGACACCTTCTTCTTTGTTCCAAATATTCTGTGGGAGCACTTGGCTCTTGAGGTAGCTTGTTAGTAGTTAGGAGCCAGCCTAGATATCCTAAAATAAAATATCAGCAAGAGTTTGAATTCTATAAAAAGGTAAAAATACTAGCAATAAGCAGGTTGCAATTTATTTATTTGTTTATTTTCATTTTACTTCAAAGAGATTATTCTGTCACTTATAATACCCATGTATTATCTGCTGGATAAAAAGTGCTGGTAGCCACAACGCAAGGAGCTGCTGTGAGGCAGAATGACTTGTTTGGTAGCAAGGCACACTGCTTCCCTTCCCATGATGTTTTTGAAGTAGCTGAGTAGTCAAAACCTCTTCAGGAAACTTGTCCTGTTTGCTAGTAGCAGTGGAATTTTAAAGAAGGTGAATACCATTCATCCTGTATCCAGCCCTGAGGGAGCACCTCATGCTTAAGTCCATCAAAGGAAAAATGTGACTGTGATGAACAATGGGACAATATTTCCACTCACTCTTGCAGTGAGCATCCCCCTGCCTGTGGAGCATCTGGAACCCTTCTACGCCTTACTACGTTCTGCTGACTTGGAGGTGCAGCAGATGTCTTCCTTGTCCCTTGTCAACTTCCTGCTGGAAGGAAATAGTGAGTAATTAATGACACATCTCCCTTCAGGTGAAGAAGTGTCTGTTCAGCCACTCAGACAGAAGGGGGGCACTTCTACACAAATATAGATTCCTTTTTTTGTGTTCCTGATAGGACAAGTGTGAATCTGATTCTGACTGCAAGATACGTAGCTTCTGGTAGCACCAAGATAGATCAGATCTCTCCAGCTAGATTATATAAAATGTGACATGAGTTCTTGGATCTGTGTGCAAAGGCTGATAAGTTATTTCCAGGCCAGTGTGAGAATTCTAGTCTCATTCTTAGATCTACAGACATTTTTCCTTTCAAACAATGGATACAGCTAATAGAAATAAACTCTGTGTATGAGACAGTGCTAATTTTCTGGTTATTTATGAACTGGACCTTAGTCTTACATTGCTTGCAGAGAAAAAAAAAAAAAAGTTTAAATGCTTAGTATAATTCACTTGCTTCTGTAATTAAAGGGGAAAACAGACTTGAGATAGAATCTGGGAGATGCAGAGGAATAACTTCCTAATAAAGTTTATGTCGATGGACAGGGCATGAACATGCCACACCTCATCAACAAAGTCCTTGTTGCATCTACTACTGCACTCCTGGGCACCCAGGCCACAAGAATTCCATCCTGCAGTCCCATAATAACAAAAGACAGGGTCAGTCTTCAGTGAAGCTGACTTTCTTCTTATTTTCTTTTTTTAAGAATTTTGCTGCAAATAATATCATGTCACTATTTACAAAGAAAAAAAAATATTTAAGGGTAGACCTCAGAACGAAAAGAAAGGGTGGGGGAGTTGCTGAGTAAGCTGTGAGCCTATTGGAAAGCTCTTGCCAAAATTAATCTGATTTGGGACCTTCTGGCCTAACAGCTCCAAACATCTATTACACTTTTTCATGCATCAGAAGGAGAATTAAGCAAACCCAGCTAGGGAATGTGAGTGGCTTTCTGGCTGTTTCTATCTTAGGTCTATTTTGTATAATCATAGTGTAGACTTCCAAAGCAGTCAATGAATGATGTATTCTTTCCACAAAATCACAAACTGCTTACTTTTTTATATTTGTCCATTTTTTCTTGAATTTTTGAATAGTTGACAAAGAATTAGTTGTCCAAATGGGTTTACTTGAGCCAATTTTGGATCTGCTTGAATCAGAGGATCCCACTGTCCAGTGTAATTCCTGTGCCTGCATAATGACTTTGGCAGTTTCGGGTGAGTGTTCTCTTTGCCTTTATCTTCTGCTGTGAATTCATTCAACTCTTCCATCATATTTTAAGATGAAACAACATATTTGCAATTGGTTTAAGAGTCATAAGATATAACAACAAGTTTTATTATTCCCACATTATAAATTCAACCTCCTGACATTCCAGTTATTTCTCTCAGTGTTTCTGACCTTTGTGCTCTTATGATTACAAGTATTTTTCTGATTTTCATCCTAAATGTATTCATGACTAGCTTATCTTAATTAATGTCTACATTGGCTTTTGCTTCAGGAGTTCTGTCTCTCTGATGCCTGTGCTGATGAGGCTCCTTCATTTTACTAGACTGAGAAAGCCAAGGTCTTTTAAGACTCCTCTTGTAAGTGAGACTCTCCATTAATCTTCAGAGTCCTTCCGGGTGTAAATAATATGTTCCAGGAATGGAACATAGGATTTGCATGTGCAGTATCATGATACCACAGGCCTCAGGCATTGTTACAGTGCCAAGATATAGATAAATGCTGCAGGAATTCCATTTTGGATTCATCTCTTCTGAAAGAGAAGTCACCAGAAATGTGCAGTACTTCAGCTGGGGTCTCACCTGTGCCATTTATTGTGGCACATACAGAAATATGTTTTGTGGTACATGTCATGGTAACACTTGCAGGTTTGGTGATTGTGCCATGATGATGCTGTCATCCTACAGCTGACAATTACTTAGTCTTGCTCCTCCTCTGCTGCTATTTCCAGGAGATACCAAGTAATCAAAGCTCTATATCACAAATGCTTCCAAGTGCACATCCCTGCATTTTGTACAGGTTTCATTCTGTTTCCATTGTTTCAGTATTCTAACTTGTCTGTTCTTTGTAAGGTATTCTGGTCTTCCACTGCATTGACAATTCTACACTCACATCTTTGTTTAAAGTCTCTGGTTCAAATCAAATACAGCCTAGCCCTCATGGAATTCCATTTGTAGCCTCTTCCCAGGTGGTCATTTCCATTCAGCAAAACTTGCTGCCAGTTTGCTTTCAGTCAGTTTTTTATCCATCATGTACGACTTGCATTTGCCACCATCTTCTGCTTAACTATGAATATTTCATATAATGATATAAATATATTCCTGGTATCCAGACAGGTAAGTTCAGCCACAGTTACCAAAAGAAAGGTTGTCATATTAGTCTGTCTTACTCTACTTTGTGCAAACTCGTAGTTCTCCAGTACAAATTGTGTATGAGTCTGTAGAAAAGCCATGTTTTCACATTTGTTTCCCTTCCTGTAGCCAGCTTCATTCTCCAGCATGGGAAGGTGCAGTCCGATGTCCCAGAAGGCTGAGGGAAGCATGATGAAAGTGTTAATTTCTTATTTATGTTGCAAAGGAGGAGTGGATAAGCAGGATCCAACCACATGAAAGTGCTGATTTGCATTTTATCCCACCTCTTTGTTTAATTTTCAGGTTTTTAAACACTTTCCCATAGGAGCTTATTTTTAAGCATTGTATATTATTGTCGGGTTAAGAATTCTACATACTACATTACTTTGTGTGGAATGCAAATTGCCTCATTTAAATGTCTTAATTAGGCATGGCATCACTAAACTTTTAGGTACTTGGCTCTAGAAGGACTTTCTTTGTGGAGGGTCAGTGGAGCTAAGCCCCTAAAAATTACAGAGAGATATCCCTTCATCTGTTTTAAACAGTCCACAGAGAAAGTGATTTGTTCGGGCACGTAAGGATATTACTTCGTCTTGAAGACACTCTTATCCTTCTAGATATCTAGCCTGGAATATAGGGAACCCTCAGCTACTGCAGATCCAGGCTACCTTCATTCCCTGTGGTCTTCTAATGCCTTTGCACACTCCCTTAAGCGCCAGTGTCCTTCTGAGCACAAGTACTCCAAGTGAAACACTCAAGGAGCTTTCAGAGCTGTACATAAAGGTAGGCAGTCTTGCATAGGCTGGGTTGCTGCCTGGTATTGTATCAGTGTTGAGGATCTCTGTCCCAGTTTAACTAGAGTTTAAATGGGCTGGATCCATTTATTTGTTTTCCAGACTATATTTAGATACCACAGCAATGAGACTAAAGCAAGAGAGAATTCTCTGGGGTTTATTTTAATTTTAACTCACAGAATCTGGTATTTTTAAATGTCTGCTTGAGAAAAGTATCCTGTTCAGTCATATCCTTCAAGAACACCATTTATGCAAAAAAAGATAAATATTGAAGCACAACCAAATTAGGAAGATCCTTAGATGGCTTTAAGGTGACTAAAATTCTGCATCTAAGAATGGTCTTAATTCTGCTGCAACAAGCATGCAAGACTATGTACAGAGCGAAACTGTTTAGCAGTGTTACTGCAGGTCATGTGTAAACTGGGTTGTCTCCCTGCTGCAATAGGGAGCTGAAAATAAGAAGAACAAACTAACCCGTTAAGATGAAAAATATTTGAAGGTTGGTTTTTTTCCAGTACCAGCATTTGTCCACACAGCAAAAGGACACATGCATAGTTGCAATTATCTACAGCTTTTCAGTCAGTGAGTGAAAGTAATCAGTTCTGAAATAAGAACTCAGAGTACTTCAGAACAGAACTAAATGTTCATATGTTGGGGATTTAGGTGGGCCTGAACATCTGTTTTAAGCTAAAACAAGGAGGATGCACTGAGTGTAAAGCACATTTAAAGTTGTTCTGATGGGAATGTTTAAGCACACAAGTGTCAGAGAGTGAAAAGAAAGAAGTTATAAATTAGTGAGTTATTCAAACACAGCTTAAGTAGATGTTGTTGGTTTCCCCACTTTAGAGTAGCATCTTGAACACATGGCTTCCTTCTCCAAGCATTCCAAGGGGAGTCAGTGGTTGCAGTGGTATCAGTGGAGGGACTGCATTTTTTAAGATAAGCAGGTGGTCCAGGAGAGAAACATGATCTAGCCTGCCACATCTCTTAGAGAGATGGCAATGCAGTTACACGTCTTGGTGAGACAGATTTCCCCATCCAGTCTGTCATCATAAACTGGCAAAACAAGTGTTCAGGCACAATATCTGATAGAAGAAAGAATTTGTCCAAGTTTTGTCCAAATGTACATAATCCCTTTTCTCAAATGAGAGGTTCTTTTCCACATTCACAAACATTCATGGAGTATATTGTGTACAATAATAAGGGAACCACTGATATCTAAATTCTTTCCTAATCTTTTTACTTCTCTTTTTTATTCACCTGAGTAGTCTGCATCACACTAGTCGGAGCCATACAAAAGACTTTCTGCTTCTACTGAGGGAAACAAAAGAATGGTATGTAGGCAGATTAGATTAGTGAAGGGCTTGTCTATGAAAGGGACCATAATGTTTCACCAGACTAATAGCTTCCCACATGGAAAAGATATTTTAAATAGATTACTCTTCCCAGAACAATTATTTTTCTCTTTTTTTTTTCAGAAAAAAAGTTATTTACTTGAGTATACACTCATAGGAAGACAGAAAATTACTTGCCTTGGAATATTAAACTGATACTCTGAACTAGAATAAATATCCTGGCTAATCTGTGTATGTCAGTTCCCTACTATATAGACTTTAGGTATAAAACTAGCAGCTTTGTTCTCATAACCCTCCAAATTAGTTACCATCTGAAGACTTGATCTCATCCAAATACCTTTAGGTTTTTTTGCTGTGTCTGCTTCATGTTTCTCTCAGCAAACTTTGACAAACTGGCCATTGTTTAAACTGTATTTATATTGTTAATTTTACAGAATTAAGTATTATAGGGGTTTTTTTTTACCAGTTTTTCATCCAAGAGTCCTAAGAGATTGTGCAGACCTTTTTTTGAGTTCTCCTTGTACTCCAGAATGTTGAATACAACTGTACAATTTAATACATTGCCATGCAAGGAATCACCACCACTTCAAAAAAGCATCATATTTTCAAATTCCAATTGTTAAATCAAATTCTGTCTTTAGAAACCTCTGCACTGTTTTTAGATGTCAAGTGAGTAATACAGGGACCTTCCAAGAAAGAAATTGGCCCTGAATATACCCTACTAAATTAATTAAACCTTACCTGCAGTTAATGATGTAGTTTTTGGTTATCACACTGTGAATTGGTTGATCAGACATACCACGGATATGAAGAAAGTATGACACTCTGTTAACTTGTTTAAAGGGTCTTAAGGATATTTTAAATATCCTAGTCACAAACCAAAAGCATTGAACCTGCTGTGATTTATGGCTAATACAGTCATGAGTTGGTTTCCTTCCTGTTAAGCTCTCAGAATTTTTAAGAGCATGCAGAGAAATCAGAGAAGGAAACACCAAGGGATAGTCCTGCTGCTTGTCCTGCTTGTGGCTCACAGTAAGATAGCAGTAAATATTTCTTTCTTTCTTGCTCTGATTCTTTTCTCCAGAGTCCAACCGAGAGGCTATTGGTGCTGCTAGAGGAGTTACACCCCTACTGTCTCTTGCCAGTTCATATGATCCAAGAGTCCAACAAAATGCAGTTGGTGCTATTCTGAACCTCACACAATCAGGTACTTTTGGACTAACAGTTAATTGAAATTGCCAAAAGAAAACTCACTGATAGAAAAATAAACCTAAAGGTTAAGGCAAGAATAAAAGCATATCTGAACAACAAGTTATTTCCTCTGCCTATGGCATTCATGTTGGTACCACAGGTTGAAAAGCTTGATTTTCAAATCCTAGGGGTTAGTGTATGAATATTTAAACAATCAGTCGAAGAAATAGAAAAAAAAATAGCCATTTGTTAAAGAAATAATTTGGCCTAAAAAATTAGCAGGACATTTGGTGTACTTTAAAGCAATCTTAGGAGCTGATCCAACAAAGCCGAGCTTTAGAAGCTTTTTGCTTGTTCTGACTAACTCAACGCTGGAATATCCTAAGTATAATTATCACAGGTCAGACATTAAAGACTCCTGGAATATCTGCCAACAACTTTAGCAGAAGCAGTACTTGGTCCTTTGCAATTATATGTAGACTACCATAATTAACTCTGAAACAAACCAGCATTAAATTTCACCTACCAAGATGATACCATTATTCCACAGAGCTAAACGATAAAGTCATGAGTAACATCTCTGAACTCTGTGTTGTGAAAGGAAACAGTTAGCAAGAACTTATACAGTTGGCTATTGCACTTCTCGTATTATTCAGAATATTTAAAATAATTTGTTTTTAAAACACAGAAATCAAAGTGAAGATCATATCTGAGGCTTTTCAGTTTCTCCAGCAATTCAGATTCTCAGAGCAGTTTTTAGCATAAAACCATCAAAAGCTTAATCAGACAGCCTGGTAGTCTTTTTACTAAACTATCTGCATACTGCTGCATTACACAAGTTCCAAATTATATATTCTCCAATCACACTGACTGGTATATATTTGGACAACATCAGCACTCTTTAGAACCCAAGAACTGTGCACATTTTTGAAAGATGCCTCCAGATGAGAGGGAGGGAAGGGGGAAGACACTTTTACTTTTTCTTTTTAATGGCAGAGAAAATCCAACAAGTCCTATGCAAGGAAGGAGCCCTACCAGTTCTTGCCTTGCTTCTGGAATCTCCTGACTCAGAAGTCCAGGTATGACTAAAATAGGTCAGATTTTAAAACAGGAACATCATGACTGTAAGGAGCACACAAACCTCAGTATGCAGAAATGAAAAGGGGGAAGAGGAGGGACGGTTTCTCTAGTGAAGTGGAGAAACATGGGAGAGCATCTTGGTGAAACTCAGCTTAGTCACATAATATATATTAAAAGACCCAATTTGTCTCACTGCACAGGAGAAAGTTCATGATGCAAAACTTCTCCTGCCAGCACACATTAATGCATGCACAGGGTTGTTACATGGCTACCTTCTTGTGTTTTTCAGATCATCAGACACGATGCAGATAGGTCTCTTCCTCTGGGTTTTGGTTTTTTTGTTTGGGTTTGGTTGCTTTTTTTTTTTTTTTTTTTTTTTGCATCCTAGCCTTGATCATCCACTCTAAGCAATGTTACTAAGTATTCTGAGAAGATAATTTGAAAATATCTTTTTCTTGTTGTTGCAAATATCTGTAAAGCATTCTATTTTATGCCTATCACAGACACCTGTTTGTGATTCTGCACACTCAGCAGAGAGCTCATCTTAGTGCAAAAGTATGCTGATAAATAAACTAGGAATCAGAGTTGTATACCTTACACTGCCAGTTTGTTTGTTCAGTCCTTTGAGTAGCACAGAACTTTTGCCCCATCAGTTTAATTATCACTAGTCAGATTTTTTAGATATCTGAAGGGATGGACCCTCTGGAATTGCTTTCTGCAAACTATTTCAGCATTTTTAGATTTCTCTGAGATTCATCTTAAAATTTCCATCTCTGTAGCTCAACCTGTTTCTTCTAATTATACCTCCCTAGTAATAGATACTTTTATATGTGTAATCCTCCCTAGCGTTACTGGTTAGATCCTTTGGAAATGATCTCTTGGCATGCTAGGGCAATAGCTACATCCAGCTTGAGTAAATCAATGTAAGCATATAATACAGTAGATGCAGATGACTTAACTTAGATGCCAGCAGCAATGTCCTTGCAGCAGCAGAGCACATTCCCAAACAGCCAGGGTCCTAAAGAATGTACAACACGCCGCAGCAGGATTGCTGTAGCAGCTACAGCATGTTGTGTCAACCCTGTAACACCTTAATATGAAAAAGCATTTTATTTCCATTGGTTTGAAATCTGAGCATTTCTCCAATTTATTTTTATTCTCTTCAGTGTGTCACCACTCTGACCTCTCTCTCTACATATTTTTCTTGGTTCTTTGCAGTATTACAGCTGCGCTGCCCTGAGCAACGTGGCAGCCAATGTTCAGCACCACAAAGCCTTGCTGAGACCCAGTGACAGATTCCTGCTGAGGACACTGATCTCTCTCCTATCCTCTTCTGTGGACAAGGTAAAGCTGTAGCTTTCTCTTTGTGAAAAGACTTAAGCATCCATGTAGAGCTATAGACTTGGGCTTCCAGTTTCAGCCTCACATCATTCTGTTCATCTACTGTACAGGTGCCTACACAGCATCTTTCCTAGGAGAAAAGACACCTATAATAGAAAATACATAGATTCTACAAGGTAAATGTAGGAAGAAAGCAGAGGGAAATTATTAAAGTTGTTCTACAGCCCTGGACACTTCCTTTACACTAGGATAGCCTGTATGCTATTAACTTGAAACATCATGTGAGAAGTGCCCTGCCCAGGCTCTGTCTTTGATCATTGTGTCTGTGACAGAAGTTGTCTGACACATCCGGTGTGCTACTTTTTTTTTTCTTTTTGGTATCTGGAACTTTTACTGTATGGCTTTGAGGATGACATCTCAAAAATTTTGCTTTGTTGGAAGCCACATTAAAGAAACTTCAAGAAACCACAGTTCCTTGTGGAACTTGAAATTCTGTGTAGAGGGGAGGTAAAAAAAAAGCAAAGCAAATGGGACAATTTCTTTCCCTTTATTTTCTTATAATTTATCAGATGTTCTAAAATAAAAACAACATCTGAACACCATTCTTCTTCAACAATAGAATGACTGATACTAGGAGATTGAAAAAAAATTCATCAAAATGTTGAAAAAAAAAAAGCGTGCCAAAATTTATTCTTGAAGATAATGTAAGAGCTTGCTAGTGTTGTCTTGTTTATTTTGTGTGCAATAGGCAAGAACATGCATTACTGAAACTGCTCTTTTTCTTCTTCTCTCTGATTTTTAAATTTTTTGTTTTCCTCTTTGGTACAAGCAGGTTTCAAGCCAGGCATGTGTTTGCCTAAGAAACTTGGCTACCAGTGGTAAGCAATGTCTTGGAGACAAAGAAACCACACTATTTCTATCTCTCTTTTCCTTTCAGAGTAAGCACAGTGGGCTGGGAACCTTTCCTATCAAAAGCAGAAACATTTTCTACATTTTAACTGGATGTTAAGGGAAGAGGAAGGCGCAGTGTATATCCTAACTAAATTTGTTTTAGAGCTCCCAGGTAGCAAGAAGAGTATCTGGAGAAAGTGAGAAAGGCAGCAGAGGTGTGCTTATGCACAGAGCCTTAGTGAGTTGCTAAGCTTTCCTTCTTTCCATGTTTCCTAAGCATTAAACCCAATTAGGACAGAATGTCTCCTGGAATTGCTTCTTGAGTGGGCACCTGTCTTCTCCAAGGCATGATTCTGTCTATCATTAAATGTAATTTTCTCCCATGCATTTGTCATCCTCCTAAAAAACCCTATTAAATGTCCAAGGTTCATTTCTATGACATATTCAGGAGATAGTGGCAGAGGACTAGCACACTCAGTGCTAAAGTCCCAGACTCCAGGGTAGAGATATTAATCTCAAAAATTTAGGGGTACTTAAATTTCAAGCAGTCACAATTATAGAGGAGCTGAGAGTGAAGGAAGTGCTGTGCCACTCCTTGACAGGTTTGAAACACCTGGTCTGCTTGACCTTTTAGATCTGCCTGTGCATGTGCTGGCTGCTCTGGTATTGCCTTTTAGTGCAGGTTGCAGGGGCAAGTGGGGTTTTACAACTCAGTGAGATGGCTGAGTTCTCTCCTGGCTAACCATATTTCTGTGAGATAGGTGCTGCTTGGGAGGTCTTTCTGTTTGTGCAGCAGAAGCTGCCAACTTCTTACCTGGCCTTATGCCAGCAATGGACTCAGAAAATTCCACTCAATCTGTTTTGTTTTTTTTTTTGAGGTTCAGAGACAGACTGAGGGTGTCCAAGCCTACATTCTGCCATCAAGCTTGTATTAAGCCCTCAGCAAAAGGAAGCAGAACAAATGATTTATTTTTATAACCAAACATCTGGCATTGCCCCATCACACAGAGATGGAGAGGTCCCCTCTAATTTGAGGCAATAGTCAACTGTTTGAGTCAGAGCCTGAATTACTCCTGCAGTGCTCTGAACCCCCCTGACCTCCTTTTTTTTCCCACACCAGTGGACATCCAGGCTGAGATGGTTGCTGAGAACGTCCTGCCCAAGCTGTGCTCTCTCCTGGCCTCTGGAAGTGAGGATGTGCGTCGTGCCTCCATTGCTCTGCTCTGGATACTCTCCCAGCACCCGCCCAACCAGGTATGGGAGGCCATTTCCCAAAAACAAAGGGGAAAGGCTAGTTCTGGCCACCACCTGGGGTAACACTCTTATGGCAAAACAGCCTATGAAATGCAATTTGAGAATGACAGAGACTCTGGGAGACTTCCCAACCCTTCTCTCTCCTACCCAAAATAACAAGGCTTCGTTTACTGCATCTGCACTGTCATTAGCTACCTGACGAGCCATCTTTGTGCTGAGTGGGACCCAGAGGAGAGATCAGTGAGAGAGCAGAGGGGGACATGGGTGTCAGAGTCGTTGGATATGCCTTGCACTCCCTGCAACTCCCTCTAGTCCCCTCAGTCCCCAGACCATAGGTCTCCAGACGGGTGTACAAGGGGGAGGGCATACACAGCACCATCAGAGACTGCCACCATGAGGGCAACCAAGGAAGTTATTTCTTGGCTACAGAGCTTCTACACACACTGAAAAGCAGAAAAACTGATTTAGAACACATATTTAAAGTGCATAAGTAAAGAACAAAGGGAAAATATACATTACTCCCTATATGAACAGTGTTATTCAAAAGTGCATTTGTAGAATATTGATATATTTTGAATTAGGATCAAAACAAAAAGGGGGACTAACAGAATTTGAAATGTTGTCTATCTTTAGTTAACGCATTGGGACTTTCACCAGGACTATGCATCCTAATGTCCCAAGTTACAGAATGATTCTTTTGCCCATGTTCAAGGTAAATGCCACCATTAGTAGTGCAACACTAGCAAACATATGAAGAAGTCTGACTACAATTAAATTACGGCAAGTATTGACAAATGACTCTTGTTTTTAAATAAACTTTTCTTTACAGTAATTAAAGACATCCTTAAGAACATAGATGTGAAAGGTTTTGGTAAGTGTTTTAGGCCAACAACAGCATTTGAAGGTAGTCAGGGGTTGGGTACCTACAGAAAAAATATGTGAGAACTTTTCCTGCCACATTGCTTCAAACAGTGACAGGGTCTGAATAGCTTCAGGTGGCCTTAGGTGCTTCTTGTGCCTGATATGCACTCAGCCTGATTGGAAATTTACTCTGGATTTGGATAGCTTGGTGTGTTACAGTTCAGTTGTCTGTATGCAAACCAAAATTGCACCTCCCCTACCTCTGGGACGTGAATGGAAAAATTGGTGAGCTCAATGCCTGGGAAGCAGCAACTAGATCACACAGCTATTCAAGGCACAGTGGCTGCATGAGCATCAAACATCCTCACTGCTCGTCAAACTGCCTCATACAATCAAAACACAATTTGCTCTCAACAAGCTTACAGTTGAAATGCATTAAATTAGTTGAAGGCCATTTGCACAGTAGATGTTATTCAGTATGAGACATTATGCTGGAACATGGTCCTCACTCAGTTTTGCTTTTCTTGTCTCCAAACACAGTTTACATTTTTTGTTCTCCCAGCAAAGAGTACCCACAAATCCTTTTCTCCCTGGTCCTGAAGCTTGTCTTTACCAGCGTTTCAAATCCCTGGCCACAAAGAGACCTGGTCAGCATCAGTGGGAGCAAAGGCACTATGAACTCAGCCTTGGTACACCAGTGGTGAAACAGCCCATCCTTCATGAAGGAAAAAGCATCAGTAGCAGGAGGCTGGAAAGCAAGGCATCTCACTTTATTCTCCAGTGAGAAGTATCTACATCTCTGAATTTGTTTTAGTGAGCAAACACGGCTGTCCCTGACTACTGAATGTTGCTGCTTTGTGCAAGCGAGCCCTGGGCACTCTGAGAAGAGGCTGACCTCTTTGTATTCATATCCTGCCTCCCCATCTCCATGCCTTTTCTGGCCTGTTTTACAAGTCTTTTCAATGTTTCTTCCTCTAACTCAGGCTGAATTCTCCATGACTGAAAAAGGGACTTCTCCATGGGAACAACTGTTGGAAAACAAACCACTGAACAAAGCTAACCTTTACAACCAAGTCAAGTGATGCTTGAATTATTACAAATACTACCCAGGATACAAAGGGGCAGAATCCGTCTGCCCTTTCGTTACCATGAAGCAAACCCCCAGGAATGCTTCACAGGAGCTCCTTGCCGTGCTTCAGCCTCCTTTTTGCAATCCCCTGGTCAGGCTGTTGACAGGGATTCGCGACAAGGGCTGGAAAACTTCCCTCTTGCAGAGGGCATTGTATTCAGTTTTTCCAAGGACAGTCCAACCCTGAAACACTAAAGAATCAGGCTTTGTGAGAAAACAGTCTTTTAAATCAAATTCCCTTGAGCAAAAGATCTGGAAGTCAGGGTCTGTCTATTCCAGATGATGTCACTGACTCTCGACTCCAGGTGCAAAATAACTTTGCCTTACCATGTTGCTAACTGGTAAATGGGATAATATTTACCTTGTCAAGAAATCCCTGTGTAAGGAGTATGAGTGCAGCATTGCAACTGTAAGCACACTTGCTGCTGGAATGTTTTTTCCTTGCCTTTAGGTTTTGGTTTTTTTTAATATTCTAGTCTTGGGAGAAGTTAGATCAATATCCATCTGAATAACTCAATCTATTTTTACTCACAGTTTTCTCGTGATTCTCTTGCACTGTGCAAAATTCAGCCAGAAAACAAAATGTGGATCTCAGCCATATTCCAGCCAAAAAAAGAAGTTCAGCAAAATTCAAGTACTGTCACTTGCTAATGTAGGTCCTAAATAAACAAAATTTCTTGGCAGGGAAGTAATGAGATATTAGAAAGTTTCTTTATAATCCATAGAAAATTTTGTCCTCTCAGGCTGTAGCAAATCAAAAATGAGTATGATATTTGAAGAGATTACATAGAAAGGAGGATATTTGGCCCCAAAAGCACAGAAGACAGTCATCAGTGGTGATTGTATTGGATTATGTAAAACTATATTATTTCTTCCTTTAAACAAAATGAAAAATAAGACTAAGGAAAATTTACCGTCATGTCTGCATGTAGGATTCTATAAATGCCCTGTGATTAGGCATAGAACTGCCCTTTCCACTTACTTGCCTATTTTATTTTTGGATTGCTGGTTGTGACAGTGCTTAAAATGAGCTAAGTGAAAATGTCATCTGGTATTAAAAGAAAATAAGATACACTTTTGCAATTTAACCTAAGCAAAAGAAAGAATAAAGTTAAACTAACTTTTAAAGACATCTGCCTTTCAACATAGCTTTAGTGATCCTGATATTTCACAGTTTTCAGAATTATGTGATTTTTTTTTGCAGCTGTGTATAGGACCAATGATTTGCTTTGTATTGAACTCCCTTGCTAATGCATCTCAGTTTCCAAATAGTACAAATCATACAGTTCATTGTGAACAAACAGAAGAACTGCATTAAAAACTCCTAAATTCCTAAGGGAAGGCGACTGAAAGAGAAAACACTCCCAAGAGGAAATATTTTGCTTTTAACTGTAGACCTAAAATAAACTCTGTTGAAGTCAGTTTTCTCTTACACACAGCAGTGCCCCCTTAATCCATATTGTTATTGTGGGAACTACCTGTTCAGTAATCCAGACTCCAATCTGATACTACAGGACAAGAACAATGGCTTCAAACTGAAAGAAAGTAGGTTTAGATTTGATATTAGGAAAAAAATTAATTACTGTGGGGGTGGTGAGGCACTGGAACACATTGCCCAGAGAATTTGTGGATGCCCGATCCATGGAGGTGTTTAAGGCCAGGTTGGATGGGGATCTTAGCAACCTGGCCTAGTGGAAGGTGTTCCTGCCCATGGCAGGGGGTTTGGAACTAGATGATCTTTAAGGTCTCTTCCAACCCAGGCCATTCTGTGATTCGATTAATTTAATGGTAATTGGAGGAAGACTACATTCACAGAGAAATACCTAGCAAAGTACCTCTAAAATATCATCAGACAGCAGAGAAATGTGTGTAAAGAAGATGTTGTTCAGGACATGTTCACTGAAGAGGTGCCTGATCACAAACTGATGTAAACATACAACTCATTATTGCAGCCAGGTAAATTGCTGGGGTACTCAAGCACACACTGCTGCTGCTACTTCACCATGTAGTTCTGCCTTTCACAGCGACTCTGACAACCTCTCCTTCCAGTCAGGATCACACATCCTTCCTCTGACTAGCAATGGCCCTGGTGAGGCATTTGATGGAAACAACCATAAACTACACAACCTTGAAGACTCCAGCCTTCCATAGCAAGTGCTCAATAGTCAGTGCTCAATAGTCAGACCATACTTGAGAGAAGCAGCACTGGACCCAGCCACATCCTTAGTTTAAATAAGCAAACTGATGCTCTTCTTGCAGAGCTAAGTTCAATTTCTCCATAGCTGACTGCAAAGCTGTGTTGTGTTGTCCATATTGGATGTAACTGAGATACTGGTTGCTCTTCTCAGGACACTCTGGCATGTGCTGAGCTACTGCAGAGCCTGGGGATGTTACTGGCAGCACATAAAACAGACCCTGTGATTGTTGGACATACTGCTTGCATCATCAAAAACCTGAACCTTTCCAAAAACAGGCAGGTAGGTATACAATGTTTGTCACTGAACTATACCCTGTGAGGTTGCCATTGTGTTTATGTCAAATCAGCATTAAAAAGAATAATTAATTCTGTGGGTAATTAAACTTATGCCAACTTGCTATATATTTTACACAAACTTGCATTTATGAATAAAAGGATCATAAATTAAAGGCAGTTTCATTCATATTTTCCCAATACAATACAAAAAAGCTAATTAAAATAAGAAATATCTAATTTTTGCTATGAGTGATGTGGTTACCTAATTTAACTGCATCATAGGTATAAAAAGTTCTTCTAGCAAGGACATTTCATACTGGTTAAAGGAATCATTCAGGAAAATCTGAGGTCTGTTATGAACTCAATCTTTATTTCCTGGCTCTCATGCTTCAGCTGCTGTTTGTTGTGAAACAGAGCCCCAGCTATTGATGTACATTTTACCTCTTTTTCAAGATACTAGCTATACTAAAATGCTAAAAGATCCCTCTTGCTGACTTCGAAATCCATATGCATGGATGTACTACCTTTCTCCTTGCCT
Organism: Taeniopygia guttata; assembly: GCF_048771995.1. NCBI lineage: Eukaryota > Metazoa > Chordata > Aves > Passeriformes > Estrildidae > Taeniopygia > Taeniopygia guttata. Next base: position 65,473,644 of record NC_133027.1, on the reverse strand, counting down.
TTTAGAGTACCTTGATCAAACAGTACCACCAGTAGTAATTAATTTGAGGGGAAAAAAACCCACCAAATCCTCATTTTTGCTTTGTCTCACTTCCTAGTACACACTTTTCAAGACTCAGTTCTTTTTTTTTCTCTTTGTTCATGATCCAATTACTGCTAGTTCCAGAGATTTAAATCAGCCAGAAGGAAAATTATGGTTTTTTTCACTAATATAAGAATTATATAAATTTCTAATAGCTGTGACATCGAGTTTTGCAGGAAACTAGATTCCCTTCAACTCAAGGCCCACAGTAGGAATAAAAATAGACCATCCGTTCAAAGTTTGACAAATATTTCTTTTTGAAATACTAAAATTCTGTGACTTTATCCTGTTATCAGCTGGGAGCTGCTTCACCTTCATAAAGCTTCATAATAGTGAGAGCATCAAGCTCTCACTGCATAAGTGAATACACAGACATGAGTGGGAGTGCCAGGTTTCCAGGGCTGATGCTAAGGAACGCCTCCTAAAACACATTAGTCCTTGGCACAAGAGGAAAAAGGCAGTCCTATTTTTATGCCAGCAGGACAGAAACAGAGTGTGAAAAGCAGTAGTTTCGTATTCTCCTTGAACCTCTAAGCAGCAAGTTAAAAAACCGCAGCATAAAACGAGAATCAAAAAAAGAGCCTCCCTTTTGTAGATAGACACCTGTCTATCACCTCTATCAAGAGGTCACTTGGGGAGCCATGAGTAGCTTCCATTGTTAGGGTGTCCCAGAGAGCTGATGACTTCATGATGCAACTTCAGTAGTAACCAGTCCAGCTGACTCATTCAGAACTCATTGCTTGATCTCATTTTTTGCTTTTAGTCCAGGTCAGGACAGGCTAAGTCTCCTATCTGTTTTCAACTCGGTCTATAAAAGATGTATCTCAGCACAGGTGATCTCTGAACAATCCACGGTGTTTTCACCTGGTTGTGGCAGATCTGGGAGGAGACATTTCTATTATTGATGGTTTCACCTCAGTACTTCTAAGTCCTGAGGAGTACTTCTGAAGCCCCCAGACACACTAAACCATAATGGAAGTGCTAAACATGAATCTCTCTCTTGTGGCAGAGAATCACTGAGAGCTGCTGTGTCGAAGGTCTCCTCCAGACCATGCTTTTGACTGACACTCAGGAAGACTCCCTTCGTTATGTGACATCCTGCCTTGCTGAGCTAGCAAAGCAAGGTATGGCAGCAACCCTCCAAGAATGACTGAATCAGAGACGTGCACGTGTCCTTTATTAATTCTAAAAGGAGCTGGAGCACAGCTGGACACAGAGCCAAGTCTTTCCTTTTAAATTCATCATTTAGTTGTAAGTTTCAAGAACAAAATCCAGTTCACTGTCAGGATACATGAATACATGTCAGGATACATTGTCTGCACTTTTGTTCAACTGTTTAAAGTTTTTTACTCTAAATTTTTTTTTTCCGCTGAACTTTACTGCTGTACATGGCCTGTCTACTTCTATTTGTAACATTTCCCAGTTTCCCAGGCTGAAATAATTTTATCCTTGCAGAAACTATTAGACTAAAATATCAAGTAGGTCTATATCTTGACATTTTTTGCACATGGGATTTTATCAGAGATACCAAATTGGCACTCATGAAAGGTACAGCACTCTTTAAAGCAGAAAGGATGAGTGTACCAACATGCCCCAGCATTGGATCTGTCTGTCAAACAAGTAATCTCTTTTATCTGGTGTAATGGCCATGCAGGTGGCTACACATTTAATTTTGCAAGCAGAGCACAGTAGCTGCTGGACAGACTGAGCCCAATAGTCTAAGAGTGGATCTTGCACATAAAATTATTCATTTTTGCAGAACAAAAAGCCAACAAAATATAAACCAAATCCATGGCCTTACCTTACTGAGAGCATAACCTCAAAATAGGACCCTTTTTTTGCAACCTAAACATATTTATTAACCAAGTTCAGCACTTACTTTGCTTCTCCAATTGCATAAAGGATTCCCTATTTCAGCAGTTTCTGGCAGACCTCTCACCTTCATTTCTTTGACACTGGAGTTCCTATTTAGAGACTACTCTCTTACCTTTCTGCGTTTCAGAAGGAGCCATGTTACACATGGTCCAGTGGATGGATGAACCTTTGACAAAGTGCTTGGTAAGACTGGCTGGCCAACTCGAACATCCTGAGCCATCTTTTCATGCTGCCTCCATCATCCAGCACATGATCAGTCACGGTAACTCACACAGGATTAACTATGCTTTGAAGGAGACTTATGGCTGTCTGGAGTGGAATTAGCCTTTTTCCAAAGGACTGTCAGGCACTGAACAACTTTAAATATTCCTCTATCATGCCCTCATTTGGTCTCTACCAATTTTTTTAGAGTACAAATGCCTATAGTCACCCTTGAAATAAAACAGTCCTTGAGTGCATGAGAAACTCCAGGGATGAAAGTGGACCATAGATCTAATTTACATGTTTTTTGCCTTCTTCAAGAACTGCTATTCTGCAGGGCTGGTCCATAGCCAATTCTGAGGTCCTTGCAAACAACTTCAGTAGGAAGGTGGGAGACCATTAAGATACTCCTCACCATGGGAGAGATGATAACATGTTTCAGGCAAGGGTCACTTCAGACAAGGTTACATCTTTCTGTTTGACCTTTCTCAGTATGTAAAATGTGATGGCATCCCCCACAGACAGCAGAGGCTGTGTTCCAAAATTTTAGATTAACTCTGCTCCCTGACCAGCAAGAGGAAAAACTATTACTGAACCAAATCCTGATGATATAGTTCTAGACTAAATTAGCAGGAGCAGTGAAGTAAAGTGGGTTTTAAGAATGTAGCCAAAATTTTTCAAGTTTCAATGAGAGAGAAAAAAAGAGAATTACTTTTACCTGTAGAAAAGTTTTATGCTTAATATACTTGTCTCATGCAGCTGAGAGCCTTTAAGACTTGCAAGAAAAGGTGTTCAGATGATACTTGACACATTCTCTAGAAAGGTATGGTTAGATTTTAGACATAGAAAAACCGAAATCTGTGGTGAGTCCCCAGTAAGGGAAAATGCAAATATATTATTTCCAGCATAGAGGATTTGCAACAGAGCAGACTCTCTCAGGTAGTGAGCAGCATCCAACAGTATAACCATCTCATGGATAGTCTCACCTACCTGGCCAACCAGTCTGTAAATCAGAAGGCGCCTTGCACAAGGAACAGATTCCCAGCACAGCAGCCCACTCATCTTTTTACCTCAAGTATCAGCAATATTATCAGAAGCTGTAGTACAGCGAAGTCCCTTGCCAGTCTTTGCAATAATGTTGGTTTTAGCTGAAGATGGATGAGTCATTATTGATCTTATAAATGTTGTTACAAAAATCAGTTTTCAACGTGTTTAAAGGCTCGTACTGATCTCCAGTGGTTCTCCCATTTATGCAGAAAGAATGATGCTTTTGTGGAAGCATCACATTGGGGAGATTCAAGCCTACCTCAAGAATTTTCTTACCCACCAAGAGGTCCGTTTTCAGCAGCTGGGCATCTCCACACTCTGCAAACTACGAGCAGGTATGTCCTTCCTGCCAAGGCTGCCTGCACCCGTCAGCAGCAAACAGGCACTGCTTAGTAACAGATCACAGAATCATTGGGGTTGGAAAAGACCTCCAAGACGAGTCCAAGCACTGACAGTGCAAACTTCTCTGGGGACAAGCTCTGCTCACTTAAGAAAAGAGAATAATCTCAAGAATAGCTGTTACGGGTTTTTTAAGTAGCTCTTTAAGAGTATCTCCTAATAAAGGCAGGAGGATTTTGTTTGTTTCCTTTAAAATTAAAGTTCAGAACAGCAGGGAAACAGGACTTCAGGAACAGATGCTTTTATCCTATGTAAGAATTTTTGGCACTAGATCCAACTTAAAAGTTTTGCAAATGTGATATTAGTTTATTTTGATAAAGCAAGCAATTAAGGAAATTGCATGATTAGCTGATATTAAAGCTGGGAAGTCTCACATCTTCATACTTAAAAGTCCATGACTTAATATTATGCTAATAATATTATTGTCTTTGGATAAATGTTGAGTACTTATGAGGGTTATAATGTGGTAATAACTGTATATAGCACATATCTTTAAATATGTAGAGCCAGAGCCAAAACCCTGCTGTATCTAGATAGGCCGCTGCTGCATAAGGCTGAATTTGGCAATTGAGATTTATACATCTGTATCAGGAGAATTTATCAGCAATCTTGAATGGCTGTAGGGATGAAAACTGAATTAGTATTGGTTTTGTGTCATATTTTTCTGCCTTACCTGTAATGAGAACCACCAACCAACTGTACCTAACCTGAAAAATAAGTTTTCTATACATCTGCATTAGAACATAGGAAAAACTAGCAGGTTGCCTAACATCTATTATTCCTCTTCAGATCCAGACTTTTCATTAGCATTCAGAAAAGGCCAAATGGCCAAACTCCTTGAGCAAGTTCGTCAACAAACAGAAGAAACTCAAGAGCTTCTTAGGGCAGCTATGTGCCATGAAGACAGTTAATATTTAAGCTAAATGGCTGATGAAAACTTACCAGATCCAAGGGCCTGAACTTTCAGAGGAAACAACTCTTTTCCTTGGTTCCTGTAATTTTCCTGCTACTTGCAGTTTCGTCATACAAGAGAGATGTCCTGATAACAAGAACTGGAGCAGGTCAAAACACAATTCCTTGCACCCTTTTGCTGTCTGCTTAAGTGTGTTGAGGACATGGCTACATGTTGAAAAACACCCGCTACGCTTGGTTAAGTTTCCATGGTTTGTTTTTGGTTTCCTCACCCCCCCCCCCCCGCCCCCCTTCAGAGAAACCAGCACTGTATTAATGAGGCTTTATTCATGCAACAGGCTGATTCCACTGATGAGGCATCTCTTACATATGCAGGTCTGCATTAATCTTTATTCTGTTTCTGTTCCATGTCCTGTATTTCAGAGCACATGCCAAGGACTTTAGAAAATAATTTAATCAACCCATACTATAAAGGTAGAAAACTACAAACAACTTACTACAGAAAGTAACTGCTGAGGGACAATTCTCAAAGTGCAAGAAATTTGTAAGAAACAAGAATGGGTGAAGCCTTACAGCTGATCCTTGTCCACACTATAGCCACTACTCTCCAGCAGAAGAGCAAAGGTACATTAAGGCAAGGAAATGTTGCACAGACCAAGTACAGAACGCAGCAGGAACCATGAATTATTTGCATGAGATGTGTTTAAGTATAGAACTGTGTTCTGCAAATGTTAAAATTATTTCCAAAGCTACTTGCAACAAGGGCTGAGTGAAAATATTTGGTACAATTAGGAATTTTTCTTATATTTCGATATTGAGACTTCATTTTAAATGGAGTTAAAGAACAATAAAAAGGTATTCGTGTTTAAATTCAACTTATTTTCTTACATATATACTTCCCATGGGCAGGCAGATGTTCAGCCATCTCCAGGAAAACTGGGTTCCATCATATGTAATGGTCACTTGGGAAGAGACACACTGTAACTTCCCCCTTCAAACATCCCCCTTTTCCTCTTCCTTCCCCCAGCTTTATATACCCAGTATGACAATGTGAGGTATGGAACATCTCTATGGTCAACTGGGGTCACCTGTCCCAGCTGTCCCCTCCCAACTTCTTATGCAACCCCAGGCAGGTGGGGTGGTGTGAGAGGCAGACTCTGTGCAAGTGGTGATAAGCAGTAACTAAAACATCCCTGTGTTACCAACCTTGTCTTCAGCACAAACCCAAACATGGCCCCCTCTGAGCTACTGTGAAGAAAATTAAGTCTACCCCAGCCAAAAGCAGCACACTGTCTTCTGAGGTGCTTTTGACCGTCTCATAATTCTTATGTGCACGTACACTTTAGAGCTGATACTGGTTACAAACGTTGAATAAAAGTGAGATTAAAAAAATAGTTTAAGAATGTTATTCTGTCAGTCAAGAGCTCAGTGTTCCATTTTTATGTGGCTTAAATCTCTGAGCGTAATTTTGGTGCTTGAGGGAGGCATTTTTGATAATGATTTCTTTTAATATCTGCAAGTTCTTTCCAATGGTACTGTTTGGGGAAAAACAGAAGAAAACAATGCTCCTCCCCTCAAAAAAAACAAAAACACAAAGCAAAAACAAACAAAGAAACAAACCAAAAAGTAAAACCAACCAAAACCACATTCAGTGCAGTAAAAAGACCTATGAAAGTGCAGGGTAGACAGAAACTCTGGATAAAGCAATATGGCATTTTCAATATTCATCTGTGACAGGAATCCAATTTTGAAATCTCATGTGATAAACCATGTGCTCAGCTTTGGGCAGGTGGACTTTCTTAAATAGAGGACTGGCTGAATGACACATCTGGGAACAAAAACATCTCAAACTGCAAACCAACTCCATGGGTGATTTTAGATCAGTTTCCAAAAAGAAGCAGTGCAATATTAAGTAATGATATTAGAATGTGTCCTGTATCTGTATTCTTAGGTATTTAATCTCAAACATTATTTCAAGGTCTTAGCAAAAAAGCAAATAACAAAAGATTCTTCATCAGGAATGAGGAGATAAAAGACATGAAGCAAACAGAGCTAATGGTGAGCAATGCAGCAGTTGTGATGTACTGAAATAACTCACAGAGCATCATCCCTGTGAGCACTGATGTGCTCTGGAGACAGGAGCACGGAGCTGAGCCTTCCCAGAGCACACAGCTTTCTGCTGGGGAAGGCTGTTGCTCCCGCCCAACCCTCAGAACAACTGTCTGCACCTGCTACTTCTACCTCACAGAGTACTTCCACCTTGCCCCTCGTGGTACAAACAACACAACCAGCTGCAAACAGCAGGCAGAGGAGCTGGTCTTCTTCCCATACCATATTTTATTGTCAGGAACAACACTCAACAGAAGAGAAACTGTTTTCCTTGCTTTAAAAGAGGTTTAACCAAAAGATTGAAGAATTCAGTATTAAATCCTTTTTTAAAATTTCATGCACCTATTTCTACTCTCAATTCCCTTGGTTTTATTTTGTATGTCAGGCCCCTGAAATGGGAAATTCTTGCTCTCATTTGAAGCAAATCTGGAAAGACTAATGACCAACTGTTTTTAATCCAGTCCTACTAAAAAAAAACCAAAATCAAAGCAAAAAAAAAAAAAAAAAAAAAGTAAATGTGAAAAATAAAGCCAGCCCATTTTTCCACAAAGAGTGAAGCAAGTGTGCTGAAGTCTCACAAAAAACAGACTAGCATAATTTATAACCAATCCTAAATAGCTCAAGATCAGCACAATTTAAACCTGATCCTAAATAAATCCTAAGACTTAAAACTGAAGCTAAATGTAACTGCCTATTTTATTGCTCTCTTTCTTGTTGCAAGTGACTCCATACTGATTTTTAGCAAAGAAATAAGAGAAAACCTGAAGGAAAATTTTAAGCAGACCATAAGTAGCAAGAAGAGTTTTCCATCAGAGATTAACTCTTGCTTCAATTATGCAAGAAAATGAAAATGTAAGTAGAAATAAATATTTCAAACAAATTTTATTTGGTACTTACATGCTATATATAGTTTTAAAGAAAAACTACATATTTTGGACACTTCAAAATATTGTGGCTATGTACATGGAAAACTAAAGAAAGCAAGAAAGGAACTCAATTCATTTTACCATGTCACAAGTTATTATTGAAAGCACTCTGACTGAATGGCTGTTTTTCCCTTCCATAAATATTCTGGCAGATGAAGTCTTTTTCATTTTAGTTCCATTGCTTTTATCCCATCTCCTCTATAAGATGAACACTTGGCAGCAGCAGAAATTTCTTCAAAACTTCTTCAGCTTTTGTCTCAGAGGATTTCTTCTGCTAGCACAGACTTTCTGCACAGCTTCTTAGAGGCCTTGCTCAGTGCTCGCTAAAGGCAAGTGCAGGAATCTTAATGGTAAATTCTCTGTTAGCAGGAGCTTAGAGCCCATGAACCTCTATTTCCCCTACCCAAGGATCTTCTCACTGATTCAGAGAGCAATGCCTCAAGCCTTCGGCGATGCTGCAAACTCAAACACCCAGAGTGAGCTCTGCCTCCAACAGCATTGTTTAGCAAAGCACAAAAACGTGCAATATTTTACAGTTCTGCACAACAGCAACCAAAAGTGTGGGATGGAAAAATGAATGACAGTAGAAATCAGCATCAAACTAAGGAGAAAGCAACCTGCATCGCTCCTCTTCTCACTCAAACTGCACTGCTTTATAAAAACCACACACTACATAAAAAAGCACAAACAATTACTATTTTCCATTTGCTCTGAAACGAGCAAACCCCAAAAATCCCTGAACCTGCATCATCATCCAAAACTCAAATATCCCAGGTTTCACACAGTCTTCAAAAGTCTGATAAGGCAAAGGAAAAGTCTTCCATCATTGGGAACAGCAGCAATTTACAGGACTCAGAACAAGGTATTTCCTTGTATGTGTGTGCACACGTGTGTGCACATATGCATACACATCATTTATAGTATTGTGAATATGGATGCAACTAAAAAAATCAAGTTTGCAGTATCTTTTTTACCACATTTGTCTAATTTATTCAATCAAATTATTTATTTCTGTACTGAGCAAAACTCATAAATACATAATCTAGGAGAACAATAGGTTATCCTCTTGTCCATGAAAAAATAACGCTTTCAAATTTTCACAATTTAAAACCTTTCTTGTTTTGTGTTTTTAGAGAAAATGTGAGAAGATCATAGTGACATCTCAATTTACAGAATGTCCCTGTAGGAATTACATTTACAAGAACCTGATACAGAAGCCTATAATTCGCCCCCATAATTAGATTCTCTGCAATAATATTTAAACCAACAGGTTTAAATAAAACACCTCATTAACTCTACTTGTAGAGCAATGAGGCATTTATTTTTCAAGTATTAGAACCATAAAGTGTAAAAGATTCTTTGCCAATTTTACAATTATGCCTTTTAAACCAACACCCACCTTTCGTAAAAACAAAAAAGAATCAGTCCCACCACCCAAATCAGCCCGTTACTTTCAGATTCCAGTGTCTTGTGTCTCAAGGAATGCAGAAATATTCATTTACTAACAAAAAAAGCTTGTTGGAAATAGCCATATTAAGTAACGCACGTGAAGCATGATTTTTCTAGTGATGAAAGCTATTAGAATGGTGATCCAAGTCTATTCCCCTCATTTCTTCTGCTGGTTTTACTAAAGTTCTTCCAAAAAAGACAGTCAAGAAATCTTTAAAAAACTGGAGAGAAAAAATAAAACACTCCTTCATAGCATGGAAGAAACTCCACTGACTGCAGAGATGCTCATGTCACCTTTGGTTCTTCAGAAGAAACAATCAGATCACTTCTAAAACAGAAGGCAAACATGACAGGTAAGAGTGGCAATTCTTCAAAATGTTACATGCTTATACAATTATTTTAATGTGAGATGATTTTCCTTACATTTTTAGGCCAGAGAAAAATACAGTGCTATCCCATTTAATTTGCTAAATCAGTATTTGTTTACCTAGCATTCTTGAAAAGCTCTGATATAATTCAGAAAAATCCAGTGTCCTGAAAACCATCCCTCGATGCCTGTAAGAACTCGATGAGGAAAGCACATCCAGAATTTCAAAAATTAGTTTTTAAAAAGTAGTTACTCCCCTTCTGCATGTGCCTGTCAAGCACTGCACTTGCAGTACTGGAACCCAGTTGCTGATCATAAGGTCAGAACAGCAGCTGTCACCTATCACTTCTGCTTGAAAGCAGAGGGCAAACCTTTCCAAGCAACTTCAAATGGCAGAAAGTAAAACATATGTGAGAAGCCTTCATTCAGGAAACTATAAGGTCTCACCACCATTGCACTGCATCTGTATTTGCCTGGCATGCATAGCTTTACAAAGAGATGTGCTCCTGTCCCCAAGTAATTTAAATTTGTTTAAAATTTAAACAGAGCTTAAATTTAAAAATAGAGTTTAGAAATGCTTAAATGAATCAGATTATATTAATTGAAAGTTCCAGACCTTTGTCAATTACAACAAATTACAAGTGTTAGTGAACCACAGCAAACCTACCTGCTGTTTGATGTGTTTGAACATTATCTACCTGAGGCAAAAGAGTCCCCTTATCTTCAAAGGCTAGAATTGGATTCAAAGGAATTTCGGGACTGTTGGTTCCATCATTGTTCATAGCATCCAGCCGGGATGGTTTAGAACCAATAGGCAGGTTCATGATCTCTTCAAAGTTATCATTCTGCATAGACATTCCATTTTCATTTGCATTTTCCTCTGGATTGAGATTGCTGAAAGAGAAACATAGCAGTTTTTCCTTATGTACTTTATCTAGAACAGAAATTTAGTCACCCTCTAAGCAATAGTACAAATGGAAGAGAAGTAGAGAAGTCTGCATCAATCCCAAGCATTCTTTTAGACAATGAAAACAAAACTATGTTTCTACCACAGTAGGAAAAACTGGTTTTGCAGCCAAGTACTTGGTATTCCTTTCCTCAAACCCACGGGATAGTAGTTGCATTTGGCTACATGACAGCCAGAACTACACAGTGGGCACTGCAGTCTGAAAAGCAACTGCAATGGGAATCAATAAGAAAGCAACTGCAATGGGAATCAATAAGAAAACCTCTGGAGCACCACCACTACCTGGAACCACCCACATAATGCAATTTACAGCCCCTAACATAGTTTTCAAATTTCATACCCTTTATTGTACCCTTCTTCTTATTGCAAATCAATGTAATTGCTCTTGGATAGGATCACTGTTATTTTTATTATTTCTTGGATCACCTCCTGCCACTAGTTCTGGAGCAGCTTCTTCTATATGCCACCTATCCAGAGGAAAAACTCCCTCATCCATATAGTGCTCCTTTCAGTCCCTTCTCCCATACAAGATCTTAGGGGTCATTTCCAAGGCACTACCAGCTCCACACTTCTCCAGTTGATCACATCCAAACCAAAAGAGCCCTCTCCCAGAACCCCTCAGGTCAATCTGTACTTTCATTTTCCATCTACCATGTGACAGAGACACCTTAGGAGCGAGCTCTTGCACATCTCCCCCAGTCCAGAGCAGCACAAGCACAGACACTCTGCATTTACACGTGCTCTCCCCAGACAACACTTGCTCATGTCTCGCAGCCTTGGGCCTCCCCTCCTAACCCCTTTATTAGGTGCTGCATTATCAAATCCTTCTGACTCTGCACATGGTATTTCCTGTCCTGCTAGAGAGGAGAAACTAAGGTGCTACTTCAGTGAACAGGATGACAGTAATGGGACCATAAGCTCCTCAGGCAAGAGCAAGCACTCAAGAAATACTCAAAAATCTTGTCATCTTTCACAGGTTCTTCCTAAAGTTAGATTCTGGCAATCGCGGGTACCTATTCCCTGTTTGGACCACATCACACCTGTTCAGGTTGTTTGGAAATATTTTGGCCACAAAGGCATAGATGCAATTTTCCTAGATTGAAACTTGGCGATCAATTTCCTCAGGCCATTTCTCAGCAGGCAGCTTGGTTTCACAGGCTTATTTTCTGAGAGCACATTTACTAATCTTAAAAACAAACCTGCTTCTAATTGGCATACTGTATATTTTCATTCGCTGGCTTCCTTGTACAACTTTGCACAAACAATTAATGAATTGTTTTGCAGTATTCCCCAAGAGACAAAACCCAACCATTGCTCTTTTGAAAGTGGCAAGGCTTTATCCAAAGCCCAGATTTCCTGGGCTTGAAAATCACATGCCGGTGTTCATATCAAGCCTTCCCAGATTTTCAAACCATCATCAGTTCTTTTTCAGAAAAGCATTCCCCTTTTTTTTCATCTGTGGATATGCTTGGCAACTTTTGAAATGAAAAATATGTTTCACTGCACTGAGTTTGAGAGCAGGTACAGAAACTCTGCTGGCTGCCCGGAAGAGCTCGTAAGTCACATCACCCTTTTGTGCCAGAGACCCACAACTGTAAGATGAGGAGCAGAATCTGTGAAATGCGTTAGAACTATTAAAAGCTGCTCTGTCATGTATGGTGTTTGGGTTATTATTCACTATAAGTGATCCTGTTATTTACTTTATCCCCATATACTGCCAACAGCCATACCAGAGCTAGGATGACATGCCAAGTTTGATGAATGGGGTAAGAAAGAGGTGGAAAGAGAGCAACTGCTCATTCATATAAATTAAATAGCACAGTATTTCAACAACTATTAGAGCAATCAAGAAGCCTCTTGCTTCTGCAAACAGAATTTTTCTACCCAATTTATCAGCTTAGTGAATAAATAATTCTTCATATTATATATATATATATATTTCATGGCACTGTCAGTATTATATATGGAGTTAGAGCAAGATTCATTCAGACTTGAACAATGTCTTCTGAGACAGAGGAGTCTACAATCACAAAGGGGGTACAGAAAAGGAAATCAGGGCTATAAATATTCTAAATTTTGTGGTATAAATCTTCTAGATTATATCTTACTTTATCCACCTAAGGACTGAAGGAGAAAATTTAGACTAAACAAAGGGGGAAATAGAACAGTGGAATTAATTTCCAGTGGACATCTTAGAGGCCACAAACTCAAAAGGAGATTAGATAAATTCCTAGGAGATTGGTATGCCCTTCAGCTTCTGGTAATTAGCAGCTTAGGGACTACTTGAGCCTATGGTTGCATTTGGATCACAATGCTTAGAAACCCTTCATTGGCCAGAGGATCTCTTGGTAATTACCTTTTTTTTTTCCTTTACATTGTGCTACAGGCCATTAAAACAAAACACAAAAAATAGAAAAGGGGTTTTGACCTGCTACAGCTGTTCTTAATGTCTTATGTTACATTCTTATGTTGTCTAAGTGTCTAATACAACACCAGAGATATCCTTTCCAGGCATACAATATTGCAGAAAGAACTGGATAATTTTGGCATTCTAATATGTTCCATAAGTGTGCATGTAGCAAGACACTTATGTAATAGAGGAAAAAAAAAGTTGCCTAAGTTGTTGAGAATGCATTTCCAAACATAACAGTCTTGCAAGCATCTGAAGGACATCTCCATGGCAGCTGAAAAGTATCTCTGCAGCTTTACATTTTGACCTGGACACATCAATATTAACAAGATAGACTGGAGGATGTTGAGAAAAGAGGAGCCAGCTTAATTAAAGGAACTGGAACATCCAAAAAATTTAAAATTACTGAAAATTATATCTGTTGTAGATAATTTTAACCAAAAAACTTTATGTAGACACAAGCCTGAAATTAGAATTTGAAGAGACTAAAAAATAAAGAAGGCCAGAATTCAGTATATCTGCTTCTGATCATTCATCAGAAATAAACACTGAATAGGAAAAAATAAAGTACAGATTTTCAGGCCTTTGAAAAATGCCAAAATATTTGCATAGTTGCTATTTCTGATCTGAAGGACAATGTCAGTCACCTCATTTATTTAGAGGATTTTTGCAAAGGAGACATAGATCAATATTAACAGCAAAATGTATCCCAGACTTCTGGATATTCAAATAAATGGTGCTTATTTTAAATCCACTGAGACAACAGCATTGAAACCAGCCAGCAATGAGAAGCATTCTTTTCCAGGACAAGATATGAAGGCAATCACTCAGACCAACCATATATTTCTAAAAACTAATTACCTAACCTCCCCAGATCCAGCTCCATGCACCCAGGATGGAGACACGTGAGATGAACTGCACTCACTGAGGTGTTTTGCACTGCATTGCAAGTGTTTGTAGAAAACAGCACAGAAAAGAGGAATTACAAAGTACCCTAAAGAAAGTACTGTCAACATAAATCACTGTATTGAAATAACTTTTTCTAAGAAGTAGCAGGCATGATCTATCTTGGGCAAAGAATTAGGGAATGGAGTACAAGCAAAAATCTGTAAGAGGGCTATGGATTAGGCTGCTGTAGTGTTCTGCATCACTCTGTCCTCTGACTCACACAAGCACATGACATAAGCTCCCCTTTTTAACTTCTGGTCAGAAATTTCAGCACTCTTGCCCTTAAAACATGAAGAACTCTTTTTCAGGCAAAAGACAAATCTTGCTGAGGGCTGGAGTGAGGTGCTCACTCAGGAGACAACCTGCACCCACTGCCTCATGTGTGCTACCATGTCAGGTATATCTGGATGCCAGACAACCACAGCACACAAGATGCAGTAGCAGTGGTGCTGGCACCTGTGGCTTTTACCATGTGACAAAAAAAATCTGTGGGACACTACCAAGTGATTCAGCCTTCACCTTCCCAGTCACTGTGGCTGTACCTCTGAGGCAGACACATTCCAGCCTGGCATTCCACTTTTCCCTTCCACAACCTCACATGTGCTTCCTACTTTTGTCAGTGTTCTTCAATCTCATTTATTCATTCTTCACTGTGGTCATTCTGAGGTTCCTTCCACGCAGATTATAATGGTACAGGACAGCACTCATTAGTGTGGCACATTTTATATTTCAAACATCAAGGTGCTTGTAAGGCTGGGAGTGATTAACATTTTAATAGCTGCCCAAGACAATTATGAGGCAGCTCTGTGCAGCTCATCCAATGCACCTCAGTGTCACTGGCAGAATGTCCCTCAGCAGGAGCATCCTTGTCAGCATGACAGCAGGCTAAGATCCCCCAGGCATACGGAGGGATCGAGAAAGGGCAAATTCCTCCTTCAATTAGTGCCAATCACACCCTGATGCATACTGTCCATTACAGACTGCACAATGGCTTCCCACATTCAAGTTCTTCCATGCATATTCTGGCACTACCTGCATAAAACATGAAAGGACTACGAGATTATTTGGCTTTCTGCATCACTAAAATTAAAATAACTGACAGCTCATGCTTATGTAACAGATGCTACTCAGTTCAATACTGAGGTTTCAAGCTTTTCAACAATTTCTCCAAGTCTGAGTGGCTACATGGCTACAGAGAGTTCCCAATATTTCATCTGCCTCCTCAAATATTGCTTATGAAGAACAAAGGTGTGTTTTTTTTTAATGCATAACCAAAGTGACTAATCCCATATCTCACACAAAGGACAAATCTACAACACCACTTCAAGCACTTTAGAAATCAAAACGTCTTGACTGTAAACACAGTATTCATTATTTGAATTAAGAAAATAAGCAGTGCAAGCCCACAGTGGGTTTTATGAGGCTTAATTCAGGGAAATAAATAAAGAAAATCCTTTTCCATTAAGTTTCAATAAATGCAATAATTGCTGCCAAACACCTTGTTCCAAACACTGCAAAGAACATGCTCTACTCTGTAAAAAAATTTTCCCTATCATTTAGCAAAAATCAGTTACTGCTACTTGAAATATAAACAAGTTATTTCCTTAAGAGAGGAAAAGATAAAAACCAGGAAACACGGCGGATTGAACAGTTGCGTCTTATTTAGCTAATGAACTGGTGGATCAAAATATAATTTATTCCTCTAGCAGCTCTCCTCCTCCAAACACGGCTCCCTGACTCCTGGCAATGTTTTACCTGTCCACATTTGCGGGGGGCTGGTGCGGGACGCCCCCGTGCACGCAGGCGGCCGGCGTCCCATTGTGCGGAGGTGGCACTGCGTGCTGCAGCTGGGGCCCTGCTGCCGGCTCCGAGGGACATGCAGGGCTGCCTGCGACTGGGCAGAGAAAACAGGTTTTCATAAAACCAACCAGCAGCACCCTGTAGATTAGGGTAAAATCTTCTACAAAAGCCAGCACAGCCAAGGCGAGTTGCAGTTTTAAAAAATATACAGTTCCCACACCCCTCCCCACCCCTCTACCCAACCCCATCACCTTTGTTAGCTTTTTGGGCATGCAAACCCTGTTTCAGGTCCAAAGTAAATGTCATAAAGCCAGATTTCAAAGCCATAGCTTTGTGAACAAGAATAAGCATTTTATGATCATATGCACAATTCCAACATATAAGCTAGTGGGCAAAAGAAGCTGATATTTGATAAAATGTTATGCTGGCACTTTTCAAGTAGAGAATGGAATAGAGCAAAACTTGGATATTACTAATTCCATACACTGGTATTTCTTGATGCCAGTGACTATAAAGGAAATCAAGAAAAATAATATCTCCATTAGGAAGGACATTTCTTTCAATAAGTACCAAGTTACTACTATAAAATATTGCAGAGAGCAACATAAAATGAGATTATTCCCGTCCCTCATGCCGAGACCATGTAATACGTGTTTCTGGACTGCCTTGTGGTTTTCTTTCAAAGCACAACTACAGCCTTCTGCATTTTATCTAGGGTCTTTCTATTCATGTTCAGGTCAGTAAGAGGAAGTAGCTGCACCCCACCCTGCTAACATCTGCCACAGTAATTGCAAGGACAATTCAGTATTCATAGGCTTGGATACACCTATCTAACATTACCCAAAACCTCATCTGGTAAGCCCCTCCTTCAGCTGCTCTATTTCACTGTACTCCAAATATTTGTGCTTAAGACTTTTATACCAAATGTCTTATTCTGACCTTTGGCCAGCTTTTATATGGAAGATACTAGAAATAGAAGTTTATGTGCTTCTACAAATTGAATAACAGGAAAATATGTTTGCTTTAATGTTTAGAAGGAAAAATCAGAAGAAAAAGTTGTTCTGTTTTGGAAATGTGGAACAATCTCAAATTTTTGAAGCAGTGGCCAAACAAATGACAAAACAGTGATGGATTTTTTTCATTGTGTGATTTGTCCATTCCCAAAAATGTCTCCTCAGGTTTTGGCAAACAGTAAGACTTAAGAAAAAATTTTAAAAACAAACTGTTTGTGGAGAGTCAGAGGTCTGTTAAAGTGCAATATGGAAATTCATGTGGCTGGAATATATCTTTAACTCGATGGCACATATAGATAATGCAAAGTCAAACAGCAGAGCAGCCCTGAGGATGATGAAAACTGAGAGCAGTTTTCTCTTTATTCAGTCATTCAAGGACTCTGGCCTTCCCTTGGGCCTGGGGAAATGAAGATCCAAAGCCTCCTTTGCCTTAGGAAACTGATAGAAGACTATTTTTTGTCTGTCTCTAGAGGGAAAGCACTAGCCAAATGTTGTGGAACTCTTTATAGTTTCAGGAATTATTTAAATGGTTTATAACACCTTCAACAGTTCCCAAAGACAAAGATGGCATTCCAGATGAGTCCTGTATTAGTAGCTCACAAACCTTTTTCCCCCTGAGATAATATGTAAACAAATATGAAACCCAGGTAATGAAATCTACATCACAAGGCTTCCTGACAGTACTAATTATAGTGTTCATTTTAAAAATCAGGAAAAAAAGTCAGCCGTCAGTAAGTGCTGTTACTCAACCCAAATACAAAGTAGAAAAAGATTAATGTCATTTAATGTGCTATGCTACAATAGGATAAGCCACTTGATAGCTTGACTTCAGTATCTTTAAACAGTGCTAATTCACACCTGGTGATTGTTGAATATAAGCTACATTTTTTTTTTTTGCCTTTATTTTAAGTACATAATAAAGGAAGAAAAAAAAATATATTCTTATATAGAAGATTACCTAAAAAGAAATACAGGGAATAGAGTAGAAAGAAAGCGTAAGAGTGTGGGTGTGACAAGACTAAGCTGTTGTAGTAGTTCAATTTTGTCAAAAAATTAAATACAGATCAAGTGCATAAGGCAGCAGGTGTGGAAGAAAGAAGTGACAGGGAGATGTTTAGAACAATGAATGCTTTGTTTTAATGACTAACAAGAAATAATCTTTTAAGAAAATTGAGAAAATTTGCAACAACCACATCTGAAATAAGAAAAAACTGTAGAATCAGTTTGTGACTTGAATCACAAAATAACTTCCTTTCACTTTATAAATAAGCTTGTTAAGAAAATTCCTTCTGCTAAACACCAATGAGACCAAGTTGCTAAAACACTGGACTCATTTAGTAATGGCTAACTACCTATACAGAAAGGATAAATAATTAATGTATGCTAAGATTTAATTTATATTCCTCTCATAGTTTTTATTACTGCAGCTAGTGTGCCAAGTTTCAGAACTGTTTCTCAAATCATTGTGCTCAGTAGGCATTTATTCACCTGCTGTGCTCAGGGCACAGTTAAACACAATACCTGCTTCTCCAGTAATATTTGCCTTTGATATATGTCCATTTTGCTGGTCATTGGATTTCTACAAAGGAAGCACAGTTTTGTAAATTAAGAATGGCACTAGGAAAAAAAACAAAAATGTGTTCAATATTTACACATGTTAAGTAGCAGCACTGACCTTATCTACAGCTTCTACACGCCTAGTTCTCTTCATGATCTCCTCAAGCCTCTACAATGAAATGTAAAGGAGTGAAATAATGTTTGCAGGCATTAATTTGAATATCTTTCTCCCAAACCACAACTGCTTGTCATTTATCAGCTGTATCTGTTTATTGCAAAAAAATGAATTATTTATTACTGTTGGCA
This sequence comes from Taeniopygia guttata, assembly GCF_048771995.1. Lineage (NCBI taxonomy): Eukaryota > Metazoa > Chordata > Aves > Passeriformes > Estrildidae > Taeniopygia > Taeniopygia guttata. The sequence goes on along the minus strand of NC_133027.1, from coordinate 65,455,277 downwards.
ATATTCCCTTCACTGTCACATCAGGCCAGTGAGGACTGCAGCCTTTCTGAGAGCACATTTATATCATTTACTTCCTACTGCTCAGGTGGAAACAGAGTGCTAAGGCAAAACCAGTCACAGTTTCTCTGCATGGACAGAGTTACCTTCTTCCTTTCCAAGCGCTCTTGCTCTTCTCTTTGGAAATGCTTTTCACGTTCTAATCGAATCCTCTCGGCCTCTTCCCGCAGGCGAGCTTCCTCTTCTTTCTATGTTGGTGGTAAGAGAAAAAGAAGTGAGGAATAATTTACTATTTAAGGGCAGTTTTATACTCTGTGCATAATTATGCGTATCTACAGCTCCATGAAAAGACACTTTTGGGGTTTACAAGTCACCAAAAATCTTTTCAGATGGAATTGTACATTTCTTCATTAATCTCCATGTTTTGCGTAGCAATAAGAGAGAATAACTAAACAATGGACATCATGTTCGGTTCTGTGCCTGCTCCAGAACACACCAGATGACAAATCAGGAATAAATTTCTAGCCTTCGGCATTAAAACAGCAGCCAGGAAAGTATTAGGGAGACCCATGTCTTGTGTGGTGGATATTTTTGAGAATAAAACAAATGCACTAGAATGTTTTGTTTGGCCAACAGAGTAACTGTTTAAACAGACCAAGGGCAAACAGCCACAGGCCCATTTGCAGAAACTTTCCATTCCTGCTTTTTTTAATGAAATGCAAAATTTGCCTGGAATACACTGTAGAGGGGCCTTGCTCCCTGTGACACTGTTACATGATGGAACTACTACAGCAGATCATTTTTTGTACCTCTAACATCCAAAAAAGCCTTGGCCATGTGCTATCTCTGAGTGCTAAATTGATTTAGACCTCAGTTTAACATTTCAAAGAAAGTAGCACACATCTTCTGAAAAAGAACAGTGGAGTTTCTCAGCCATATTCGCTAACACAGTTCTTTAAACATTTATTATCAGAAGCATACATTTATATGCCAGAAGAAAACCTCATGTCTACAAGGCAAATTGAAATGTTGGATTGCAGAAGAATAAAGCACATGCAAGAAGTAGGAGGACATGTGAGAAGAGAAGACTTCTATCCAGAATGCTTACCACAGCCTCTTCTGAAGTCAGTAAACCAACATTATACCCATCAAAAATGAAAGCACTTGAAAAATTTAATTTTCATTTCTAATCTTACGTCTTTTGATTAGCTACTCTGATTTCAGGAATACTAGGCCAGATAAAGGTTCTCCTTGGTTTGATTAAACCTACCCCTTCCCACCAGCCCCAAACAAAAGCAGTATTTGACACAGGATTCAGCAGTATTGTATCTCCAACAAAGTGAGTAGTAATCTTTACATATGGACTGCTGTAAGGCTTGGGACAAAAAATTCTATGGTATAATAGTATTTATCAAAACTCCCCTATACAACTATGTAGATTTTTTTTTTTTGCCACAATCTATGAGGAATAAGAAAGGATTTGTTCTAAATATGCTTTAAAGGGAGAGAGGGGAAAAAAACCCAAAACTCAACTATCAAATGTTTTTGTTGAGTAAAAAGATGTCTACTCTTTGAACTCCTCTATGGAATGAGCTCTGTCCCAACACTTTTCAGATAGCATTTAAATTGTAGATATTGCTCTAATTTAGGTGCCATGTAAGAAGTGCTGCTTCGCCCACTTCACTGCCAACTAGACTGGCCCACAAATTCCAAGAGGGAAGCATACTTGTTTCTGAATGCGCTCCATCTCTTCTTTCTCCTTCTGCTCTCTCTCTTCTGCCTGGCGGCGCAGCCGTTCTTCCTTTTCCCGCTCCTCTGCATCCTTCCTTTGTTTTTCTGCTTCTTGTCTGCGAGCTTCCTCCTCTTCTCGGCGAGCTCTTTCTTCAGCTATCCTCTGTGACAACTCTTCTTTCTTTTGTCTGCAATCATTAAATAAGCATAGGAAAACAAGTCATAAAAGTAGGCAGAAAAGCCAAACCACCAGATTCCTGATCCAGCACTCCTATCCCAACTTGATAAAGGGTGCAGTGCTGTCCTATGCCTAAGCTGTCTGTTCTGCTTCCCATAGGGGCCAAAAACGAAGCCCTGTGCAATATACAAAACTTTACAAAGGAATGCCAATACTTTTCCAGCATACCTCTGCTAATCCACGACTCACATACTTTCTCAGTCAGAAATAGTATCTTGGATGAATACATTTTGCAAAGCACTCCTTTCTGCTATAATCATATTTTGAAACAGTATGCATTTTTGGTACTCATCCCACCTCATGGCAATGATTCTCTGATGAAAAAAAGTATCTAAGTCTGCTGATTTTTGAAGGTTATCTCCTAACCTTACTAATGGCCCCTCATCCTTGTGTTATGAAGTGAGTGAGTTTTCCCTTTACTTTGACGTTTCCCAAATTATTTAGGACTTTTTAGTGTATCTTCCCAGCTGAAGAACCCTCACCTGCTTAGTAAATGCATATGGGAACTGTTTTGTGCTTATGAGCCTCCCTAATATCTGTCTGCACTTATTTTTCTAGTTTTACTAATTTTACTATGTAAAAAAAAACCCCAAAAACCTCAATATTCAAAATGTAGATTTATCTTGGGTATTTCAGAATGACATTTTCATGTTGTTCTTGTTTTCTATTAACTTGTAACAATTCATTTTCTTTGTCAACCATGAATCACCTGATACTTTCATATATTCAACTCCAAACAAGATCTCTTTCCTCAGAAATAATTCACCTAGAGACCAACAAGCTAAGATTATTTCCTATAGACATTCCTTTATGCTTATCAATACAGCAATTCAGCTTCTATTCTGTAGCTCAGCAACATAAGATGTGTCTCAACCGTTCACAACTGATTTATCTCACTGGAGACCAACATCATCTCACTGGCCTCAACTCCTTTCAAGTTCTTTTATGATGGCACTGCACAGACACTGGAAACTCCTTTCACTGTGAAAGCTGATTTTCTTTACTTTTTATTTTTGATCTTTCTGACTTAGTATTAATTCACCGTATTACTCTTATGCCACAGCAGCTTTTTTTCTTCAGAACTCCTTTTGAGAGAGTCAGTGTTGTGAGCCTTTTGGAAAGCCAGGCTATTTTAACTAGTTCTGCCTTGTTCCTATCAGCAAAGTGGTTAAAGAAATGCAACAAATTCCAGAGGCATGGCAGCCCTCTAAAAAAACACAACTTGCACTGTAGCCAGAGTCGTGAGTATCCAGATGGGCTACTCATTTGCTATTAGAAAGCGAGATGTAACATTAATTACCCTCCAAAACTTTTGGGAGGTGTTGGGGGTGTCTTTAAACGAGAAAACAAAGATGTCTAAGTCACAACAGGTGGACACCTAAAGCACCACCCACAATAAAGATCTTACAACTCAAAGAGAGTTTGTGCTGATCACAAAGTTGAAAACAGCCATGCAGAGTTCTCTAGCTGGAACAAAAAGTGCAGCTTAGTTAATCTCTGAGGAAAAAATGAATCACAGCTGCAAGGATCTGCTCTCTTCTCCTGTCCTATTTTAAAGCACTACTTAGAATAAGTTTAACCTTATAGATATGCTTAGGTATATATTCCACCAACTGAAATACCCAACAGGAAAATAAGGTTTTGGGAGGAACTTGTGCCTCCTGCAACTTCAGTGCTGTGCTTCATACATAACAATGTAACAGCAGAATACACAGAACAAGCTGCTAAAAACCTATCTGCTCTACTATAGAGGCCTAGAATTACCTTTCAAGCTCTTCTCTCTCCCTCCTTTCCTGCTCCTCCCGTTCCCGCTGCTCACGGGCCAGGCGCCTCTTTTCAGTCAGCAGCCTTGTTGCTTCTTCAGGGTCAGTTGTACCTGCAGAGGGCTTGGGCAGTGCTGCGGCTGGAGAAGGAGTTGGGGGAGCAGGAGGTAGGGATGGGCTGGCTGCTGAAACAAATGGGAAAGAAAATTAGTTTGTACAGATGCAGTAGCCAAGACATCACTCTCTTGAAAGGAACAGAAAATACTTCTAAGGGCACTGCAAAGTGTTTTCAAGCTTATGAGATTTTTTTTAAATGATTCAGAGGAGGACTAGAGGTTCACAATCCTTCAGGGAAGTTTGGTTTTGCAGGGCATGTGAAAGCTCCTGCAGCTGAAGATGTAAGTCAAGTTTTCTGTCAGGATAAATGCTGACAGGTGCTTAACAGGAGTTATGCTAACTCAGCAAGTCCCTACCATCACATTACTTAAGCTTGCCCAATTCTGTTTGAGGAGCAGAAATAAAACATTGTGAAATTATATTTTCTTCTGTCTGATCATCCATATCTGAAGATCAGAGCCAGAATTTTTGGCGACAGTCACTTTTGGTGACTTGGTGATCTCAAACACCAACTATCTGATGTGATCTGCACCAATGATAGGACACCAGCTATCATCAGTTTTGCAGCTGCTCTGACCTAAGGGAACTCCTGGGACACAGCTTTTTAAATTTTGCCACTATTGGTGAACTGTGGCTTGTTTTCAAATCTCAGCAGTGCCTTCATATCAATTCTTTTTCAGGGCCAGGTTTGCCCATGTGGCAGAGAATATGTTACAGGTTCTTTCGTATTTCTGTAAGTTTGCCTGGCATTCTCTAGCACAGGTACCGTGTGACTCATCTCCTTTTCTCTAGACACCAGGGACCATTACCAACACATAAGCAAATGTTAGGAAGCATTCCCAGATTAATCCCATCTGGTAATGCAGGCAAACATGGAGAGGGAAGACTTTGAACTGTCAACAAAATCAGATTCTGACCCAGTAATATATATGTAAAATAAGTCATAAGGAGCAGCCAGCAGATGATTATAAATCTGCAATTCTAACCACACACTGGGATGTGACAATTTTCCTGACCTCACTAACAACTTATAAAGAAGAGTCTCCTCCCCAATTCCCCCCTTCCTATACCTAATCATGTAAACAAACATAAATTCATTTGTTTTCAGTGCTGAATTCTCATCTGTTGACCTCTCTGCTCTCCTCTTCTATCAGCTAAAAACTACAGAGGTCTTTCTATAACTGCTTCAGGGCTTTGACCGTGAATTCAAATGATACTTCTACACCAGTAATTTAAAGAGTGCCAGTGCCTGTTCTTTAGCCTTGAGGTGAGCTGGCACAGTTTAGCCCTACGGCAATGGAGCACTATTCTCTTACATTACCAAAACAGGTATTCAGCCCAACCCCAAGGGAACAGTCCAGAGCTGGGCTAACCTCCAGGATGTAGCTGGGAACTCAGAAAATTCTGGGATGTTGAAATATAAAAAAGTAAGCAATTTGATCACTCTGAATCTTGGGAGCCATTTAGAGCCATGTTCTTAGTAGCCTTGGGGACAGAAGGTAAGAAAATGAGAGGCTGCAATTACAGCCTGGATCAGAAACATACCAGAAAGCCTTTGTAATAGTAAACAGCATAAATGACAGAGTTCCTGTACCTCAGCCCTTTTTAATTTACTAACATGGGACAAGGCAGGGCTGTTGCTTTGAAGGGACCACAGCTTTGTGCTGCTTGGAGCTCGCTTCTTGCCTCAGGCGCTGAAGGTGGCAGCATAACAAGTAGCTTAACGCACACCTGCCCTGCTGTCAGAACAGATAACTCCCAAAAGACCTTTAAAGCTTCATTGGCATTAGTAAAGCTGTGTACGAGATTTGCCTGCAAAAGCTTGAACAGCTTCATCAGCAATTGCTACCTGCTGACCTCCTGGCTTCTGTGAACACAGAGCCAGCAGGCAGCAGAGCCAGACCAGCGAAAGGCCAGTGCTGTTACCTGTAGGGAATGAGCTGTATACACCTGCAACACAGTCCCAGGAGAATCAGTAACATTCCTCTAGCCCTAAATGCTGTACTTACATCTCTCTAGATTCTTGAATTCAAGCAGCGACTAAGTTTTGGCAGCTGGAGCCTCCATCGGCAGTACAAAGCCATCCTATAACCTCACATGTAAAATGCTTTGCCTGAGGTCTCCATCTTTGGTCCCAAGCACCACTTCCTCTGGCTTTGGGAAAACACATTCAATTTGAAGGGCTTCTCACTGCTTTGACTATAGTACCCTTTCTTTCATTTGTCTCCACTTCATATTCTTGTTTGTATTCTTTGATGTGAGTACAAACTGCTTGACTTTTGAATGCCTTTATCACACATAACTGGTTTCAATACTGAGACCTTGTCACAAATTCAAATATTGACAGAAGCTGCAAAGAAGTGGAGTCTCTTTTCCTCCTGAACTAAACAGTCAAATAAGCATGGTGGCTTCTCTGATCTGCACCTTGTACTGGAGAGCTACAACTTCTAAACACTTAAGAAGTTATCTCAGTGGTATTTCTGAAATGGGTTTAAAAGGAAGTTTTCTCTTCAAAAGGAAGCAGGCAGAAGATAGAAATTAAATCTCCTTTGCATGCCCTTGGCAAACAGATACATCTATCCACCCTTTTTGTGGGGTTACACCTTCTGTAGTAGGACCTGGGTATCAGACAGGAACTACTGTAACAGGACATAATAAAACAAAAGAAATCAATCCACGTGGGTTTTTTTCACAGCACAAGCCCAAACTATACCTGCTGCAGATGAATACAAGATTATTAATACTTAAAAATGTTCTCTGAAAGATAACTACAGGGAAGTCTATGAATTTTAAGTTCAGAATCTTGTGTATCCCAGTGGTCACACTGGACTATCTCATCTGCAAGAGACAGTTTATGCAATATTTAGAATGAACTAAATTGTCTGCTAGAAGAAACCTATATTTTTCATTTTCAGATTCTCGTTTTGCCCTTTCTACACTTTACAGTCTTTAATTTTTTTTGTAAATCCTTTTCTTCATTGCTGCTTTTCAAGGTTGGTAGGGTTTGGTGTGGGTTTCTTGTTCACTAGTTAACCATTTTTAATAACTCATTTTCCCTTAAAAATTCTCCCTATTCCTTTTTACTCTTCTCCTTGGTTCTTTGCATTCCACTATATTCTGCTAATCTCTCCTGTGATATGGTCCTCTTGCAATATTATACACAAGTGCACTGTGTCTAGCAGAGCTGGACATTCTCACTGCTCACACACATTATGTGGTGGTTTCCTGTACTGTTAAGTCTTCAGACCATTATTATGCTACTTCAATAGTTTGTAAAGAAGCTATGTTATGATATGGGGGGAAAATTCCTGTCTAAAAGGGTAGAGAGGAAGCTTGTGAAGCCACACTGAGGTAGCTTGGCATGTTGCTTTGACTTAGAAGCAGGAGGGCTTCAACCTGCCTAAATTCCCTCATGATGAACATACATTGGCAGGAGTGTTGTGAAGAATTCAGACTAACCTTTGACAGAAAAATACTGAAAGCGACATCATTTCAGAGAAAGGGAAGGAAAAATATAAAATATTCCTTAACCTAAAGTAGGATGTCTCCTTACCTTGAGTTAGCTCTGCTTGGACAGGGAGCTGTTCCTGACTTGCAGGTTCTGCAGCACCTGCTGAAGTTCCTTTACTCTCTTCTGTCCTCACCTCTTTGGCCTTTTCAGCCTCCTTTTCTGGTCTTTTCTTCTCACCTTCTGGTTTGATCTCTTTTTTGACTGGCCGGATGTTGCCAGGAGAGGGAGGACGTGTCTGAGCAGAGGAAACTTTGGAGGAACCAGGTGGGGAAGTTATCTGCTTGGGTGTGCCAGCCAAAAAAGGCAAAGACTTTGACGCATGCCTGTGTAATGAAAGAGTGACAGTGCTGATTTCGACTTATATATCACTTCTACAACCATAGCAGCTAAAAATAAAACCACTTCTCTGTTTCTCTATAAAGCAGGACTGCTGGCACAGCTGATTTGGTTTCATGCAAAATGTCTCTCTCCAACTCTCCAGATGTGTGAGCACTGCACCCAACCAGGAAGGAAGAAACCAAGTATTTCCCTGCCCCTTCCCCAGAACAGTGGCAAGATTTTTTTAAAAGCAGGACTGTCTTTCCTTTTTTTTTTTTTTTGCAGACAGAAAACATCTGCATCATCAAATACGTTTGCCCTGTGCCACATTTGATTAACAAAACAATCCGAGCTGCCTTACAGCTCATGTCCAGCTAAGCATGTACTTGACTTACCAAACTGGAGAGGGAGCTGATGATCTAGCTTTGAGGCTGGAAGTAAAATGACCTCCTTTAAAGTTGGCTGAGAAGCTGGATGACAAATGGTCCTTTTCTCTTCTGTCAGTCTATAGCTCAGCAAACAAAAAGACAAAGTCAAGCCAGAGTTCACACAGCTAAAGAAAGCAAAGCAAACTTAGTTAAGGATGAGGAACTGGGGGGCTGAGAAAAAGCAGTGCTGAGTCAGTGGTTTCCACATCTTGTTTAACAAGTTCCTTAATACAGCTCCGGTAACCTGACACCATCTTTGTCAGTAGATGTGCATTTCACAACAAGAATCCTTCTTAATCATTCTCTCCTGTCCTAAGATGCAATAGGCTAATTTGCACAGGCAAAAAAATTACCTTTTATAGTTTGATCTTTGTTGACTGCCACAAAGTACCTTCCACTGCTTCCTATAAACACAGGATTTCTTTTGAAGAAAACACAAAACAAACTCCCCCTCCCCTTGGCTCATACTTGTTCACAGTCTTTCTATATAGCACAATATTTTGGATTCATGCATACAAGTGAACACCACAGATGTCCTCAAAGCTTCCAAATATGGTACACCAGGTATCTTAGTCTTCCTTTTCTTGAATGATTTTACAGCACATACATTTTGCTATTGATTCTTATATGTGATAGTGATTTCCTTTTTCCTTCTCTATTTTTAAAAAATAAAATACTAAGTTGAGAAACATTTCTAATAACACAAACCAAAGCTAAAACAGAACTACTGCTTTAAGGGAATAGATCAGAATTTAGGTATCTATATACTTCCTGTATTTAAGTATAGATGAAAAACTTCATGGTTTTGGAATAATGAGCTCAGACCCCAGGAATCTGAAGAACAGGAATACTGGAAAGTACACTGAGCTGCCATCTCAGCCAGCATAAGGCAGAGGCTGCTGCTCACCACCTTAGCTGGGGCTTAAACACAACCCCTCTAGCATGTGTGTCATGAAGCTTGAGAGCCTCACCAGATGAAAGCTGTGCAATGCTTGTCCCCTGAACTGAAAGCCAGGTTAAAAATTGGAAAAGATAGACTGAAAACAACTTCAAGAGCACACGATGTGCTGAGTTATCAAAGTAAACACAACCAGAATAAATGCACTACAATGAACAAGAGTTTTGGCTTGCTAACAGTAACTCTCTATTGTATCTGCTTTATTAGTACTGAAAGTAGAGCATCAGAAAAATTTTCTTCGTATCAATAAAGTAAAAATCTGAATTCATACAGAAATTTTCAGAAACATAAAAGATTCTCCACATGATACAGGCAAACCTCTTGCAATCTTCCTGAAGAGGAAGAACCAACAGGCTGGGAGACTGCCATGCTCTAAACATGCCAGGGAATTTCTCTAAAGACACATACTAAGGCTGTGCCTTAGCTTAAACTTCACTATACTACCCTCTGCCTGAAAGATTAAGTAATGGCTATGACTCATGACATTTTGATTAACACTGCTTCCAACAAAGATGTCAACAGCAGCACTGCCTCTTGACCTTCTGCCCATCAGACCAAATGAAAATGCAAGCACCTTTTACACAAAGTTTTGCAGAGATTACTTCAACTCTTCTCACACTCTAAACTAATTCAGGTTGTAGAGTACAAGAAAAATATAACTGCTCGGGTTCAGCAAATGAATCTGAACTGGGTCTGACTGCATCACATTGGCTTGGAGCACAGTCAACATGAGTTTGTTCTGCTGTGTCAACTTTACTAAAAGCTCAGGGAAGCCCTAGTACTGCTACTAAATCATTCAGAACGAACAGGGACTTGTGGAAAGCCTTGCTCCTAAACCAACGTCTTCCTTCCCATTGAGGAAAAGTGTACTAGCCTGGTCTCCTAACAAAGTACAGGTGAAATGAGAGTACTCTATGCCCTTGTATACAGAGACACGTGAGTGTATGCATTCCTCCCCTCTTTCTTCTAGGGCGTCAGCTGAATTTGCTAGAGGGTTCAAAAGACATCAAATTCTGGAACTTTTGTGAAAACAGCCTGCTGGGAAAAACAAGTTCCCCACAGAGGGAAAAATGGCAACACCATCTTGGACCTTAAAAGGCAGCAAAGAATCCACTTGAGAATGGGGCACTGAGAGTTCCTCTGTGCCTTGTGAGAAGCTAAGGCATCTACTCTGCAAACACAGGTGCTTGGAAAACGTTAGTGTTTTTCCATATGGACTCTTTGGTGCATATCCAGGCTGTGCCAGCACGTAACGTAGCACGTTTCAGTTAAAATCCAGGCAGCTATGACACAAACTAGAGAGGTGAGGACGGCACAGAGGGGAGGAAGTATCCCTGCAGCTATTCCAGTGCTAACAGGCAGTGCAGACAGGTGGCCATGACATGGGAAGTTACAGACACATGCCAAGCTTACCCCTGCAAGGTGCGTTGTTCTCCGACGTCCAACAGCATCAGTGGAAGCATAAAGTTTTGCTCGTTCTCCTGAATTCCTACAGCTCAGCGCCTTGTAGGACAGAGGACTGAGGGGGCTGCAAGATGCTGAACGGGGACAAACGGGGATAACTACGGTGTTGGTTGATTTTTTATTTATTAGTTTTAATAACAGAGTAGCATTGGAGAATTGACAGAGGAAAGCCAGCAGGAAGAGAAATGACCAAGAAAGACAGAAAAGAAAGAAGGTATTAATACACAGAGAAATAACTAATTATCAAGTCAGAACCATCATTTGACACATTAGTTTGGCCACACAGACAGTAAGGATGCAATTTCAATAGGTCCTCATGCACTTTTCTGTTTGTAAACTAACAATTTCTTTCTAAAAATTAAGAAATATGCCATGATACTGGGTACTAGATAGTATCTTCCCCTTAAGTTTTTGTACAACTGGTGGTTCTGAAAAAGCGGTAGAAACAATGGCTGGTCTGACAGATTAGCTTAGTAGATACATTGAAATGAGTTTCAATTACATTCAGAATAGAAAGCAATCCAACTAAATCAGAATACCCACAAACGGCATTGGAAGTGAAGAAAAAATTAAAGGAGACATACACACAAAGATCAAAACCCGTTAACAATCCAAAACAGTTTCAACTAGGAGATCAATGAAATTGCTGTCTGCAATTTACAGGAAGTGATTTGTTTTTTAGAATTCTTTTTAAGAATATTTTTGCCCATTCTATGTTTTGATACTTCTAGAATAACAACTTACTCAAATACATTCTCAACAGCAAACTACTTTATGCATTAAAAAAGAAGGCTGACAACAACAAATCAACTTGGAAATTAGTGTTTGAGTAACCAGGATGGCAGCTTGTGTTGCCTTGCACAAGCAAAAAGACTATTACCAAAAGATTTGACAATAGTGTGTATCAGATGCTCTGATTTTATCTTCAAAGAGAATTTTAACTGCAAAACATATCATGGGAAACTTCTTGTAGCAAAGTGTTCTTGGACTTTCTCTTTATTTAACTGAAGAAGAAGATTGGGAAGAACTATGTTATCACTGCAAAGTTTTATTTTTCTGCTCCTGTTTGTCCCTTCTGGTCATTTAATTGAGTCTTAGCACAATTATTACCCAGCATGTCACTCTAGGAACAAATAGGGGCTCTATAATCTCTTTCCTATTCTTTTTTTTTTCTCCATGCCAAAGAAATTTACATCCTCTAATTCCTTAATGAAAAGCCAAACCAAATGAAACTAAACCAATATTTCTTGCCTGTATATCCCTCTCTGAGCACAGTTGAAAAAATGCAGTTCCACATACAGTTAATTCTTCTAGTCTTACAAAAGTACAGCTGCTGTTACAGGAAGAGCTCATAGACTTAACAGTATTAATGCTGCAAATTCTTCTGCACCAAGAGATTAACATTATGAATAAAGAGTCTCATGTAAGTGTTACGGCAATGGCATTAATGCTTGCCTTATAGTTCATAGGGATTTATGTTTAATGAGGAATTCTGACTAACTTAAAAACAAGCAAGAAACAAGAAAATAGGGATTTTTGTTCGTGGTTTTATTTTGGTTGAGGGCATCTAAACCAGATAGGAGGCAGTGGCATAGTGCTTTACACCACTTATAATTGATGTGGCTCCTGCTCTGTGATCCAATTCCCCTTCTGCATGCTGATTATCTGAAGTTACCACCAAGGAAGACAACACAAGTATTAAAAGAGAAACAGTTCATTTTCATTTGTGAAGTTGCCAAACAATGCTTTAGGCAGCACTTCCAATGATTCATGTACTAACAGGATTATATCTATTCAAAGGAGCTTTTTGAAAGCTATTTACAAAACAGTTTGGTTTTGAAGAATTTATTTTTAAAAAGATCTTTAAAAAAAAAAATAGTATTCTTATGCTGGATGTCCCTAGCACCTCACTTAAAATTTAAGGACATGAATGCATACTCCTTTACCATACTAAAATTTAAGGATATGAATCCATAAAAAATCCAAACTCAGTCTGGATTTTTCACATTGCAATTTATTTTTATAGCCAAAAGGCAGGGAAATTTTCTAGAGAATAATGGCAGGCTGGGATGAGTGGAGTGTTCAGAGCACAGCTGTGAGCCATTCCCATCACTTGATCATTAGTCTCCAGGAAGCATCCTGTATGAAGGGGCTGAAATTATTGCTCCTAGAGAATAATACCTGGAAAACAATGAGCAGATGGATTATTCTCCTGGAGGTATAGTTCCAGTTAGCACAGGGAAGGCACTTCAGGGAAGTGTCTTGGACTGAACTGACAAATCAGCCTTCCTGCTATTTGGAGCCTTTCTCAATATTCCACTCAGTTTAGAGTTGGTTGTGCAGTATAAACACGAGCAGTCACCAAAAGCTTCATGCTTGCTCCAGGAAGGTAACCATTTACATGCCACCTTCTCAACTATTCCCTAATGAAGAGCTGAATTTCCAATATCCTTCTTGGTACGTGATATTAAATATTAATTTTATAAGCTATTGCTTTTGAAGAGTGAAAAAGAATTCTGTGCTTGTTAATTCTACAATTTGCAGAATATCATCCTCATGTTTGCTCCTACAGCACTACCCCTGTGGAAACATACCACAGCCTAATTAGTTATAAGAGTTCTTAAGTGAAAGCTTCTTTAAAAGTAATCTTAGCAGATCTCTGTTCCTTCTTACCTTCTATGTTCTTTAATTAGAATAAAAATCCTGTCCACATCAGACAAGAAAGACTTGCCTTGACTTACAATAATATATTGCTGCACGTGCTGAGGGTGTAATGGTAAAGTTCCAGTGGATGATTACAAAACATCCTATTATAAAACATCCTATGATAAAAGAAGAGGTAGCTGTCACCTGCCTAAAATACATGATAAGCAAGTATGCCCTGGTTGTATTCGGAATACAGTTTTGCCTGGGCTTCAATTACCACCTAGAGATATCATCACATTTCTGCTTATTAATTTTCCCTCAGTGAGAACCATCAAGGAGCTGTTCTAGGGCTGGCAGACAACTTTACAATTATTATAACCTCACTGAACCTGCACATTTAACTTCACAGGTATTAAATGCAAGTAGCCAGGGCCTATCTTTATAAAAGTCTAACTTTCTCCATGTGGGAAGCGCTCTGGTAGGGGATGAAACGCCTTTGCAGCAAGCAGCTCACAGCTTTAGCAGTGGATGTGCTAAATCAGCTCTTTCCAACTAGGTGTGCATTTCCTTGAACAGCCATGGCCAGCATGATGTTGTTGCCCTACATGTTTTGTATTCATTTATTGCATTGATGAAGAGGCAAAAGTAAGAAAGAGTTAGTAGGAGAAAGAGAAAGAGGCATAGCAAAGAACTGTACAGGGAAGCTTTCATGCTGTCATGCACACTAATCACGGACGTTCAAGTTCATTCTGGGATGCTACCATACACCCATAATTAGATCAATGACTTCACAACATCCGGCAGGGAATCTGGAAAAATAAATGTCTGAGACATGAAGCCTTTGCTCTTATAGGATTACCTGCATCTCCAGACAATGCAGCTGTGCTTTTACTCCGAGCCAGGAATGAGTGTGTGGGCGTCAGGAGCCTGCTAACGATGCTGCTCTCCCATGGGCTGAGCTGAAGACGGCGAGCTGAACGTGCACCATACAAGCAAGATGTTAGATCAAACACTTCACAGATAACCACATGCTGCAGAGTGTTAGTACTCTTTCCTCACTACTGCATACCATGAAAATCTTGAAACTGTCCACAATAGTTCAGAGTTTTGCATTTTTTATTACTCCTATTTAGCAGAAGAATTCCTATAGAAAGATGTACATCTGAACATTTAATTTGCATTACTGCCTGTGGCATTATGGCAAATTGTTACCAAATGAATATGGATATTTTGCACATCTGCCTCATTCCACATTAAGAATGACAGGACAATTTCCCTACTAAAGGAACAGTTGTGACTCCTAATTATAGACTTCAACAGAGATGTTTGTGCACCAAAGGCCTCCTACACTAAAGTTTCATAGTCTTCCAGTTACACTAAAACACCACCCAACATTTGCCAGCCTACCTAGAAAAACCAAAGAAGGCTGCTCACTGCTATACCAAGAATTGTGTCAATGAGATTTTTATCAAAGCATTGCAAAAGAATAGTGCACCTCAGCTGCAGATAGCAAGCTCAGCAGCTGCAGTTGTCTCAGTAATAGGTGAAGCCACAGAAAACAGTAAATATATTTAACATAATCATTAATTCTCTGTCCAAAGATCCTGCTAATGATCAGTTTCCATGTAGAACACTTTTCACACACTTGCTCTTTTTTGAAAACACACTACATGTTCACCTGGCTGAAATCACACTGCTACTTTGCTTTTCCCAGTCTAGTCCCAGTTGTCTAATACAAATGTAGCTTGTCAATATAATCCTTTTATCTTGTAAAGTTTCTTTACTTTTTTAAAAATACTAATTAAACATTTATCATGGCAAAGCATTAACCTGAAGAATTCCGTAAGTTACCTTCTGTATTGAATTGGGTATTTCTTTGATATTCCAATGCAACAAATTGTTTAATAATGGCTATCACAAGCCAAAACATGCAACTAGTTCCCAAAGTAGTTCATTACAGTAAGCTTACACTATAGCAGTAATCTTGTTATTGCAAGCAAAATCAGATCTTCTTACATCTCAGCATTCATTTGTCTTAGTTTAGTGTTTGCAGCAACAAAACCGCAGCTTAAATTTATGAGGCTCAGTCTCTACAACATTCATTGAAGTGACTGGCTGGGACAAACTTTACATTCCTTTGCATTTTTAAAGGAAGAGATCTATCACTTTTAATAAACATAAACTCTGAATCTGTCTTTAATCTACTTCTTGCTGAGACCCATGAAAAGAGAGGCTGATCTCAATCTCCTCCTATTAAAATATAATTGCTTAATCTGTCCTCAGCGCTGTTTTGCACTTCTCAAATTGCTCCCTTAAAATTCAGTAATTCAATAAAGGGCATTATTATAGAAATATAGGACTCCCAAACACAGCAGGCTCTTTTCCTAACTGTCCTTTTACACAATGTACAATTGCCAGAGCTTTTTGTGATTAATGGTTCCATTCTGCACTGGTAGAGATCATACAGACACACAAAATACCCTATAGAGACCTCCATTACAGCACACACATTATCATTAAGTTTGCAGTTTAACAATGAAGAAATCACAGAGCTACCATTAAACTGGATGCAGTAATGGTAAAGTCATTGCTTCCTCTCATCTCCAGGCACTGTGCTCAGTATGATCACTGTTTAAAGCTACCATTGCAAGACAACAGATTGGTTTCTGTGGTCTCAGGCCTTAGCAGATGAGGCTTACAGGTATGACTGTGGATGAGTTTGGAGAACTCTTCAACTGTGGTTCAATATGAAGATTACACAACTTCTGAAAGCAAACCTTGATATTTTAGGTCAGTAAACCAGTACTATATGCACTATCCATTTCTTGGTGTTTACCTTTACATAGTAAGTAAATGTCACAATGTGAATATGGCCCTGTGGGCCAGCTGCAGGCCTTATGCCACATATAAACCCCTAGAGATGAAATAATCTCAAGAGGACACAGCTAAGACACACCTGCCATGTCTTGCATATCTCAAGTCCCTTGCTCTAAAGCTGAATATGGTTTAATTATCTTTGGCCCTAACTCAGGGGAGCTTGTATCCACATCTCCTATTGGAAGCAATCACATGTCCATAGCATCCAACTGAAGCACTGAGGCAGTGTTTGGGAGTGAGCTAGTTGATCTGCACAACAGTGAACTAAAACAAAAAACTTTATTCTCCATATAAGCAATAGGCTTGGTTCAGAGACATCAAAACAGTTTTAGCTGTGGAGTGAAGTCTCCCTGATCCTCTACAATGGGTTTAGATCAGAGTTTATTTGGATGCACCTTGGCTTTATGGGTCAGAGTCATCACATACTGAATTTTCCAAGTGCATAGCTACCTGAAGGCATCACTCTTCACACATTCAATACATATTTTAACAGATTAGCACCACCATTCACCTAGAACAGACAAACTTTCCCCCACTGGTTCCAACTACAAGAATATTAATACCTAAATGCATTGAACAGCTTCAGTTTGGTGTCCAAACCACACTGGAGTAAAACTGAATACCAAAGAACATCCCAAAATAATAACAACTTTAAGACAATGAGGTCAGGGTTTTTTCTTGCTCTTTTTGTTTTTAATGTCTCAGGGTGACGTTTTCAAGATTTAGTCTCTCAAACCATCTCACAGACAAGGGGAAGCAGAATTTTTTGTTCTCATGATGTGTTAAGCTATCACTCTAAGAGCTATTTCATAGAATTAGAGAATGGTTTGGGTTGGAAGGATCTGAAAGATCATCTAGTTCCAACCTTCCTCTCATGGGCAGGGACACCTTCCATTAGACCGGGTTGCTCAAAACCCTACCCAGCTAGACCTTGGGCATCCACAATTTCTATGGGCAACCTGTTCCACCTTCCTCCACCAACCTATCTCACCAGCCTTAGAGTCAAGATTTTCTTCCTAATATCCAATCTAAACCTTTCATTTTGAAGCAATTACCTCTCGGTCCTAGTACTATATGTCCTTGTAAAAAGTCCTTCCCCAGCTCTCTTGGATGACCTTTTT
Organism: Taeniopygia guttata; assembly: GCF_048771995.1. NCBI lineage: Eukaryota > Metazoa > Chordata > Aves > Passeriformes > Estrildidae > Taeniopygia > Taeniopygia guttata. Next base: position 65,438,108 of record NC_133027.1, on the reverse strand, counting down.
GCTGTAAAGTCTCCCTGGAGCCTTCTCTTCTCCAGGCTGAACAAGCCCAACTCTCTCAGCTTTTATTGCTCCATTTTCACACAGGAAGCCCATTTGTGATAGGCTTGCTAGTACAGGGAAGTATCTTACTGAGCCACAAACAGGTTATTTTTGACAGATTAAAGATCTTTATAACCTAACTTGTAACCAAAAAACACACAAGTTACAGGGTGCTGGCAATAGTAAATTGGTTGCAATCACCTGTATTTGTCTTCAGGATATACAACCTGATATACAACTAGAAAGTTGTCTTAGCAGGATATACAACTAGAAAGTTGTCTTAGCAGCAGCAGAATAATTTGCAAGTAAGCAAACAGCAGCATTTGATTAGTTGTAGGAACAGATGGGAGGCAGGGATTTAACAGGCCTTCTGATGAGCACCACGAAGGAGACTCTCATTCATAAATATGGTGTTTGCTTACACACATAAACAATATGGTGAGGAGTATATTGAGGGAAACTGATCTTTCTACAGGAAACAATACTGAAGCCCCTGAATGTCTTCTATAATGGTTGCAGAAAACAGTAACACAGTGATTGAGAAAATCATCTGCTTGAAGGAAAAATCACTGCAGAGGAGGGGAGGAAAACAACTCGGGTGCAAGTTTTGCAAAACTTCAAGTATGTAACTCATACCTCATGAAAAGTAGTATCCCCTTGCTAAGCTCTCCTTAAAGACCACAACTGCCAAAATCTATTGGTTGGTCAATAGCAGTTTTCTCCAGTTGAATATGTGCTCCTGTTCTGTTACAGTTTCAACCATTCACTAACTACAGTAACATAAAAGCACAATAAAAAGCCAGTTCTAGCTGCCCAATTGCACAACTGTGATAAAGAGCTATACAGCAATACAATACTTGAAATGACATCAACTAGTCTTTTAGCCAATTAATTAATGAAAACTTTTGTCTTTTGCTGCACCAGAAGAAAAAATGTCCTTCAAATGATAAAAAGGTGCTGCACAACAGATGACAAGTTCTTGTTGACAGCTATAAGCCACTTAGTAGGTAAGCTTATCATCCTTATCTCCAGCTCACTGTTTTGCAGGTAGGAGTCTGTATTACAGACAAAGTGTGATTGGGTGCCCTCTGGAAGGTGAAATGGGGAGCAGGCAGTCACAGCCTTCCTTAAAGCACTGCCTTAAGAGGTTGAGGCTACTGGAAAGACTAATGGCACTTCTCCAGATACATGGCTCAACTAGATTTACGTACCTGACTTTACAAGAGAAAAAGCATTTAGATTTACTTTCTGCCTTGGAGTCTGCAAAAGTCACTAGAGAGTCCTAAAGGGTTCAATGCTGTTTTAGTAAAAATGCTAACCAAAAAATGCCTCAACATTTAACATATGGCCATCACTTCCATATTCCTTTCCTTTCCCTACCACTAGACTGCCTAGTTTAACTTCTGCTGAACTTGAAATGGGTGGCAGAAGCCAAAACACTGTGTTACAGTCCATAAGAGACTAACCTTTGTACTTAATGCCTGCTGCTGTTCACCTCCCCACTTTGCTAACATCCTTCCTCAAAAAAGCATCTGGCTAAGAACAGCAACCATTTGGAAAATAAAAGACACACCTGAAAAGCTAATAAAGTTAAAACTGACTGGATTTCAACATTTAGAGAAAGAAATGACTGGTGCTTAATAAATTATTTCCTAAGGTAATAATGTATTTTTCACAAGTTACCAAACTGTACAGCTAAGTTTGCCCACTAAGATGAACATGGCTCATCAAATCAACCAGATACATGTGTTCACACGAACTTGGAACTTGGTTAAGACACACAAATAATGACATCAACTAGACAGCGCAACTAAAAGCCTCTTAAAAATTGGTTTAAAAACAATTTTATGGATTGAAATGGGACAGAACTCATTCTCAGTAGAGGACAAAAACATCCCTACCAAGTATTTTACTGTAAAGCTCTTTGCACAAGTTACACAAGAGACATTCTTCTATAAAACTTTTAAGCTCAATGCTTCAATCTCCTAAGTCCTCAGAACAGCAGCAGCAATTCAGCTATGTTAATTTTTAAAAGCTTGATGGTTTGTCTCTTTTCAGACTTGAAAACACCAAAAACGTACACTGAAATGAAGCAATCTTTGAGAAATAACTGGACACAAAAAGTCAATAAACAGACAATATGAAAAACACCCACACTGCTTTCACAAAAATAACCAAAATGGTAAGAAAATCAGAAAATGTAATAACGTAAGTGCTTGAAAGCATCATGCAACATGTTCTTAGACATTTAAGAACTATTACCAAAAAGAAAGGAAAACAAAATAATGACAAAATGGTCTAACGCAAATAAAAGGCAACACATGATTACATGCAGTATGAAGTGATGTATTCTTTCAATAGTTGTACCTCATTTACTAAAAACCTGACAGAAGCACTTTTATCATTTGCTAAGTTACGATTGTTTAGGTAAGCTCTCTTGTTTTAAAAAACAAGAATTATTTGTTCTCACAGGAAAAAATGTTCAACCATTTACTTGTCACATTTGAAGTCTTTCCACTATCACTTAGATGGAGTACAGAAAACGACTTCAGAAGCTTGTTTTATGTGCAAAGTAATACATCAGTACAGAACATTCTTTCTTGCTGCTCTTTTAATGCTTTTTTCTTCAAAACTGTACCTCTGTCTGGAGAATTTAGTAATGTTGCAGATGAGGAGGAGAGCCGCTTGTTTATGACTGGATCAACATGTTTCGAAAGGTTCATTGTTGAAACAGACCGCCTGTCTCGATCTAAAACAAATGGAGATAATGCTAATTGACAGCCCACATGCAATAGTGCAAGTTCCTAGCTTACTAGTGGGAGGAGGAAAACAGGACTAGGTCACTCCTGCTCTACCACAAGAACTTCCAAAATAGAATGGATTTCTCAGCAGACGTTGTACAGGTGACTCAAAGACTAGGCACAACACAATTTAAGTGTCAAATGTGCAAAATATTCTGTATATTATCACTCAATGGGTTGCAATCCAAAGACTTTCAATATTGTCAGAAAATCTTTGCTCACAAATTACAATAGGAAGCTTCATGGAAGGACCAAGATGCTTTGAAACACTAAAAAACCACCCTGCCATCTGAATAAAAGGTGAAAGGGCACTGTTACTAGGCAGATGGTCAATATTGTGATAGTGCCACGCTGAAAGATTAAGGGAAGACTAGTGCACAAAGGAAGTGAGGGTAAGCACCAAAGAAATTAAAGGATTTAGTTAAAAAACCCAAGTTATGTATAACTGCTAAACCACCCACCAGAGTTATTTTCAGAGTGCTGAAAATCCAGCTCAGCACACACTTTAGCAGGTATAAAAAAATCAGCCTCCGCAGAAAGTACTTGTAATGCATCTACTCAACATACATAACATGAAAAATTTATAATTTGATTTTTGTTTCTCTACATTTTAGAGTGGTATTACATCATTTGCACAACTGCTGCTGTCAGCATCTGCGTCCTGCTGAGGGGGTGATGGTTACTTCAAGGATAGAGACTGCACACACTTTATGCATATGTGTGCCACAGAAAGTCTGCTGTGTCCTTTCTTTACTCTCTCTCTCAAAAACAAACAAACAACAAAAAAAAAAAAACACAAAAAGAGCTCCAAACTCTGTGCTTCGACTGCACATTTCCCATTACAAATTTTCATCTGAAAATCTGACATCCAAAACATGCTGTGAGAATCAATTCTGCTTTTGCTTACGTTTTAGCATGTACTGAACCTCAGCACGACTCAGCAAAGCACTCAACCATGCTGAAATGCAATGAGGCTTGAGCATATGCCTAACTGCCCTGCCAATTCATAGTCTGTGTGTGCAAAACTGTCTCTGTACACTGTTTTCAAAGCTGACACAAACTCAGGACAATGACTGCATTAAGGATGCTGCTGCTGAAATATTATTTCCAGTTTATTTATGACAAGTTTTTTAAGATTGTATTTACCTGTTCTGTCCCAATAGATTAAACGATATGCAGCGTGTACAAAAAAAATTCATAGAAATAGATTCTATGAAAAATACCTTAACTCTCCCCAGATCTATGAACTATATAGCATCCACTATAAGAAAGATTCTCCCTACCCCATTTGATTATTCATTAACTTTAATGTTAGAATGACTTGGCAAGGGTATACAGCTGTCAGACTGGATACTGGGAGGGGAATAAAAACACAGAAAGGTGTTTTAAAAAGGAGAAATCTAAATGTTATAACTAAGAAAAAGACCTCTATAGGCTGTCAAGATGATCACAAATTGATCTGTGGGGTAAATTGGAGAATGCCCTGTGCAAGTCACTACCGGACAAAAGATGTTCAGGCTTCCTGAGAACAGAACAATATTTGTAGGAATGGGACGGGGATCTTGATCTCATGTATAATCTGCCACTCAGAAATTACACAGTCTATCAGTACAGCCATAAAGTTTCTACATTTGGCAGAAAGGAAGTATTGCATAAACTGGCCTTCTGAAGATGGCAAATGACAATATTGAAAATCACCTCTATCGTTAGCATGACAACATTTCTCGTGTCAATGAACCTTATTTAAATTCATGACATTTAGCATAAGGATTTGCATAGAAGTGTTGGCAATATGAATCCTATTAATGTACACTAGGCCAAATGCAATCTATTGCCTGTAAGATTGCTGCTTTCCTAATCCAAAAAAAACCACCAAAAAACCAAAAAGAAACAAAAAAAGGAATTAAAATACCCATGGAGCAACAAAACAGCCAATGCAGCTGGTTGTGTGTCTGTGTTCATGTGCAAAATTGTAAATCCTACGTGCAGTATGCCAAAAGAGTTTTAGAAGATAACATAATATTCAAATTTTCTCTCCTTGAATTCCAGTAGATAGAATATTATGCTTCATTTCAGAGAATTGTGCCAAATCTTTAGAGTCAGCCAGCAGTAACTCTCCACCATAAAAATAAGTAATAATGAAAAATCTGGTACTAACAATAGTTCTAATCTATCAGCATGGTGTTAAGCATGCATTGCAACTACATGAGGGTGGTTTAGTTACTGATGATCTCACTTCCTGAGAACTAGCTACAGGTGAAGGAATAACAAACCACAGCATTATGTACCAGGTTTTCTAGCACCACCCAGAGATTTGAAGTGGTGCTCCAGGCCTGCTAAATCGAGAAAGGTGAATGATGATTCAAAAAAATAACCTAGGGACAGAATGCAAGACAATGATTTTTCACAGAAAATAAAATGAAAATCAAATAAATTATACAAAGTAAAGCAAAAAAATAACCTTTTATGAAAAAATAACTGTTTATTGAAATTATATATGACAAAGATTTCAGAGCATTTTTTTCTCAACCCTTTTTTTCCTCCCCTGATGAGAGGTAAGACACATAGAAATTAGAATAGGAAGAAATGAACGTAAAGGATCACCTTCTGTTAAAAGAAGTAAAGGAAAAGTTCACTTTTGGGAGACTTGATTGAACAGGGCATATACACATTAACGATTGGCAGATTAAGTTGGAGAAGATAACTGTGGGGAAAAGCATATAGCTAAAATCCACTTACACTTAATTTGCCAATTTTTAGAGGAAGAAAGGGGACTTCTATTTCCCCAAATTTCTGTACACAGCACAGATCTCTTATTACAAAGAAAAATTTTTCTTCCTTGTATCTTCTTTAATTTCAGTATTTGGTCATTTCTACCAGACCTACTTTTAGAGGCACAAAGCTAGCATTTGCCACAGTAGCTCATATCACAAGATTGACAAAGCACAAGCACACCCACGTATACACACACAAACAGCAAAGCAGCAGGAGCCAGAAGCTGTAGCAAGGTAGTTACAGATTAAGTCAACTCCCAAAACAAGATGTAACTTTTGTTCAGATTTCTTTCTCCTTGTTACCTCTTTGCTACACAAGAATGTCACAAACATGCCACTGCTAGCAATAATAGGACCAAGAGAAAAAAGAATTTAACCTAACATACACTGAATCGTTCTTCCTTTCAGAAGAAGAAAAGTAAATTCCAGTTGACTGGTGGGGAAGGGAAACTGGCGAGCAAAGCAAGCCTCCCTCTTTACCTGTGTTGTTAATGCGGTTGTGCAGTGCTCCTCCCCAGGACCACCTGTTTTGCCTTTGTTTGGGCTTCTGGCTTCTTTCAATTGTGCGACGTACAACAGCTTCATGTCGTTCCTTGAGTACAACAGGATAACACATTTAGATACTATTGAGTTCTTTATTTTCTTATCAAACCCTGCTACTCTCCATCACATGGACAAATCCAAGTAGGCATCTTAGGTGTTTAAGCCTATGTGCTGCCAACTTAAGACGCACAGACTAGAACAAAACTAATCAACAAGTAAGGTCAGCACATTAACTGAAAAGGTAAGATGTGTTTAAGTGGCCATGCTACTACACAAACACATGCTAATGCTACTTCCCATCTACTAAATACCAGAAGAGTGGGAGAGATAGGGAACACAACACCTACAAGGATGAGGTGACTTATATAGGATCACACTGCACGTACTTCTCAGTTTAACTCAGACAAATCACCCAAGAGCATATTTCATTGCACACTCACTCCTGAAAAGGTTTTCTTAGGGCAACTTATATTTAACTACCCTTAAACTGAATGGCTAAGAATTAACAGATAACCATAAAACCTGGCCCAAATTGTTTTTCTGCATGAGTTTCCACAGTGCCATACACAGTAATCCAGGCTTGCTCAACTTCACCGCATTTGATTCGTAACAGAAGCGGTACCTGTGCAAGTAAGGCTTAAAATCCTTCCACACACTCTTTCATACTGACCATGGCTCATGTTGCATTCTTTACATCAGCTCTTAGAGAAGAAGGTTGATAGTACTGTATCTTAGGGCAAGAGAAGCTGAAAAGTTGTTTCACCACATTCGTTCTTACCTTCTCTTCTTCTAGTTTCTGCCTTCGCTTTTCCTCTACGGCAGCTCGCCTTCTCTCTTCCTTTAGTCTCTGCTCTTCTAGCTTCTTTCTGCGTTCCTCTAGGTGTTTTTCATAATGTTGCCGTGCTCTCTCCTCTCTTTCTAGCCAGACGGATTCTCTTGCAGCTGTGAGAAAAATGAGAAATAAAGGTATTAACTTGCTTTATGCAATGAAGTCTTTAATACATTTCAAATAGCCAAGGTAAATGGAAAGCCTTTTGAACTCTCTTTCTTCAGACATACACAATATCCTCATCTCTCCTCATTTGTTAAAATGTACCCTGGCTACACACTTATTTTATTTAATCTCAATTTACTTATTATGAATTACCAACAGTTATTTGAGCAGAGAGTTTCTTCACGGAAGAAAGGATTTTTTGCTAGCTAAAAACATCTAAATATTGAACTCAGATGTATGTGAACAAACTTCTGTTAAACAAACCATGCTAATTCTCTGCAATATTTTACTGAGAAAAAGACAATAAAAAGAGAGGTAAAACCATAACAACTTTCACCTTTATTGATTAACAGATATCTCTTAGGATAGAAGCGACTGGGATGACAATTCTAGCAATGGACCAACAGAAGGAAGGATGTTACCCACCAAAGAAGTCTAAAGGTAAACATTAATCTGTCACGTAATTCTATGTACAGCTTCAAACAACATGTTTCAGAAGAGCTAATCAAGACAAATAAAGAAGCCAAGACCATTTTTTCTCCCTATCAGCACCTGAACTTTCATGAATTTTGTAGAATGCAGGCTCAGACTGCAGTCCACATTAAACCATTGATGTAGGATACTCTGGATCTCTCCCCACTGGTTGCTTGAATCCTTTGGGACCCAGAGTGGAGCTAGATTTTTCCCTTATACAACATTCTATCTTTGCAGTCTTAGTGCTCCCATCACACAGGAAATGCTCTGGACTCTTACAGAATCCTTTCACCACACTGGTACATAAATTAATAAAAAAACCCAAAATCCAACCAAAGCAAACCAACCTACCATAAAAAAGAACCCCAAACCCAGGTCATACATCCTGTTACCTAGACCCTGAACACACTAAGTAACCCAAACAATGTAGTTGTTCAAAACTGGAACTCAAACTCTTTTGCAGAAGTTTTGAAAAATCCATTCTCTCTGAAAGCGCCAAGGGCATCTAAGAAGCACAATTGCATATATCTCATGAAAATCCAGTGACCTGTAGCATGTAAGCTTTTAATGAATAGTCACTTTTATACAGACTCTAATGATCATATCAAGATGAGCTGCTGCTGTGAGCCACAAGACTTCCATGGATCCTGTGATGAACTGGCTTTTTTGTGCCTGGAATCTGCTTACAATGGCAACCCAGCATAAAAGAGGTCTTTGGTGGTCTACTGAAAATTAATAAAGGAAAAAAAAAAAGGAAAAAACCAAAACAAAACACCAACTTCAACAGCCTTCTTAACTGATGTCACTGGAATATTAATTTGCCTATTCAAGACATGGAGATTATTTGTTCTTTCTGTTATTAATGTAAGTGGCTAGACTTCCTTGGGGCACTGTTTATGGTGATTTCCATAGGTTTCCATCTTTCATGTTGTTTAGGAAAATAATGAGAATAGGACATGTGAACTTTTAAGACTAAATTCAAGGAAAGAGTGGCTAAAAGATATCTATATACATTCTTAGTGCTGGTAAGAATCAGAATGCTGGACCTCTGTGCAGAACACTGATCTTCAGCTTTCTGCTTCTCTGAAAAGGGGTGATAAAAATCACATTTTTATGATACAGCATGACAGCTCAATAACAGAAACAAGCATTAGTGATGGATTAACCCAAGCAAATGGATGTGTTCGGCTGGAATAACTGTTAACAAAAATAATAGACCTGATTCAAAACAAATAGAAAGCAACATCTGTCCACATTTGGGCTACAGGCAAAAGACAGCAGAAAATATGTGCCTACTTGTAACATAAGGAAGTTACTAATTTTATGTTTGGACCAAGTATTTAACAAGTACTAGAAAGTATGATTTATGATATATCTGTTTGCTGAAACAAGTGTAATGTCTATTTTCATTTATTTAACTTTTTTCACAGATAGAGATATAATCTTAAATACTTTTATTTTTTTCAAGTATCAATTCCTGCATTTTATCTTATTAGAGAATCAAAGGAGAACATCTGCTTTGTTTACACTTCTTCCTGTATGCGCTACTGACATTCTTCTATGAACTTAAGGGCTCAGTTTTTGTCACCTATAAGGTAGGTATATACAGCGACATAAGTTAGTGTCTTCAGAGATATAAGGATATCTTCAGGAAAAATAAGTCTAGATCATTTTTATTTCATTCTTATGCCCCTATTTATGAATTTTCAGAAATATTTTCTTGCTATCCCAAACAGATATGAACAAATTGTCTTGTAGAGTAAAAAGTTTACTCTTTAGACTGCTGCTCTAACATAAAAAAATATTTAAAAAAATATATTAAGCTCTAGTCTGGATACACCGGTGTGCTTCTAGAAGCACAGCATCAAGTGCCTCGCTGATAGAAAGAATCAGCAGATGAGCCTACAGAAAACTGAAGATATCTCTAAAAGGTTTCATCAATCTGAAAGAGCAGCCAATTTGAGGATGTGGCAGGGAAGAATACCAATTTCTATGATGGTGTCTCCAGAAACTGTGCCAAGAGCTCTGCTTGGTGCTGAACCAACACAAAGCTCCAGTGTGGGTACGGTCCAACAAAAAGGCATTTTCTCGGGCCTGAGCATCAACAGGTTCATGATCCTTTGTAATACCTCACACTGTCTGACAATATGCAAGATTCATTCAAGGAAAGGTTGGTCATTATCGAGATAGCACTTGCATGCTGAAAGCTTAAATCCCATTGGAACAATTACATTAAAGCTGGAAAGTACAAACAAAAGTCACAGCCTGATCCATTTTCTATTCCATTCCATAGTACAATCAATACATTTGAACACAGCCATGTGATACAAGGACACAAATCAGAGCCTAAAAACAAGATTTAGAAATTGAGCCCTAGACATGCTGCTGAATACCTTCTGCTTGTTTGCAAACTAGAATGCTGGATTAGATTACAAAGCAACATCATTAAGGCTGTGTTTCTGACACTTCTGAAGTGAATAACAGAGCAAAAGAAAACAAGGTCAATCAAGAAAAAGACACTCCAATATTAAGAGACACATAAGACTTGAAACCAATTAATTTTACACTGGCATTTACTAATGTAATGTGGAAGATGTTAGCTACAAACCATGCATGTTTCTTTTTTGGAAACAATTTTCTAGTTTCTTTCCCCAGCCACACATAGTAGAACTATTCTTTGCAGAGGTTTTAGGCAGTGAGGGAAGGAGGAGCATGAACTAAGTATCAAAGCCTTGATTTTCTGTCTATTTCTGTGAATCAAAAAATGTTCCCCCAGATTCTCTTTTTCTATCTCTTCTGCTGTCTCGTCACTTCAGTCCTTTTTCTTTTGGTTTACTGCCTATACAAAGGCAGATCAGTCTGGCACCATACTTTCTCAGTCTGCCTTTTGAATACATGGACACATGGACAGCCCACCTGACCCAAAATCCTACACTCCTCGTCGCGCTTTCCAGCCTTTATATTTTCTAACTTTACAACACTG